>NC_057015.1:7719204-8025153 GCF_000002595.2 Chlamydomonas reinhardtii
ATGACACACACACAGGCTTTCGTTTCGTTTTTTAATACACACACACAGACACACACGCACCTGGTACGGCGCCGCTCATGTAGTGGTGGCGGAACCGCCGGACCTGCACACGCCCCGGCCCCGCCGCCGCCGCCGCCGGCGCACCCGCCGCGGCCGCACCATCGCCGCTGCCGCCCGGGCCTGTCCCCGCCTCCTCTTCTGCTGCCGTCATGCCCGCGGCTCGAGCGTCCGAACTGACGGCTACTAATGTTGATGCTGCTAATGCTGACGCGGATGCCGATGCCGCTCCTGGCCCACCCATCTGCTGCTGCTGCCCGTCGCTGGCCCCCGCGCGGCGCCGGCCGCCGCTCCTGCGGCCGCGCCCCGCCGTGACCCGACCCGCCCTCCCGGCCTCTGCGGCCTGCTGCAGGATGCGTAAGCGATATGGGTGGATATGGAATCTTCGCGAGGCCACCGACGCGTCTGGCGCGTCTGCTACTGCCGCCGCCGCCGCACTTGCCGACTCCTGCAGCAGTGACCTGCCTGCTTCGCTGCTGCTGCTGCTGCTGCTACTGGTGCCGTTATCGCTACTGCCACTTGCACCACCACTGCCATTGCTGCTACTGTCGCTACTACTGCCGCTACTGCTACTGCCGCTACTGCCGCCCGAGCCGCTCCAGTAGGGCACGGGCAGCTCTGTGAAGCGGCCCGGGCGGTCGGGTGGCAGGGCCGCGTTCAGCCACTCCACAAACTGGGCCGCGTAGGTGAACTCGGGCCCACCCGCACCTGCAGGCCAGCAGCGGAGGCGCCAGGGGTTAAACACGCGTGAGGGTGCCAAACCTGCAGACGCCGCGTCCCTTTAGAGACAGGGAACCGGAAGCACGCGTACAGGGAGACAGGGAGACAGGGTTCCGGCAGCAGGTTCCGGCAGCAGGTTCCGGCAGCAACCGTATTCCTCGTTGGAGCAGCAGGAGCGGCGGCGGCGGAATGCCGCGTTCCGCGGGAGCGGTTCCAAACCCGCACCGCCCCATGCAACCCACCAACCCCCACTCCCCCAAAGCCCGCACGCGCGGGCACACGCACCCTGTCCAAAGGTAATGCTGCCGCCCAGTGCCCCCACACGAATTGCGGCCCCCCGCCTCACTCGCTCCAGCACCTGCGACCAAGCAGTCCGACACCGGCAGCATTGCTACTCAAGACCATACCACGAGCGCTTGGACGCTGGGCGTATCGCCGTGTCAGACAGCCAGCACAGGCCCTATATTGCTGGAAGTAAGGCCCTGTTGGGTGCAGACCCTGCCGGTGCCGCTACCATTGCAGCGCCATCCTTCAGCACGAACCCGTCCTCCACATCCAGCCTAAACCCAAACCCAAACCAGGTCAAACCCACACCCACACACACACCCCAACCCACCAGCCGCAGTCGTGCCGCGTGCCCCACATAGCCGATACCCGCTAGCCGCTCCGGCAGGGGGGTGACAAAGGCGTACGACAGATCGGCCCGGCCCGGCCGAGGGCTGTACGGGGAGGCGGCGGTGAAGGACCAGGGGTGGGAGAAGGAGGAGAGCTTCAAGAGAGCGTGTGAGAGAGCGTGTGGCGGCTGCTGCCGCCAGCGAGCCTGCTTGCGCTGTTGTGGAGAGGAGGGGGGTTTCCTGCTATCCATTCGTGCCTCTAGCGCCACGCTCTAGCCCTGTGCTCTCATCACACCGGCCTTTACTGACCACGCTGATAACTTGCTCCATGGGGCTCCCAGGGGCTCCCTGCCTCCCTGTCTGTCTATCTACAAACTCCCGGAGCCACCTACCCGCGCTCCCCCGGCGGTCGAACCACTCGGTCATGCACGCGATAGGCCCAGTACACTTCCGCGAGCTGAACCTCCTCGGCTGTGAGGTTTTGAAGGTTCGGGCGCTGGGCACGCTGGTACGCCGCGACCTCTGGCAGTGTCCACCGTGTGCATAGTACGCTGGCTATAAGAAGGAGTAAGCGCATTATGTCTCGCTTGGTCTAGGCGGCCAAGCTTTGAACGCATTTGCACAGGGCATGAACATCTGAAAGACTAGCGAGCTCTGGAGAGCTCAACAATTACACCTCTAAATGCACATGTAAGTGAATACATGCAGTATGTACCTTCAGCACTCATCGGGCTTTTGGATCTTGGCCGGATTGGGTCTGCAGCCACCTGTCACGCCGCCGGCACGGCATTCCACCGGCAAGCGGGTTGGGGGGGGGGTGTAGATACCAGCCCAAATTAAACCGAACCCAATGCAATATAGCGAGGAGGAGAGCGGTGTGGGGGGAACGGAGGGACAGGTGGCGGAGATGTGCATCGTAACCGGCAGAATGCCACGACAAGCCACGGTCAGGAACTATGGTCGCCAGGGGTCCCCCTGATGGTCGCGGAGGCTCCGCGGTGTGTCTGGGCCAGTGAGGGATGCGAGACGAGTCGTGTCGCGCGCTATGTCGCCTCTGAGGCTTGGGACGTCAATTTGCGAGGTAGAGGGCTGGGTGAAGGAAGACCTGATGCTGTCGGTGAACGGGGGTGCAGGGGTGGGCTACAGGGAGCGGCGTAGGGCGGCGGCGGGTCGCGTGATGCTTCTGCGGATGCAACTATGCTGCCGGGGCACCTGATATTTCCGCCTTCCCGGCAAGGACAGGTGCATGGAGTGGTGCGCACGAGGAGGTCTGCCCCCCAGGAGTTATGGGGCACGTGCGGGCTGATCTGGGCTCATCGCCTCATCGTGAAGGGCTGAAGGCGACTTCCTGGCCAGCCCTGGCACACGTGCCGAGCGTGTGTATCAGGTACCGGGGGCTGCTCAATCGCCCCGAGTGAAGTACTGAAGTCTTAAGTATGTACGACTGTACAGCCCTGGGTGATCGACAGCCAACGTACTTACAATGCACACCATTCATTCATTATGTTACGTCAACAGCGTCACACTCAGTCAAGATCACTTGCCGAAATCGGGCAGTTTGTCTTCGAGCTTGCACAGGCACAGCTGCATTAATGCATGTCACACAGGCATTTAAAGTGAGGCACAAGCATCAGCCACAGCATGCACTAACACATCCAGTCAATCCTTGGACAGCAGCATTTGCGGCGCCCCGAGCGACAGGACAGCACGCAAAGCGCAAACGCCTTCCACCCACCAACGCTAGCTCTGAGCAACAGCTCTTAGCACTCAACCGCACCGGGGCATAGCCCGCAAGGGCGAACCCGAATACACTCTCATTTCTTTAGGTATCATGGACGCTCCCACCCCATGGGGCCAACCTGTCCTGCGCCGGTTTCTTCCATTGCAGATTTGCAGTACCATGCTTTCTTTTGACCCAACACTTCTTGCTTGACTAGCTTGACCTCTCGGCGCAGTGCTCCCATCTTCCAGGGAGTGCCGTAACTACCGCACCCGTATGCCACGCCACATACGCGTGTGTCCTCAGCCCAGAGCCCTCCCCCCATCACG
Source organism: Chlamydomonas reinhardtii (assembly GCF_000002595.2). NCBI lineage: Eukaryota > Viridiplantae > Chlorophyta > Chlorophyceae > Chlamydomonadales > Chlamydomonadaceae > Chlamydomonas > Chlamydomonas reinhardtii. The sequence continues at coordinate 7,722,645 of NC_057015.1, forward strand.
CGCACGACCAGGCGGCGTCAAAGCTCATCAGTGGTCTTCGGGCCGATGCATTTGTATGAATGTAACTGTGTTGCGTATTGTCGAAGGGCAACGCCTCATCAACCGCCGCCAACCCGCAAAGAATGCACATGGCCAAAACGCTCGCAAAACCCCAGGGGCTAGCTTGGCCACCTACGCTCAACTCGTGCCCATGCATTGAGGCGATTGTCCGAACATTCAAACAAGATGAACACATCCGGGCGAGAACAAGCACTATATGGTATCTCGCATAGCATATACAAACCATGAAACCATCCGGCTCAGAGTTGTTACAAACCGGGAGTCCGGAATACCTGTATCGTGAAGCCGCCACTTTGTGTGTGCATATGTGTCACGGATGCGCTTGTGACAATGCCCCATCCCCAACCGCATGCGGCTCGTGCACGGTTTCGCATGGACCGGTGCCTTCGTACTGTGACACACAGGCATTGCGCGTGCGCTCGGCGAAATTGCTTGAGCAAAGAAAGACAACAATTATGATTCCAGCTAATCCACTCCCCCCTCGCGCATGCGCAGTACTAAAGCCGTATAATCTGCAATGCTAACCCAACCCGCTTGATCAACCCCACAGCCAAATGTACGTGCAGTTGAGTGCTTGCCTCGTTTGCGGCAAGCGCAAGATAAAGCACGCACTTCAAGAAATTCCTGCCGGGCGCGTTGGCAACTCGTTGAAGCACGGCCAACGCCTATCGCGCCCGGCATTCAGACAGGACCGCACGTTGAGAAAGCACTGCTTACCGCGCAGCTCAGCTGCTAGACAGGTCCTGGTAGCTGACACCGGGTGTATTGATGACGTGTCTCCCTTGTCATCTGACACTGGCATCCGGCACGGCACCCCAGTCCCCCACGACGTTGTGACACCCAATGCGCTGCACGCGCCAGCGTTTAGGCACCAGTCGCACCACTCACCAACCACTTGATTATTTGTCAACCACCAGCCAAAGTGCAATGCGAACGCTGCCCGCCCTGCGGGCGCGGACAGGACAACAACCTCCAACCCCCCCCCCCCCACACACACACACACACTCACACATGCCGCAGCCCCCGGCGCTTCCATAGTGGTCGTCGGTAGCAAGTCGCATCACAGAGATCCACCCTTTGCCGACACACCCAACTTTAGCTCATGCCAAACCCGAGAACCTTGTTCCAAGAATACCGGTACAGCACACATACACACACACACACACACACATCTTGATGTTCCATTATGTATCGGCACAGTCACAACACTTGCCATGAAACTGTGTGCCAAGCTGCGCACCCGTTGCGACCGGCCCGCGCTCTGCAGGACCTGCCTGGTGGCGCTGAGGCGCCAGCCCCCACCAGCTCTCGACGGGAGGCTCCGTCCCCTGTAGTGAACGCTCCGCAACCAGGGCCTAGCCGAGCCCATACGCCCGGCCGCACACCCTGCGCCCCCTTTCCTCCCCGCAAGCAGTCGGCAAGCCGCCCGCCCCGCACCCGCCCCAGCCCCGCCGCTACTTCCAGTCGGGGCCGCGCGGCGTGGAGGTGAGGCTGGTGCCCTGTCGCGAGGACGGCTCGAGCGACCCCAAGCGCGCGGTGCCCATGGGGCTCCCCGGCTCGCCACCCATGTAGGTGCCGCTGGGCCCGCCGCCATTGTTCACACTGCTGCTGCCCTTGAGCGCGCTCTTCAGCCCCGGCGTAGGACCCGACGCGGCCGCCAGGATGGAGCTACGCCGCGGCCGTTGCAGCCCTGCCGCCAGCGAGTGCCGCATTGAGCCGCCGGGGCTGCTGCTGTCGCCGCCGCCGCCGCCGCCGCCCATGCCAGTTGAGGATTGCACCCGGATGGAGCCCGAGCCGCCGCCGTCGCCAGGCGCGCCGCTCCTAGTCCTGCCGCCGCCTACGCCGCCGCCAGAGCTGCTGTTGCCGCCGGGCTCGACGGCGCCGCCATCTTCGGTAATTTCTGCCGTGCCCGGCGGCAGGGCGAAGGAGCCCCGGAAGACGGCGCTGTTGTTGCCGCTGGCGGTGCCGCTGGCGGTGCCGCTGGCGCCGCCGCTGCTGCGTGCCAGCATGTTGCGAAGTCGCGAGGCGGTGCCGATGGCGCGGACCGTGCCCTGCAACCGCTGCCGGCCGGACAGCGGCAGTCCCGACGGCGGCGCCGACGCCTCGCCATCGGCGCCGTCGGCGCCGCCGCCACCCAGCGCCGTCGCGCTGCCGCGGCGGCTGGCTGCACCGCGGGCGCTGCCACTGCCGGCAGCTGCGCCCATGCCGCCACGGCCGTTGCTGCTGCCGTTTACCGCGCCGGCGCTGCCGCCACCCGAGATGCTGCCGTTCGCACCGACGGAGCTGCGCGCCAGTGCCGCACTGCCGGCGCCAACTCCGGCGGGCGCGCCTGCGCCCGCCGCCGCCGCACCGCCGCCGCCACCCGCCTTGAGCGCGGGGTGGTCTGCCACTATGCCGAGCACGCTAAAGGCGCCGCCGCCTCCTGCTTTGGCCATGGCATTGGCTCGCTCGGCCTTGGCTTCTAGCCGTTCCATGGCTTCGTCCTGTTGCGTCACCAGGTCTAGCAGCTGCTGGAGCACGTCCTCGAAGTAGCCTAGCTTGGACACGGCCTGTGGTTGGGTGTGGCGGTGGGTTGTGCAGTCGGAGTTTGCATAATCCAGGCAGCCTTGCGGCGTTTCAGGCACCGCGGGTCACACAGACACTTAAACGCTGGGTGCGGGGGGTCCAAGCATGAGCAGTTACCCGTACACGGCACTAGGAAGCAGCACCCTACTACCGCCCCGCCCCTCCCCCCCCCTTCATGTCACACCTGCAGCAACGTGTTCCAAGACTCCCGCGGCACGAAGACGCCGTCTGGCGGAGGCGGCATGTACGGAAAGCCGGCGCGGCCCTGCATGCCCGAGCTGCTGCGCCGGCTGCGCATAGACATATTCATTCCCATTGCGCGCTGGCCGTAAGGGTCCACGCTGGCACGCCGCGAGCGCGCCGTGCCCATTGCCTGCATCATGCCGTTAGCGGTGCTGCCCTGACTGGGACCGCCGGCACTCAAACCGGTGGCGCTGGAGCGCCCGTGCAGCGGCGCCGCCGCCGCCTGCCCTGCAGGCAGCAGGCTGGCCGGGCCGCCGCCAACGCTGTGGCGGCCGCGCGCGCCGCCGGCGGCGACGCCAGGGCTGCCGTCGGGCGCCAGCCGGGCTAAGTCGTCATGGTTAAGGATCTCGGAGCTGGTGGCGTGCCGCAGCTGCGAGCTGCGCGTGTGCGTCAGCTGGTGCCCCAGCTTGGCGCGGGTGGAGATCCACTCCAGCTCGTCGCCCGCCGCCAGCGGACCCAAGTCATCCACCAGGCCGCCGTCATCACCGCCGCCGCCGCCGCCGGCGGCGGCGCCGGCGTGGCGGGAGCCGGCGGGCTCGGGCGAAGAAGTGCTCAGCCGCGGCGCGCGGCGCGCGTTGGGCGAGCCCAGCGGCGCCTCCGGCATCGGCAAGCCGCCGCTGCCGCGCCGGTGCAGCTTCAGGTAGGCGGCGGAGGGCACCTGCGGCGCACCGCCGCTGACGACGGCGACGCCAGACGGCAGCTGGCTGGGCGGCTCGCCACCGCCGCTGCCGACCTGCGGCACGCCGCCGCTGCTGCCAACCTGCGGCACGCCGCCGCTGCCTTCGTTGGTGCTGAGGCGCGCAAGCATGGGCGACGCGGGCCCGCCCGAGGCCAGGAGGTTGTCTGTGCTGCCGCGGCGGTTGATGCGAGAGGGCGATAAGACGGCAAGGGCCTTCATGAGGTTCACAGGGGAGAAGGCAGACGTGGAAAAGGGTGAGCCTGCGTGCGCCTGCTGCTGTTGCCCCTCCTCGCCCTCCGCCGCCTCGGCCACCGGTCCCGGGCCCGAGCCTGCGCCCGCGCCCGCGGCGCGGTTGCGCAGCCGGTCCGGCTGCAGGTGCAGGTGTAGCGGAGGCGGGGGCGCCGGCGCTGGCGGCAAGGGAGCAGGGGGCGGCATGGGCGGCCGCCCTTGCGGTGATTCTATTGGCGAGTCGGGCGTAGCCATGGGCCCCCAAGCGCCCTGCTTCGCGGCGGCGGCGGACGCAGCCACGGCATATGCCGCCGCTTGCTCCCAGTCAGGATCGCCGTTGATTGCTGCCGCGACTGCCGCCGCCGCCGCGGCCGCGGCAGCGGAGTGGCCCGCCCCCAAGGGTTGGTCCGCACTGGTGTACTCTTTGCTGCCGCCCCGGCGAGGCACGATGCGAGATGAGGTAGGCAAGCCCGTTGCCGGCATGCGAGTGGGAACGGTGGATGGCCGGCCGCCGGCCGCTGCGGCGGCGGCAGCCGCAAGCGCCGCCGGCGATGCGGTGGCGGCGGCGATGGCGGTGGCGGCGCGGTGGGAGGCGGCCGGGCTTTCGTAGTTCAGGTTGGAAGACGAAATGCGCAAGAGCTGGGCTGACGCCGCCGCGGGCACCGCAACCGCCGCCTGTTGCTGCGGCTGCGGCTGTAGCTGCGGCTGCGGCTGTAGCTGAGATTGTAGCTGCGGCTGCGGCCGCTGCTGCTGCTGCTGCGCCGCCTGCATTCGCGCCGCCTGATACGGCCCTCGACTGCTGCTCAAGCCGCCGCTTGCTACGGCGTCGGCGTAGTCAGCTGCACGAGAGTCTGACGACCGCCGCCTGCCCGCGCGCGGCGCAAGCCACACAATTTCATCCCCGTCCTGCTTTGGCGTGAAGCCATCCGCCGCGCCGCCGCCGCCGGCAGGCGAAGCAGCGCCGCCGCCGGCGGCCAGCGCCGCCAGCGTGCCCTGTGACGCCTCGTCATTCAGCCAGAACGCCATGGACTGCCGCCGGTTGCTGGTGGCCTGCCGCAGCAGCGTCTGCTGCTGTGGCAGCGCCGCCGTCCGCATGACTGCCGCAGCCGCAGCCGCCGCAGCCGCGAACTCGTCGCCCTCCAGCAACATCTCAACGGATGCGCGGCGGCGCAACATAGACATGCGCCGGCCGCTGGACGTCGATCGCGCCAGCAACGGCTGCCGCGGCAGCGACGGCTGCCGCGCTAGTGACGGCTGCCGCGTCAGCGACGGCTGCCGCGCTAGTGACGGCTGCCGCGTCAGCGACGCGACCGGGCTGCCTGGCACCGCCCCATCATACTCACCACCCGCCGCGGACGGCACTGGCGGCGCCGCCTGCTCTTCCCGTCCCTGCCCCTGCCCTGGCCCCTGCCCTGGCCCGGGCTCCGGCTGCGGTTTGCCAGGTTGGCTCGGGTGCATTAGATCCAGAGAGAGCCGCGGCACCGTCGGCGCCCCAACGCCGCCGCTCCGGCGGTGGCTGCTGACACGGCTCATCGCCGCCGCACCCGCACCCGCCCCGCCCTCCGTCTCGCCGTCGCCGTCGCCGTCGCCGTGGCTCCAAGCCTCCGCCACCAGCCGCCCATTCCGCGCACTCATGGGCCGCCGCCCCGAGCCCGGTCGCCCAGAGGGCGGCCGGCCCGAGCCCAACCGCGCCGCCGCCGCCGCTGGCTCCTCCTCCGGCGACGATCGGCCCGAAAGCACGACCGCCGTCTTCGTCAGCGTGCCACCCTCCCCCGCCAGCACTTTGGCCGCAACCCCCGGGTCGCTGCCGCCGCCGCCGCTGCCCTCGCCGTCCGCCGCGGCGCTGCGGCTGCTGCCGGCGTCGCCGTCGCTGCTGTCGGCGGCGGCGTCGCCGTCTGCGTCGTCCTCCGGCGGTGCGGCGCTGCCGATGCTGTCGTTGTCGGCCCCCGCGTCCAGATCATCTGGATCATCTCCCAGCCAGACGTCGCCATCACCCTCATCATCCGACATCTCTAGCCACATCTTGTTCTTGTTCTGCGGGCGGAGACAGTATTGGTGCGGTGAATTCATACAGGCTCCGACCGACGGACGGGTGGGCGGCGGCGGCACACACACAACGGTTCACTGCAAGCCCGCGACCACCCACCCTCAAGCAACCAGCTATGCCAAGTAGCCCATCCGCCCATCCGCCGGTTGCAACATCCACTAGCAAAATCAACTCCAGCCCAACCACCAAGCCCCGCCCGCCTGTGCCCGGTGCATGCGCACACACACGAACACACACACACACACACACACCTACACACACGCACACACACGCACACACACACCTACAAACACGCGCACCTGCAGCGACCTCGCGCGCTCCGCGCCCCGCTCCGCAATGATGGCGGCACTGACCGGGTAGTCATGCATCACCACCTGCGGGGGAGGCGCGGTCCCGGCAGCCGGTGAGCAGGAGCGTAAAAGCAGGAGAAACAAACATTACATCCCCCCCACCATGTCGGCTCCTTGCACCCACGCGCTGACTTCTTTGAATGGCACATCAAAGTGTTTCTATTGGTCCATTTTTAGACGTTCACAACAGCATTCTAGTTCGCCCCCAGGTCTGGCCGAGATCACAAACGTTATCTCACATGCAGGTCGGGCCCGGTGAGCAGCGCCAGGTCCACGAAGCCCAGCGCAGTGCAGTTGGCTGTGCGCTTGCCGGTGGACAGCAGCGCCACCTCGCCAAACACCTCGCCCGCCACCAGGAGAGACCACATCTGGCCGTTGGGCGACGTCACCGCCACGCAGCCTGCACGGGTGCCAAGGGTGAGCGAGGGAGCGGTGATGCGGAGCTGGTTGGGGTTTCAGTCACAGGCGGCGCCACAACAACACACACACACACACACACACACACACACACACACACACACACACACACACACACACACACACACACACACACACACACACACACACACACGGTCGCGGCGGCGTCGCGGCGGCGTACGGCGCAGCACTACCATGCGCCCGCCCCCTCGCCCAGCCCGTGGACTGGTGGACACACCGGCGCGCTTTTCCTTTCAGGGGAGTATATGGATGTTTCCCGGGGGGCTCGTTTCGGACAGCCGACGCGGCCACTGCGGCCGCGAGCATGCCTAGCCTCGGTGACGTCGTGGAGTGGGGAGCGGGAGGCCAGCTCCCGCCAGCCCACGGCGCCACACGCACGAACACACTAGAGCATGTCCAGCAGTTCGGGGGTTCGCTGCCTTCTAGTGCTCCACATCCGACGCCCGCCGACTTGACCCCATGCAGCCGATGACTCCTTATAAGTTTCTCGACGACCACAGCCTCGCTCTCTTTTCCCGCAATCATTAGTGGGCCGGGACTGGGATGCGTGTTCTAGCTTGCTTGCTGCACGCCGCCCTTAACATCGCCGTCGCCATTTTCCCTGCTCGTGACACTTTCTTGCTGCCGCCCTGTGCCTGCAATTCCTCTATCACCCGTAGGTGAGCTCGACTACGAACAGCGGGCGGGAATCAGGGCATTAGGCGTGCTGGGTCACCGTTGTAGCGCGCCCAGGGCGCGGCGCATACAAAGCATATGGGTGCCACTCGGGGTCAGGTCGTTCGTCGATCGCCCGAGGGGGGGTTCCAGGCTTTTTGCGGGTAAGTATGACTACCGGGGTCGACGCGGCTACAAGACGCTCGGTATCGGTAGGTATCCGTAAGTAACTCCGTCGCGCCGTCTGGGCGGGCTTCGTTTTGTTGTTTTCTTTTCAACACACACACGGTGCAGATCGCTTTCAGCATGCGGGTTGGCCGACATTACATGAACTCTACACGGTAGCCATAAACGAGTGCAACGACAGCTTCTGAGGCGCTCGCTCGCTCGCTCGCTCACCCTTCTTAATCACGTACATCTCCTTGCCGGCGTCGCCCACCCGGAAGATGACCTCCTTGGGCGACAAGCTGATCATGCGCATGCGCAGAGCCAGAGCCGACAGGAAGCCCTCCTCGCAGTCCGCAAACAACGGCACCTGGGGGCATGAGCGATGCGAGCACATTCGTCGGTATCGATGTACGTCACACCACAGTCATTCGGAGTAATCGTCGGTATCGATGTGCTAGCCCAACCTCGCCGCAACACACCCAGGCGGGTCCGCAGAGGCCCCACCGACAAGGACTGTCGAGAGCGAGCGGCCTTGGCACCAGGCGCGGGGCTTGCGCGCTTCTTTAACAGTTGCCTGACGTCCGCACCCCCTCCCTCCCTCCCTCCCCCAGCATAGGCCACGCTCTCGTCCTCGCTCTTTTGCATTGGGTTTGGTTCACTTTGGACTGGCACCTACAACCCCTTTCCTTCCCGCCGCCCCTCCCAATCCTTACCTTCTTGAGGCTGCGGCTGTGCAGAAATTCGCACAGCCGCAGGTGCAGGCTGGAGGGCAGCTCCGACAGGAACTGCATGCCCTCGCCGCCCGGGTGGCTGCGCGCCTGCAAGTATTCAAAGTACCCCTGCACCTTCTCGTTGTACTGGTCAGGCACGCCCGCGTAGCGCAGCGCGTCCTGCACCATCAGCAGCTTTTGCCTGCGAGCGCGCGTGAGAAATGCGGGCATGTATGTGCAGCAAGGGGATTAGAACGAGATGATGATGATGTGTGTGTGTGTGTGTGTGTGTGTGTGTGTGTGTGTGTGTGCATGTCAGTGCGGGCGTGTGCGGTTTGCAGTTGGTGAAGCGGAGACAGCGAAGCCACGGGTTTCGTCGTCCGTCAGTGTATGTTTTAGGATGCAGACAGGCGCGTGTCTCTCCTAGCCATGACTGTCAACAGGGCGTGAGACCATGAGCCCGTGAGTACAAGGGGCACTCACGCGTGGCGGTTGACGGCGACGTTCATTGTGGCGACCAGCGTTGCCATCTGACCCACAACCGCCGAGTAGAAGAAGGTACCACCGATCAGCACAATTACGTAAAAGGTGCGCTCATAGTTGTTGTAGGCGTTCAGGTTATCGCCCACCAGCAGAAGGAACGAGAAATAGTATGACGCCACGTAGCTTGTAATGGCCTGCGCAGTGTGCCGTGTTTGGGGAAAGCGAGCGGGTGAGAGAGAGACCGTTGGTGCCTAGGCTTAAGCAAATCTTATGCGAAGCGATTAGGGCGGTGGATCTAAGGAGCTAAGGAGCGCCCTGCATGCGGGTGGAGCGCAGGATGAGGCGCTTGTGTGGCAGGTGTCCCTTATGTCAAGGCGTGTAGTGGATGATGTGCATTGGTGCGGGTGAGATGCAAGCGTGTGCTCGCGTGAGCCGGCTGCAGCAGCACCCGGGAGGCGTGTGTGACGCCCGGACCTACCGAGTCCTCGTTCTCCGTCGCCACATTGAACGCCCAGTCCTCGGCGTTGTCCTTACCGCCAAAGCGGTACATCCTGCGCGGGACCGCCACGAGAGGCCGAGATCGGGACGAACTCGAGAAATTACGAAAGTGAATGCAGTAACACACACAAACGCACACAGCAAGGCGCGAATAGCTGGGTGTCAGCCCGTTGACAGCCACGCCCAAGCCCGAGGTCCCCCCCGCTCGCCCTTACCCTCCTGCCTCCCAAGCCCTCCCCTCCACCCCGCCCGCCACCCATCCCTCCACGCCGCCCGGCCACCACCACGCCGCAACCACCGCCCTCGTCACTCATACGGTACCAGACTCACATGTACCAGATGCACGCCAACCAGTGGCTGATGAGGATCATAGCCATGAACAACTGAACAATGCGGAAGATCTTGGCGTTCTTAAAGCTATCCAGGAAGCGCAGCAGCCGCCCCAGACGCAGCATGCGCGGCGCCTTGAGAAACCCCAGCGCCGCCATTGCGCTGTTGTCGGAGGCGTTGTTTGGATCCACCAGCCCCACGCCGATCACGAGCGAGTCAAACGGCACCGTGCCGACCAGATCGATCCAGAACCACATTTTCTGCGGCGCGCAACAGTCGGGGGGGTGGGCAGCTAAGATGCCGGTATGGCACACCAATGCGTGTCATCGATGCGCGTGTATGGTCCTGACAAGCAAATTGGCCAGTACTGTCCTGGGCTGTTTCCTGACCCGGTGACCCACAACCCGGACCCCACTGCCCACGCAGGCCCCAGCCCGCCCCCGTCCCCACGCACCATGTAGTTTGCCGTGATGGCGCTGGAGTCGCGCACCAGCTCGCCCTGCGCATGCGTTGTGAAATGTTTTGACAGGAAAGAGAGAGAATGAGGGTGTGCACGCGCATGCGTGGATGTGTTTTCTACGGGAAACGGGCAGGAGGTCAGAACTGCCCGGCAAAGTACGGCCAGGTACGCCTGAGAGCCGCCGCCTCCGAGCACAAACATAACGACACCCCCTGCTGCTCCACGACGCCTCGGCCCCCATCCCACAAGTATCATCGCTTGCAACTACCGCCTCTATCTGTACTCCACTCGGATTAGCTTGGTTTGGTTTGGTTTGGGCTGGTACTTACAACCCCCCCCGTCGACCCACTCCCTTGCTCCCGACCCCTTCCAGTGTCTCTCTCTAACACGACAACAAACACCACGACACGCCGCCGCGCCTGGTCTCGACCTCGCTCTCCTCGCCGCTTCGCAAACACAACGAAACACGGCACACACAGGCCGCACGCTTGCATATCGGCGCGCCACGCAAGACGCAACCGACCTGAAAGTTGTAGAAGGCGGTGCGGAAGTTGATGAGCAGGTCAATACCGAACAGCACAGTCATCATGTAATCGGCCACGTCCCAGGGCGTTGTGTGCGGCATGCCGTAGCTGACCGACAGCGGCACCGTCACCGCCGTCCACACCACCATGGACATGACCAGCAGGTCCCACCTGTGCGGGAGAGAGCGCCAGGCAACACGCGCGGAGGTAAGTAGTAGAGGTGACACAGGAGGCCGCGACGCGGCGAGCTGCAATGCGGATGCCAACCCGGTGGGCACATCGGCATGCCCGCACCCCGGCCACCACTACGCCAGACTCGCGCCAGGCTTCACACCGCCCTTACCCATGCCGCCGTCTCGTTCCACCTCCATTCAACCGCAGCCCTACTGGTACCCGCCCCCCCTGCCCTGCAGCCCCTTGCGTCGCTACTCCTACGCCCAGCCCCGCACCCGCCCCGCACCCGCCCCGCCCCGCCCTGCGGCGCTGGCACCAACCCACATCAGCCTCCTGCCAGGCCCCACTGCCGCCCCCGACCTGCCACCCCTTGTAACCCCCCCCCCCGCCGCCGCCGCCCTAGGAGCTCACGCGCGCTTCGCCCGCGTGTCCGGGTTGATGATGGGCAGTATACTGTCAGTGATGCCTCGCCAGTCCGCATGCACCGTCCGGTGCCACAAACTGGGCCGGGTAATCGTGCTGTAGCTGCGCCGGAGCGAGGGACTGCGCTTCGCTCCCGCCGCACTGGACGCCGCCTGCCGCTTCCGACCTGTGGCGGGCGAGACCACCGCGCCGGCCGCGCCGCCGGCGCCGGCGCCGCCGCCGCCGGCGCCGGCGCCGGCAGCGGAGAGCCAGTTGGTTACCGCTGAGCTCTTGTCGCGCGGCTTGTCTGCGCGGTGAATTGCGGCGGACCAGTTGTCAGGACGGCCATTGAGGCGGAAAATTGAGATCTTTTTTGCAAACTAGCTGGGCCCCATCGGCTGGGCTGCAACCAATGGTCCGACCCCATGTCCCTGCCCAGCAGTTGCTGTCGTGCCGCTCAGTGATTGAGGGGCTGCCTCCGCCTCATGAGTTGACGCCAACACAGGGAGCGTGAGAGCCGTCCTTTTGTACATGCCCATGCTGCGCGTTGCGCGCCCCAAAGTACCACCAACGTGCGCAGAAGCCATGTGTTTCCCGCTTCTACACGGTTGTTTGCGGCGTGCCGCCCCCCCCCCACCACCAGCAGTTGTGCCCCTAACCTTCCGTACAAAAGCTGCCGGGCCGTGTCATGCCATGCTGACACGCCACTCCACGCCACACCACGCCACGCCATGCTGTGCCCTGTCGTACTCACTCTGCCCCTTGAGCAGGTTCCGCCGCAGCTGCGCCTGCCGGTCGTGAGCCGCCCACGCCAGGCCCTGCGGTCGGGGGCAGCAAGGACGCCGCACTGTCAGCCATACCCGCCTGATACACTCGTGCGGGCGGGCACAGGGCTCGAGGCTCGAGACACGAGGGCGCAAGCAGTAGAGGACAAGATCGCTCCTGGGCTCAGTAATCGCCGCGTTACAGTATTCTCGACCGCAAAGTAACCCTTCCTCCCCTTCATCAGTCACCCCGCCAAAGCTGGCCTGGTGCTGCGGGCAAGGCCGTTGCTGCAGCGGCCTAGCCGCTACAGCCCGAGCCTCGGCAAAGCCAAGCCTGCACGCGGAACCAGGCCCCTAGCCCCGGCAAGGGCAACCCAGGTTCCGGCCCCCTCCACCACATACTCGCACAGCGTCCGTGCGCCCACCTGGGCGCCTCCCTCCCGGATAGCGCGTAGCGCCGCATCGCTGGTCGCGCGCGTGAGGTCATGCTCCTCCTCCTCCTGATGACGGTGAGCAGCCTCATCCTCCTGCGCGGCAAGATTTGAGAAAAGAAGGCGGTCGTGATGCAGTGCGGCATGCGTCTAAGGCCGCAAGACCCTGGCAGCAGGAATGCTTCAAGCCCGTCAGGTCAATCAGATTGAAGCTTGCAAACCGTTTGCCTTGCGATACACAAAATAAACAGCGCCAAGTGGCAGGACATTGTCGTTTCCCTCGCTAACAACCAGGCCCGACTCACATATTCTCGAAGCGTTGCCTCATACTCTGCTTGGTGAAGAAAGGCAACGCTCGCGGCCATCGGGCTGGAGCTTTTCCACCACCGACGGGGTCACGCGCCGGGCCCTTCAAGCCGCTGCCGCTGCCGAGGCCCTAGGCATGACAAGGTTAATAATTTTGGAGCTCCTCATTTTGATGTCCGCTTTCTGCGCTCCTGTCTTCGCAACCCTGACAAAGCCACAGTTCCCGGCCCGCCTCTTCTGACTCTGCTTCGCTAAATTACTGCGTCAGCGCGGTGCCACTAAGGGGCATGCAACCAAAGATAAAACGCGCTGCTCACTGCTCTCATATAGTCACTATAAAACGTCACAAGTTCCACTGGAAATCGAGCGAGTGTGCCTACACGAGAGCCCTGTGTTCTAAAAATTGCCAAGTTAAAAGTCCCAACGCAGAAATCGAGCGATGGACGTTGAGTGTGGGCTGTGTTAGGCCGTGCTCGCCGCTGTGGGTGCAAATGGATCGCTTGGTTGCAAAATTTATTGTGCGCATATAGGGGTTTTTCGACTTGACATGTCACCATGGCGTGTCGCGCTTGCGAACCCCCGAATGTCCCCCCCCCCCGACTAGCGCGGTCTTGGCCCAACCATTGCAACTCACGTTTGACCTGTCACACACTTTCGGCGTACGTACAGAATAAACCCGACGTCGGGCACGCTGGCCATCAAGCTACCGCCGCCTGTTCCACGACGCATCCCCGTGGGACGACCACCTGTACTTTTGGACTTGCGCCGTTCCCGCGGGCGCATCCGTTTGACACCTCACCGGCCCACATGCACTTCTGCCACTTTTCCCCCGCCCGACCGTGCAACCCAAGATTCGACTCCAGTAATGCAAGCTTCTCCCCTCGCTCCTCTTCTCTGCTCCGGACAGCAAGTCCAATCTGTCCCTGCAACAGTCCGCACGGGCTCATCTGTCTTGTCCGGCTTCCCCATAGATGGCTTTCTCGGCTTCGCGTTGTCCATCGTAAAAAGCATCGTCGATACAAGCCTAGCCCCACGTCCCCTACGTCCCACCCATCCGTGTCCGTCCTGTCCGTCCTGCCCTCCATAGACCACCGAACGTCCGAACGCGCACAGGCGGCACAGCCCCCACGTTTACGTTTCTCCATTCAACCGGACATATTGACGCAACTGCCCCATGTTGCAACCTGTGATGACAGCTCAACAGCGGTGGCTCCACTATGCATGAAGCAGCACAATCCCGTACAGACTCGACGACCATGCGCCAGACTCGCCCCACCAGCGCGCGTCTCACCCTTTCTCCGTACTCGCACTGGTCAACGAACCAGGGACCTCCGGGCACCCAATACTGCTTCGACGCGCTGTTGGCACCCACTTTGACAACTCCATTAATAACTTGAATAAACAGCCCGGCCGCACATACTCTTTCGCGTTTGGCCATGGCTCTCAGCACACGGATTCAGGGGAGGCCTGCACGCGCCGTGCCCACCGTGTGCAGCTGCGACCAGCGGCTGGCCTCCCCTAGGGGCTGCGACTGCGCCCCGATCCCCCGCGACGCCAGCCATACAAGCACCCAGCTCACACGTCACAACTGCATACATAGCTTAAACCGCTGCGCCGCGGCCATTGCGGCCTTGGATGCACATGATATCAGGGACAGCGCTGTAAACGTTGCCGACGCGCCTGCAGCGCCCACCAGCCCCCTCTACCTCGTCGCGCCAATACAATAGGCCCTCACTCTTCCAGAATATGGGATTCATTTTATTTTCACACATTCTCCGGACCAATCTGTCCAACGGCAAGTGCTGTACCACGTGCCGCTAATGCTCGTGCCTCTGTCAGCTTGCCTCTCACCGCAACACCGCCGCTACCCTATTGCCCCGCGCCGCGGCTGTGTACCGCTCCTCCTCCCGGACGGCGGGATTTATGGGCCGGGATCCTAGCCATCACACTCGGGACTATGCTTCTCACCACCATCTGCTCTTGCTTGTAATTGGAATTCAATCTGCCCGCGTTTGCGACTGCCGCCGCTAGTCCTGCCTTCCGCTGCAGCACCTGCCCTATCGCGCCGCCGGCACGCACGCTTCCTTGCACCCGCAGCTGCAGCACCCGCACCCGCACCCGCACCCGCACTCACACCCAACAGCTACTGCCGCAGCCGCTACTGCGGCCGTGGGGCCGCACGTGAGCGCAGGAACGCCCGGCGGCGCGGCAGCTCCAGCGCCAGGCACACGCCGCACGCCAGCACCAGCAGCGCGGCGGCGCGCAGGCACGCCGCCGCCGGCGCCAGCTCGGCACGTGCGAAACGCAGTTCACAGACCAGCAGCAGTCCGGCGTGGACCGCCGCCAGCAGCAGGCGCCGCCGCAGCCGTATCTGCGGTAAGCGATGGGCACCAGCGTAGCAAATAAAACGCGGCATATCCGGTACGTATATAATAGCAGGCGCACGGCACGGGCGGCCCGCATTATTGCGATCCCAGCAAGCCCTCGAGTTGCCCGCATCGTGTCTCCCCCATCTTACTCCTTCCACTCCCTCCCACCCCTCCCACTCCCTCCCACACCCTCCCACTCTCTCCCTCTCCCACTTCCTCCCACTCCCTTCCGACCACCGTGTGTGTTCCACCCACCTGGTCACACAGCGGCCGCACCAGGCCGTGCATCAGCACCTCAATCGGCAGCGCCCCCAGTGCCCCGTTGATTGAGCCGTCCCAGCTCAGCAGTCGCCGGCAGTAGCAGCAGGCCGCTACTGCAGCCATCCGCAGGCTGCTGCTGCTGCTACTGCCGTTTTGGAACCACGGCCACCACCACAGCCACGATAGCCAGGTGCTATTGCCGGGGCGGGTGCCAGGCAGTAGCAGCAGCAGTGCGCGGCGGAGGCAGCAGTACAAGAAGCAGCACGCGGAGGGCAACCAGCAGGCGGCAGCGGCGGCGTAGGCGCCAACAGGTGCGGCAGTAGCAGCAGCAGTCGAAGCGGCAGTACCAGCCCATCCGCTGCAGGACACATTGGGAGACAGCTGCGTGTCATCACAGCACCACCAACAGCTCGCTTCCGCCGCCGCCGCAGCCGCAGCCATGCCGTTTCCGGCCAGACAACTGGCACCGCTGCCGCCGCTGGCCGCCTCATCTGCCGACGCAAGTGCCGGAAGCAGCACGCCGGCGGCTCCGGCAGAGGTGGCGCCGCCGCCTTCATCCATCACGCAGCCCTCGCCCAGCAGCACCACAGCCAGCGTCGTCGTCTCCAGCGCCCACGCCGCCAGCAGCGCCGCCTCGCGCCGCACCGGGCCCGCCAGCCGCGCCGCCGCCGCGCCGGTCAGCCGCACCACGCCTTGCACCAGCCAGAGCTGCGAAACATACAAACACGGCACGCACACCAGTACAAAACACCTTAAAGGCAAGCAAGTCACAGCATACGGTAGGGGGGTCATGCAGTCTATTATTTGTACAGACCGCCAGCCGATATTCCTACCCAGGGCTACGCAGACCTACAGCGCCAGTCGCTTGGCCCCACCCCTTCATCAACAACCGCAAGCAACTCACCGTTCGGTTGGGCAGCAGGAATGGCGGCGGACGGCTGGCGACCGCAGTGGCGGCGGCGGCGGCGGCGGAAGGCAGCATGGCGCCGGCGGCGTCGCCTCCTGCGTCCCCTGACACGCCCGTGCCCCCTTCCCTTGCAGCGGCTGCAGCGGCTACTGCGGCGGCTGTAGCAGTGGTGGCTGCGCCGCCCCGGGCCGCGGCTGCTACTGCCGCCGCCAGCAGCCTACAGCCCATCAGCACCACCAGGGCTGTGTGGTTGAGCAGCGTCCAGCCATCACTGGCGGCGGCGGCGCGGGCATGGTACCTGCCGTGTGACAGGGTTGGTATTACGGCTGTTTGAGGGCTAAGCACCCACCTATTGCGCAAGCTGCATGGGCGGCTGTCATGGGCGGCACACAGAGGCATGCTTTCCCGAGTCCGCCAACAGCAGCAACCAGTACTCAGCCGCACTGGGGTAAGCAAGTATCACGATCCGGGCACGCGAAGTCACACGGCATCACCAGCGCATGCGCACACACGCACACAGACACACACACACACACACACACACACACACACACACACACACACACACACGCACACACACACACACGCACGCGCACCTGCCGTACTCAGCCTCCAGCTGCGCATCCGGGAAGCCCCGGAAGCAAGCCGCCAGCAGCGCCCGCGCGCCCATCAGGTGACTGTTGATAATGCGGCCAATGCCGCTGCTAATGCCGCCGGCCATCGTGCTACTGCCAGCGCCTACGGCGCTGGCGCTGCTGATGCTGCCGCCCAGCCGCCCGGCAGAAGCAGCCATGGCCTCTCCAGCGATGTCATCACCTGCCTCCTTGGAAGCTGCTACTGCCGCTGCCTCTTCTACTGCCGCTACAGCTGCCGCTGCAGCCTCATTAGGCATTGCGGCGCCCGCTGCCAGCAACACAGCTGCTGGCGGCTGCCCCGCGGGTGGCGCTGCCGAGGGCAGCAGTGGAGGCAGTAGCGCAGCGAGCAGCGTGGGCGGCAGTAGCAGACCGCTGCTGTCAGCACGGGTGGCGTGCAGGTCGCCACTAGGCAAAGGCGTGGCGGGCCAGCATCCCGGCAGCAGCGGAGAAGAGGAGGAGCAGGCGCCGGCAGCTGTAGCGGCTGTCGCAGCAGCTGCGGCTGTAGCAGCAGTGGCACCCGTAGCCGTGAACGGCTGCTGCTGCTGGTGGTGGTGGTGGTGGTGCTGGAGGTGGTGTGGGGATGGCGGGGGGCTGAAGTCTTGCAGGTGCTCGTGGGGCTGGGAGCGGAACACGGGCAGGTGCTGATGCGGCGCGCCCGCGTCGTCGCCGTCGTCCACGAAGCCTCCCGGGTCAAGGCCCAGGAAGGCCGAGACGGCAGTAGCGGCTGTAGCGGTGGACAATGCGCTCGCGTCGCGTGGTGAAGTTCCTGCTGACGCGCGAAAAAAGTTGCCGGCTGTAGCAGCAGCATGGAAATCCTGTTGGGCGCCGTTGCCGCCGGCGCCGCCTGCTGCTCCGTCCGGGAGCAAGGCGCCTGCCGCGGCGCCGCCACCCCCTCGCCCGCCGAGCGCCCAGTCCAGCGACCGCCGCAGCGCCCGGTTGCTGCTACTGCCGCCCGCCCAGCCCACCATCTCGCCCGCGCCCGACGCTGCTACAGCCATGCCAATGCCGCTGGGGCCGCTGCCGCCGCGGCTGGCGGCGCCGCCGCCGCGGCCCGCGCCGCCGGCGCTACTGCCGCCGGCGCCAGTGCCCATCCAGGCCATGGCCGCGCCCATTAGTCGATCCCGATGCAGCGCATGCAGCGCGTCGCTCTTGGAGGCGACGTCGCTGCGACTCAGGGCACCCATCGGCCGCGCCTGAGGGCTCCTAACCTGGCTCGGCTGAAGACTGCCAGCGGCATCATCATCTGGAGCTGTACCGGCAGCAGCACCGAACGCAGAACCAGAAGCTGAGGCAGGCACAGAAGCAGCAGCAGGCGGCATGTGGGCCAGGTCGGAGCAGCCGACCATCGTCGTCGTCTCATTGTTGTTGACTTCATGCTGGTCCTTGATGAACGGGCTCCACAGGGCCGCCCCGCTTCGACCACTGCCGCCGCCGCCGCCGCCGCCGCCGCCGCCGCCGCCGCCGCCACTGCAGCCACCACTGTCGCCGGCGGCCGCGGGCCTGCCGCCACCGCCACCAGTCGCCTTCTCGCCAGCTGCACGTAAGGATGGACCGCCGTCGGCCGCTGGCGCCGCCTCCCCGCCCGCACCCACGACCGCACCAGCACCAGCGCCCGTGCCCCCGCCACCGGCACCAGCCGCCGCCGCCACGACCTGAAGCGCCCCAGATGCCAGGTAGGGTCGGAGCGCGGTGCGTGCTACTGCCGCCACAAACGCCGCTGTCTGGGGCATGCCCCCGGTGACTGGTGCCGCGGCTGTAGCAGCAACACCTCCCGCGCCCATGGCAGTAGCATTGCGGTCAGAAGCGTCCTCGGCCTCCGCCGCCGCCTCAGCAGCACCTGCTGCTACTGCTGACTGCTCCTGCAGATCCTGCGACAGGCCTTTCAGGTACTCTAGCAGCTGAGAGGCCACCTGCAGCACCGCCGCCGCGCCGTCGGGCGGCAGCGCCGCAGCTACTGCCGCCGCAGTGCCTCCTGCCGCCGCCCCCGCCGCCGCCTGCTGTGTCGCCGCCGCCGCCGCCGCCTCCGCCAGCTCCGCCCGCTCCATCAGGAAAGCCAAGTCTGACACCAGCGGTGCGTAGTGGTCCCGCCAGCCGCCGCCGGCAATAGCAGTAACAGCTGTAGCAGCAGCGCCGCCAGCGCCGCCAGTGCTACTGCCAGTGTCGCCACTGCAGCTGCTACTGCCGCAGTAGTCCATCCGCATGACCTGGGACAGCTGGGACAGCTCCGCCGCCACGTCAGCGGGTAACGCCAGCAGCGTGGCAATGTCGTACACCAGTGGCGGCGGCGCCGCTGCTACTGCCGCTGTGGCGGCTGTAGCGCGTGACTCAGCCGCACGTCCTTGTCCGCCCCCGCCGCCGCCGCCATGCGCCGTGCCGGTTGTCGCAACAGGCGCGATGACCAGCTGCAGCACTGCGGGTCGCACCTGCGGCGGCACCGGCACCGCCACCACCTGTCGACACTCCTCGCCGCCGCTGCCGTCGCCGCCGCCGCCGCCGCCGCCAGCAGGCGCTGCCAGCACACACTTGAAGTCCGCGAGCAGCCGGCCGTGCTGGACAAGCATCAGCCGCATTTCGGCGGGTGGCGCCGCCGCCAGCGGCTCCGGGCCGCCACCGCCGCTACCGCCGCTGCCGCCGCCACCATCGCCGCCGGCGGGCAGGACTGCAAAGTCGAGTTCCACGTACGCTGGCGGCGCATCGGCATCCGGAGCTACAGCCACACACGGCGTCCACTCCAGGTCAAGGGACCAGCGGGCGCTACTGCCAGCCCTGCTACAGCCGGCTGCAGCTGCAGACATGGTATCGGCGGGCTCGGCAGCTGCTTTTGGTGGTGCCACCGCGGCCACCGACCCCAGTGCCGCCGCGGCCGCGTCGTCGTCGCCGCCGCCGCCGCGGCGGCCGTTGCCGCCGCCGCCACCGAGGTCTATGAGCTCGCCTCCAGCTCCCTGCAGCTGCCAGGGTCCGGTCAAAGCGGCGTCCGGCAGCGCCGCCGCCAGCGCATCGGCAAGCGGCGCCGCCGCCGGGAAGGTGGGTGGCAGCGATGCTGCCGCTACAGCCTGTCGTGCTGCAACTGCTGGCACCACGTCGGCACTAGTAGCCGCGCCGGTAATGCCTTGGAACTGGTGCTGGTGCTGGTGCTCCTGAAGCGGGATGTGGTGTCCCGGCCGGGGCGGCTGTAGCAGCTGCAGCTGCAACATCTCCACCACTGACGTGGACTCCAGGCCCATGGCGGCCGCTACAGCCGCCAGCTCGGCCTCAGAGAGCGGCAGTAGCACCGCGCCGCCGCCGCCACCCACAAGCCCACCGCCCGCCGCGGCAGCGCCGCCGCCGGCCAGGGAGGCTGCTACAGCCGCCTCCGATAGCCCTCGCAGCCACGCGATCAGTTGCACGCACCCCGCCACGACCACGATGCCGCCAGTGGACCAGCGCCCGGCCGGCGGCAGTAGCAGGTCTTGGGGCACCACCACCGCCGCCGCCGCCGCTCCCGCCGCCGGCTGTGGCAGCGGCAGCGGCGGCTGCAGCGGCGGAGCCGCTGCAGCGGCTACAGCCGGCGGCGACGGCGCGGCTCTGTCTTCTGAGGCTCCTGACTTTGGGAAGGTGGAGGACGTGGAGAGCGAGGCGGAGGAGGAGCGTGAGGTGCAGCAGGCGGAAGAGGGGTCGTCGGAGGAGCCCACGGCGGCGACGGGGCCGCCTGGCGCCAGGGCGGCTGGGGAGTGACGTCCCAGCGGAGGAGCCGCGACGACGGCGGTGTCTGAGCCATCGCTGGTGGCGCGGACGGTAGTGGCGGCGTCGCCAACAGCGACAGCGGGCGACAGCACCGCCGGCAGCCCTGCAGGCGTAGCGGCTGCAGCAGTGGCAGCCGCCTCAGGAAACAGGAGCGGCGCGGCGGCTGCGGAGAGGCGCAGCGCGAACTGGTCGGGCGCGCCGGTGGGGGCGTGCACCTGCACACAAGGAGACGCACACAATAACATTTGAAGACAAGCGTTATAAGGTTGTCGGATGACAAGGCACAAGCAGGCGATTGCAGCGCCAAAGCCCATTAGGGCAAGGCATCCGCAGCAAGTGACTTCTGCAGACAATGCATCATGGAATCCAGCGTGTTTCCACGGCGGGCCCGCACGCAGCGGCGGTTCAAGTACGGTATCCATCCTGCCGCACACGCAGCTAGCGCGGCACCCCGACGGCTCGCTCGCTATTTCACCCACCTTGACGCTGACGGCCTGCACGGACGTCAGGCCGCGGTAGCGCAGCAGGGACGGAGTCCGGCGGTGTGGCTGCGGCGGCTGCGGCTGCAGCTGCAGCAGCTGCTGCTGTGACTGTAGCGGCTGCGGCTGCAGCAGCTGCTGCTGCTGCTGCTGCTGCTGTGGCTGTAGCAGCACCCGTCCAGGCTGCTGCGTGCTTGCTGGCGGCGGCCGCACCGGCGGCGGCACGGGGCGGGCGTACAGGACCTGTTGCGCCGCCAGGACCTGCAGCCCGCCGCCGCCGCCGCCTGCGCCGCCGCCGTCTGCGCCGCCGCCGCCGCCGCCAGGAGCGCTACCACCGCCGCGGCCCACGCCGCCGCTAACAACAACCTGCGGCGCAGGACCTGCTACTGGTGCCACTGGCATTGGCGCTACTGCCACTGGTGCTACTGCCACTGGTGCTACTGCCACTGGTACTACTGCCACCGCGGCTGGATGCGTCGCTGCGGGCGTGAGCGGCGGAGACGCCACTGCCTGCGGCTCTGAGGGCGGCGACGGGACGTACGGCACACGCGGCTGCAGTATCAGTGGCGGGTCCGTGGCCGCTGCGCTGGCGCCGCCGGCAGCATTATCAACTGCTACCTTGGTGGTACCCGTGGACGGCAGCGCCGCGACAATCGTAGTCGTGGGAGGAGGAGAGGAGGCGGCGAGACCTGCGAATGCCGCTGGAATGACAGTTGGCTTGCTGCGGCCCGTTGGGCTGCCAGCGGCGGCGGCGCCAGCAGCAGAACCGAGCACGAGTCCTCTCCCGCCGGCAGGGGAGCCCGTAGCCGCCGCGACAGCCGCAGTGGCCGCCGGTGCTGCAGCTGCAGCAGCTGCCGTGGCAGTCGCGGCCGCCGCCGCAGCAGCCGCCGCCGCGGCGGCGCCGGCGCTGCCGACCGTACCCAGCAGTCCCGCCGCCTCGGGGTAGCAGCGGTGGTTCCCCATCAGCAGCCCCATACTTGCCGTACTGGAGTCCACGGATGTGTCGTACGCCGTATCGCTGACTAAGCTCATGGCGGCGCGGCGGAAGTCACGGCTAGCGGCGGCGGCGCCGCCAATGAGGCCGAAGGCGGCCGCCGCGGCGGCGGCGGCGCTGCCACCGCTGCTGAACCCCTCCAAGCCGCCGGCACTGCCGATGGCGGAAGAAGAGCAGAGCATGCCGGCTGTGGTGCTGCAGCTGCTACTGCCGGCGGGGCCGCAGCAGCCGCTGCTACTGCCAGACGAGGTGCCGTTGGCACTGCCGCCGTGACGGCAGCGGCCCTGCGCGTCGGCAGCAGCCGATCCCAGTGCTGCTGCTGTTGCCACCGACCGCTGCTCCTGCTCCTGCTCCTGCCGCTGCTGCTTCTCAGTTGAGGTGCGGCCCGCTGCCGCCGCTACAGCCGCTACAGCCCCAAGGGCAGGTGGCGGCGGCGGGCCGTGCTCCTCACTAAGGAGCCCAGTGGCGCCGGCGGCGGCGGCAGCCACGTCTGCGGCGGCGGTCACGGCGCGGCCGCGGCGGCGCAGCCGGCCGGTGCGGAAGGCTGCCAGGGTCGAGGACGGGCTGGGCGGGCGGTCGTCGGCAGGGTCGACGGCGCCGGCGGCGCCAACACAGTCGTTCTTATCGTGTGGGTCGTCCACACCATCCAAAAATGTGCTGATGCTGCTGCCCGCGCCGCCGGTGGTACAGAGCGGCGGCGCGGCCTTGCCGTGCGGTGAAGCGCCGCACGGCATTGTTACTAGCAGGGCATCGGAGGGCGCCACCGGCGCAGCGCCGAGCATATTGCGGGCACTGCTGCTTCCATGATGGCACGGGCTGCTGTTACTGCTGCTATTTCCACGGGTGCTGCTGTTGCCGAGGCAGGCGTCTCGGAGTGCTAGCACGCGCCCGGATTCCGGTCCCGGAGACGCGATTGCAAACGCCTGCGGTTGCTGCTGCTGCTGCTGCGTCGCCAGAGCCGGCCCATCGGCTCGTGCCAGCTGCTGCCGGATCCGTTGCTGCAAAACTTGCGGCTGCTGAGGTTGCTGCTGCTGCTGCTGCTGTTGCTGCTGCTGAGGTTGCTGATGTTGCTGCTTGTGTGTGGAGCCGTCACTGGGCGCCTCGAAAGAGCAAGAGCTGCTGCCGCTCCTCGAGTTGTTGCTGCTCGCCGCGCGGGTCTTGCTCTTGCTCTTGCGCTTGAGCTTCTCGTCAAGAGCGCTGCTCAAACGTGCCCACATTGTGGTCGGCTGCCTTAGCTGTATGTTTAGCTATGGCGGCTGCAGCCTCAGGCGCGGGGCCGACCTGCAGAGCAAGATTGCGTAAAAACCTCGCACGGGATCGGCGAGCATGGACAGCGGTTAACCTTTTCCACCATCCCGCTGCCTTCGCAACCACAAAGCAGCCGCGCCACCCGGAGCGCGCTCATGAAAGGAGGGCGGCAGAGCCAGAGCCAGAGCGATTCGGAATGCCACGCCTCGGACCAGCCGAGGCCTGCCTGCTGCGTTGACCCGCGGACCCCACCACAGCCTCCCCTTCGCCCCCTGGCTGCCCACCCGCCGCATGCGTGCCCCGTACGTACCGCACGTGCCGGCTGCCGGCTGGCTGGCTCGCAGTCCCGCCAGCGCCTCGCCCCATATGTGCTCGGCCGCCAGGCAGCGCGCATGCACGCACACGTCCAGAGCTGCTGCCGCCTCCCCCACGGCCCCCCACGTGGAGGTGCGCGCGTGCCGGCCCCAGTACCCTGCCACAACAAGGTAGTACCGTACGCCCCATGGGCGCCCCGGGTTACAGGCGAACGGTCGCACAGATCCTCCCCGCCCCCAAGCTCCCCACATTCGAGACCAGAACGACAGTAATGCGGTGGTTGTGCACAGGCGGCCCCGCCGCACCTTGCGCCGCACCTCACCTCGCCTCACCTTGCGTGGCCCTTTCCATGTGTGGTTTCCTTGCAGGTGGTTGCGTGCCGGCCATCACCGTGGCATTGACGGGAATGAGGCAGCCCCGGCCTGGAGCTCAGGGCATCGAAGGCACGTGGTGCGTGCCGCATTCGGTCTGATCGCAACCTGGCAAGTGGCAATCTGCAGATGCGCGGGGGCATGGGCGGGACTGTGGGAGCCGCAGGGGTAATTTAAAGCACCTGTGTGAGCTCGTGTAATTCAGGTGCAATGCCGGTATGAATGCGGATGTTACAGAGGGGACAGCCCCAGCACCCGAAGACGCCGAGCCATCACATGCTATCAGGGCCCAATCTGACTCCACCAACCCCGACTTTGCTGTAAACCCTCCCGCGGCCAAAGTCCGTGTGACTCCGCCGGTATGGATATGACGGGGGGGCACTATCTTGTAGGGTCTAACGCTTCTCGCACCCGAAGAAGGGGAGCCACACTTAGCAGCAGCGCTCGGTGCCCCCTGGCCCACGGCCCCCAGTCCTGCCATCGAATCCGGCAGCTTCCGTTCTGCAGCACCACACCCCAAAACACTTTCGGTTCACTCCGCGGGGAGCATTGGCACAGCCCTGGGGCAGACCGGGGTGAGCCACCCCGACCATGCCCGGGGGGCACACTCATCAAGGGCCAGCCTTCGCCACTCTCACTGCATGCCTTACCGAGCGAGTACACTGTCCCTGTGCTGTCAACCAATAGTTATACGACACTTGCCCACTTGCAACGTATTTGCTGAGGTGCCATGCTTCAAACTGCTGCTGCTGTTTGTGCCACTGTTCGGCGTGCGCCGGTTGCTGTTAAAGAAATCTTGTTTCTACAGCAATAGCAGCTCGTTACTGCGGCTGGATGCTGCGCGTCGGCAAAGACTCGAGCCTCGCTGCTAGCGTTCTGGTTGTCCTGGACAGCACCAGGAATTGTGTCAAGTACTTTTATTGAACGAGGAGCAAGGAGTGGACAACGGCCCGGCCCGCTGCGGGGCAAATGGCTTCCGCGGCGAGCGCTGCCAAGCCGGCTGACGATGGCGTCAAGTTCACGATCACGGTGCAGTGTCAGATTGGCGGCGAGAAGCGGGCGGTATCGTACACCGTGTTCAAGCGGTGAGGACGGCCGAGTGCACAGTGGGGTTGCCACGGGAAGGTTAGCCTCGCTTGCGGTGCTTTGCTTGCGGCAGCTGCTGGCAGTATCACTAGGAGCGTCGATCGAACAACACCGGCCGGGTGAGCTCAGTGAGCTTCTGGCCTTTTTGGTGGAGTGCAGCAACATGCTCACGGACCGCTGTCCAACGGTGTCAATGCAATTTCAGGACTCTTCTGAGCCAGGTCTTTGATAGCAGCGTTCAGTTCTTCAAGCTGGACCCAGCTCAGGTGACTTGGCCAGGGCTATGCGCTTGCTGGCCTTCGCTTTGGCGCCTTTGGGAGCCGTGCAACAGGAGTCAATTCGCAGCGGCAGGGGACACGTTTGCCAGTTGGGGTTCGCTGGCGCGAGCGGCAAAGCGGACCGCGAGGAAAGGGCCCCTGACGTCTAGCATCGCCTGCGATGGCTCCGACTCACTGCCACTGCAGGTGATCCTGGTGGTCAAAAACAAAGTGGCGCTCACCCACAAGTGCATCGAGGACTATCGGCTCACAGACAAGAGCGTGCTGGACTTGATCCACCTGAAGGAGGTACGTCGGGGCGGCAATTCCGGCGGGGATGTCCGGGGAACCCGGCAACGCGGGCGAACCGGCGGCCGCCTATCTTAGGGTGTCACGGCAGGAGGCTGTGGTGGGGGCCCAAGCCACAGGCGTCACCGCTGCGGGGTTGCTCGGACGTCAGTGGGCAGGGAGACTGGATTTGCGGGCCGTGCCGGCGGTGCGTGCCTCACTCCTCTCACCCACCCACCCACTCCTCTCCCCTCCTCCACTCTCCCACCCTCCCCTCCTCCCCTCTCTCCGCCTCCCCTCCGCCTTACCCCACAACATCGCACAGGCGCCCACCATCGACCTCACCCTGCGCGACCAGGCCGGCAATGCGCAGACGCTGCCCGCCTCCGCCTACCACCCCCTCTCCGACGTCGTCAAAGCCTTCTGCCGCGCGCTCGGCGAGGAGACCGGCTTCTCCGACCTCTATCACGGCGGCATCGCGCTAGACCTCGACGCCTCGCCGGCCTCCATCGGCCTAAAGAGCGGCGAGCAGTTGTTCTGCTACTGCTACAAAGCCGCCTGCAAGGCGCACTGGAACGCGGCAGGCAAGCCCGAGCAGGCCAAGAGCCTCCGCTTCATTAAATTCTACTTCAGCGATTGGAAGTATGGATACAAGACGTTTCCGATTTTCCGCCACGACATCGCGACGCCCATGGAGGTGCTCATCCGCACCTTCTGCGCATGGCGCGGCCTGGATTACGAGGCCACGGGCTTCTTGTACAGCTATACCTACAAGGCGGTTGCGGAGGGCGACACAGCCACTGGCAAGGCCCTGGCAGATGGAGACACCATCCTGGCCTACAGCCGCCAGGTGTGTCGGGGGTTAGGGGCTGGGGGTTTGGGGTTTGGGGTTGGGGTTGGGTGGCGTGTGTGTACGGTCCGTCGAGTGCGCAAGCAAACAGTTAACAGTGGGACGCGTGTGTGTACGTGTGCGTGAGTGTGTGTCAAGGGAAGCATAGCGCGCGACACGCGTGTGTATGCATGCAGCCGCTGCCCTTGGTAGCACTGAACGCACATCAACCACCTCCAACCTCCCACCTGCCTGCCACAGGAGCTGCAGGGCCGGCTGTGGGACTCCATCCTGGCCGGCGACTGCGGCGCGGTGCGGGCGCTGCTGGCGGCAGGCGCCGAGCTGAGCACCAGCATCGGGCCGGAGGAGTGGGGCAAGCACCCCCTGCATGCCGCCGTGGCCAACGGGCACGTGGAGCTGGTGCGGCTACTGCTGGCACAGCAGCCGCAGGCGGGGCAGCAGCAGCAGCAGCAGCAACCGGGAGCGGAAGGAGCGGCGGGAGCGGAGGGGGCGGCGGCGGCTGGCGCCGGTGCAGGAGGAGAGCAGCCGCAACCGCAGCAGCAGCAGCAACAGGAGCCGGAGGCTGCAGCTGGCGGAGCGGCGGGCGGCAGCACGCCTCTTGACGCTGGCGGCGGCGGCGCGGTGTTGTCCCCGCCGGCGGCAGGCGGCTGCGACCCCAACCAGCTGGACTACGCCAGCGACCCGCCGCTGTGGCACGCGGTGGAGAACAACCTGGTGGAGCTGGTGGGGCTGCTGCTGGCGGCGGGGGCGGGCGCGGCCGACCTGCCGCACAGGGAGGGGCGGCCCAAGGTGGGGTGGGAGTGGGGTGGGGTGGGAGAGGGAGTGGGAGTGGGAGAGGTGGGGCGGGTGGTTCTTCCAGAACCCAAAGCAAGCCAACCGAGTGAACCCGAACCCGACAGCCCCACCCAGAGCGCGGAGGTGGGGTGGAGGGTGGGAGGCACACGTGTGGGGAACGGGAGGGAGAGGCGCGACAGTCAGCAATAGAAGCTGGCGGTGCTGGTGGACGCCCCGGGGGGGTCTGGGGAAGGGCTGGGCGGAGGGGTGGACTGGGGGCCGAGGCACTGAGGCAGCGGCAAGTGCCGCGCATGGGTGTCGGGGCGGGCCAGCGACACACACACAGACACACACACACATACACACATGCACCATTGCACATCCACACCCACCCTGTCCCCCGCCCCATCGGTGCGCGCACCCCTACGCCGGCTGTCTATTCGCTACACTTCTCTGTACCATCTTTGCATCCCACCCACCCATCCACCCCTCCCAACTGGCCCCCGCAGACGAGCTACTCCGCCTGCCCGCACGCGGCGCGCAAGGGGCACGCGGAGACGCTGCGCGTGCTGCTGGCGGCGGGCGCCAACCCCTGGCTGCCGGACGCGGACGGCTACAGCGCCTACGACTACGCGCTGGACCACGCCAAGCCGCCGGCGGTGGTGGCGGCGCTGCTGGAGGGCGACCCGCGGTTCGGGGAGGTGCAGCGCGGCTTCCAGGTGGGGGTGTGGAGGTGGGGGGAGGGGGCAGGGGACGGGGCCAGGTAGGAGGGGGGCAGGGTAGCCGAGTGAGGGGAGCGGAGTGATTAAATCACAAGGGAGAGGAGACAAGGGGAAGGGAGGGAGAGGGTGCGGGGGTGGGAGTGGAGTGATGAGAAGGGGAAGGGCATGACCACCACTGCCCGACCTACCCACCCACGCACCCGCCCCACAGGCCGCGTACGGGCGCATGTGTCAGATGCTGAAGCGCACGCAGCGCTACCCGGCCCTGGGCTGCCCCTGCCGCACCTGCAACAGCCTGTTGGAGATACGCGCGCCGGAGACGGAGGCCAGCCGGGCGGTGAGGCAGGGGCGGGCGGGGAGGGGGAGGGGAGGCGGGGAGGAGGAGGAGGGGAGGGAAGGGGAGGAATGGGGTGGGGAGGGGAGGGGAGGGGAGCGGAGGAATGGGGTGGGGTGGGGTGGGGTGGGGTGGGATGGAAAGGGCAGTGTTCATTCCGGATCCCAAGAAGGGAGGCAGCGGTCCATGCAAGAGTTGGGCTGAGCGGGAGGGAGGGAGGACTGGGCGGGCGAGAGGGAAGGGCTGGGCGGGCTAGGAGGGCTGTGCGGGTGTCACGGGCGGCTGCAGCGGCGTCCGAGCGAGTGGCACTCTTAAAAGTGCTGCCTGCCAAAGCCCACTTTCCCCTGACTAACTAGCACCGCCCCTTCCCCCCCTCCCCCTTCCCCTTCCCCCTGCCGCACGCACCCCACACCCCCCCTGCGCCCTGCGCCACCGAAGCAGGTGCGCGAGCAGATCGGCTGCGTGGCTCTGGTGCGGGCGGTGCAGGCGGGCGGGCCGCACTGTGCCCAGGTGATGGAGCTGCTGCTGGCCGCGGGGGCGCTGCTGGACGGCCAGGACTACGACGGCCGCACGGCGCTGCACCAGGCCATCCGCTACAACCGGCTGGGCGAGGCGGCGTGGCTGGTGGGCCGAGGCGCGCACCTGGACATACCCGACTTCGAGGGGCTGCTGCCGCTGCACCAGGTGGGCGGGGTGGGGTGGGAGGGAGGAGGGGGGAGGGGGGAAGGGAGGCCAAGACTGACCGTGTCTGAGACGCCCCCGCTGCTGCCCGGCTGACTCCCTCACGCGCCGCTCCTCTCCGCTCCTCCCGCTCCTCTCTCACTGCTCTGCTCCCTTTCCTTTCCCTGCCTGTCCCTGCCCGCCCCAGGCCGGCTGCTCGGGCTTCTGCGACATCACTCGGCTGCTGGTGAGCAGTGGCGCGCCGCTCAACCTGCACACCATCAAGTACGTCAGCCAGGAGGCGCTGGACGCACAGGTGAGGGCAGGGGAGAGGGTGTGGAGGTGGAGAGGGAGGATGGCGGAGGGAGGAGGGAGGTAAGGGGCAGGCAGGGGCAGAGGCAGGTGGAGAGCGATGTATCAAGCCGCGAGCCTTCCTCCCCACCCCGCAAACCACACCTCGCAAACCACACCTCGCACCTCGCACGCCACCGTCCCGGCGCCTCCCGCAGGCCAAGAAGCAGGCGGAGGGCGGCCTGGTGGGCGGCAAGAAGGGCGGCGGCGGCAACCGGCGCAAGCAGCAGCAGCTGGATGTGAGCGGGCTGACCACCATTGGCGGCAACAGCGCGTTGGCTCTGGCCATACGACACGGCCACGGCGCCATTGTGGAGTACCTGCTGCAGCAGGTGGGAGGAGGAGTGGAGGGGGGGTGGAGGGGGGGTGGAGGGGGGGTGGAGGAGGGGTGGAGGAGTGCTGGAGGAGGGGTGGAGGAGTGCTGGAGGTCCCATCGTCGTTCCAGAAAGCCAGAGGGGGCTGGGGGTGGGAGCTGGTGTTGGGGTTGGGGGCCGGCGAGCGCCGGCAGCCGCGCAGGTTGGGACGGTACGACGTTGGGCGCGAGCTCGTGAGGCTCGTGCAAGGCACCTGTGCTACAGCCAAAAGCCCGAGCCGTGCTCGTGGCTGCGTCCACTACTGCAGCCCTCCCAACAACCCCGTGCCCCTCTCACCCATAACATCCCAACCTCCCAACCTCGCCCCTGCTGCCGAGCAGAACGCGGTGTTCGACCTGAAGAACGCGGCCGACAGCTCCGCCTTCCACGCCGCGTTAGACAAGGGGAGCGCCGCCATCGCCGGTCTGCTGCTGCAGCACATCAACAAGAAGGCCACGGGTGGGCCGGCGGCGACGGCGACGGCAGGCGGTGGTGGTGTTGCCGGCGCTACGCCGGCAGGTGCTGGTGGTGCGGGTGGCGGCGCGGGCGGCGGCGGCGGCGGTGCCGTGGGCGCGGTGGCGAGCCGGAGCCCCACGTCGCGCGCCGGGGCGGGTGGCAAGGCGGAGAGGGAGAAGGAGCGGGAGAAGGAGCGGGAAAAGGAGCGGGAGCGGGAGGCCAAGCAGAGCAAAAAGGAGGCGAAGCGGGAGCGGGAGGCGGCGAGTAAGGAGAAGGAGGCGAGCAAGGAGAGGGAGGCCGCTGCCGCGGCTGCTGCTGCTGCCGCCGCCTCGCCCACTGCAGGTGGCGGCGGGGCTGGGGATCAGGGGGGCGCGGGGGACGGCGGCGGCGGCGATGCGCCTGTGGCGTTCGACGCGGGTGCGGGCCTCCGCGAGATGGTGTTGAAGGAGCGGGAGCGGTTGCGGCAGCAGCTGGGGCTCAGCACGCCAGCCAGCAACGGCAGTAGCAGCAGCGGCGGCGGCGGCGGAGCGGCAGCAGGTGCCGGTTCAGAGTCAAAGCCAGTGCTATCCATTTTCTCGAGGAGTAGCACTAGCACGCCTGCGGCTGCTACTGCGGCAAAGCCGCCGCCTGTGCCGTCCTCCGCGCCGCCGGCTGCTACTGCGAGCGGAGCGGCGGCGGCGGCGGCGGCGGCGGGCGGCAGCGCTAGCTTGCAGGCCAAGAGCTCACTGGGCGGGAGCAGTAGCAGCAGTAGCAGTAGCAGCGCAGCGGGCAGTAGCACGACGGCAGACTCGAGCGGCAGCGGCGGCAGCAGCGTCGCCGCCACCACGCCCGCTGGCTCGACGTCCGCCTCACCCAAGGTGCTCACAGATGAGGAAAGCCAGCCGCCGCAGGCTCCTAACACGCAACAGCAGCAGCAGCAGCAGCAGCCGCAGCAGCCGCAACAGCAGCAACAGCAGCAATCGCAGGCGCAAGGGCGCGCGGGGGACGGCCAGGCTGGGGCTGGGGCTGGGGCTGCGAAGACGGAGCCAGAGCAGAGCAAGGCAGCGCCAGTAGCAGCAGCGGCGGCGGCGTCGGCGACGGCGAATGGGCCTAAGGCAGCGGCGGCGGCAGCTCCCGTGAGGGAGGAGTCAGGGGCGGGTGGTGCGGCTGCGGCCAAAGCGCCGGCGGTATCCGCAGCAGGCAGCGGCGGCGCCGGAAAGGAGGCGGCTGGGGGCGCTGCCAAGGCCTCCGCCTCCGCCGCCTCGGCCCCAGCCCCAGCCGGCAAGGCCGCCACAGGCAAGGCCGCTAGTGCTGCCTCTCCTGCGGCTGCGCCGGCGCAGGCGCCAGCCGCCGCGGCCGCTCCCGCAGCCGCCGCCGCGGCCCCCGCCCCCAGCCCCATCAAGGTGAAGTTCCGCGCCAAGCCAGTGGAGACGCCGTCGCCCCTGGCTGCTGCGGCTGCTACTGCTGCCACTGCCGGAACCGGCGCTGCAGCGTCTCCGGGCGCCGGCGATGTCGCGGCCCCGGCGCCCGCGCCGGGCCTGACGGTGGCGGCGGTTGTGGCGGGCGCTGCCGCCGCCGGCGAGGCGCAGGGCGGCGGCGGCAGCGCGGCCGCCGCCAACATCATCTCCTTCACCAAGACGCGGCGCGGTAAGGTGATCACGGTGCCAGCACCCATCGTGTCCAACCGCAACTACCGCTCAGCCGCCGCCGGCGAGCAGCCGCAGCAGCCGCAGCCCGCCACCGGCGCGCCTCAGCAAGGCGACGTGGCGGCGGCGGCGCCAGTGCCGCCTTCGGCCGCAGCGGCGGCACAGCAACAGCAGCAGCAGCAGCAGCAGCATGGGCACGGCTCCTCGCCGCCGGCTTACCTGACGGTTCCGACCAGCATGCTTGCCGGACGCAGCAGCCACGGTGGGCCTGGCAAGGCGCCGGCATCCGGCGACGGCAGCGCAGCCGGCGCAGCGGGCTCGTCCACCACCGACGGCGCCGCGGCCACCAGTGCAGTCGGTGCGGGTGCGGGTGCCGGTGCTGGGGGCCGGGCTGCGCCGCCTGGCTACAACACGCGGCCCGGCGCGGCAACGCAAGGGCTGGCGCCGTCACCGTCGTCCGCGGGGTCGGCCGGGGCTGCGACGGGGCCCACGAATAGCCCTGGCCCTCAAGCGCACCTACAACAGCAGCAGCAGCAGCAGCAGGCGGAGGTAGCCGGGCCGCTGGGCCTGAGCGCGTCCGCTTTTCCGCCGCTGCAGGCGCCGTCGCAGTCGCCGCAACAGCAGCCCCAGCAGCAGCAGGCGGCGGCTGCAGCCTACACGCCGACGTACCCACTGCCGCCAAAGCAGATCCCCATCCGCGTGCAGGTGCATGTGTCACAGCCCAACCCGCAGCAGGCTACGACTGCGGCTGCTGCATCCACCGGCTCCGCCGCACCGACGCCGCCACCGGGCTTTGCCCCCGCCCAGTCACCCGGAGGCGGCAATGCCTTCGGGTCCGCCTCCGCGGCTGCGTCGGCCCACGCGCAGCAGCAACTGCACATGCTGCAACACCAACAGCAACAACTCCAGCAGCAGCAGCACCAGCAGCAGCAGCAGCAGGCCCACAACCAGTTCGCATCGCTGTCGCTCTCACACGAGGAGATGGCAGCGATGGAGCGCTATGCGGCGGCGGCGGCCGCCGCCGCCGATGCGGCCGCTCTGCAGAGCGAGCTCGAGCGGCACTTGGAGTCCTCTCTTGAGAGCATGGTGTTGTCGGTTGTTGACCAGGGACTGGAGGAGAGCGTGGGGGTGGACCGGCTTATGCTGGGTGGAGGAGGAGGCGGAGGCCTGGGGCTGGGAGGGATGGGTGGCCTGGGCGCGTCGCTGGGCGGCGCGGCGGCGGCGGAGATGGCGGCGGCGCTGCTGCCGCAGACGGGTCAGGGTGGTGGTGGCGGCGGCGGCGGCGGCGGGATGTTGTTGCATGAGGCGCAGCAGCAGCTCCAGCTCCAGCAACAGCTGCAGCAGCTGCAGCAGCTCCACTCGAAGCAGCAGCACCAGCAGCAGCAGTACCAGATGCTCCTCCAACAACAACAGCAGCAGCAACAGCAGCAGCAGCAGTTGGCGGCTGCAGGCTCGGGCCTGGGGCTGGGCTTGGGCGGCGGTGGCGGCGGCGGTGGCGGTGGCGGCTCTGCCTCCAACGACGGAAACGTGGGCCTACGTCGCGGCCTCGGCGGTGCCCCGGCAGCGCCGGTGGGATCCCGCGCCGACCAGCTGGCCGCCGCCGCCATGGCGCGCGCCGCCTCTGGCGACCTGCTAGGCAGCCTAGGCCTGGGAATGGGCCTGGGGCTTGCATCGCTGGACCCGGACTACGCGCTTGCGGCGGCGGTGGCGGGCAGTGGCATGCTCGACGCCTCTGAGGGCGGCGGCGGCGCCGCCGTTGGCGGCGGCGGCGGCGGCGGCAGCTTGCACATGAGCCGTACCGCCTCGCAACAGGCGCTTAGCCGCTTCGACTCCGGCGTGCTGGGGCAGCAGGGCGGCGGCGGCGGTGGCGGCGCGTCGCTGGCGCTGTTTGGCGACGTCTGGTCGGCGGAGGGTGGCGGCGGCGCCGCCGCCGGGAAGGGGCTGGGCGGCATGGGCGGCTCGTCCGCGGACGGCAGCGGCCTGACGGACTGGCGCACGCCCAGCGGCGGCCTCGGCGGCGGCGGCTTGGGTGGCGGCGGCGGCCTGGGCGGCGACTGGTCGGTGCTGGCGGAGGCGCAGCAGCTGCAGCTGTCGCAGGCCATGGGCGCGAGCCTGGGGCTGGGGCTGGGCGTGGGCCTGTCGGCGGCGCCGGCTCCGGCGCCCCCGCCGGCGGAGCTGGAGCCGCTGCCCGACTTCCCGGCGTCGCTGTTTGACGACGACGCCGACGACAACCCGCCGCGGTCGGCGGCGGCGGCGGCGCCTTCGGCTGGCGGGCACTCAGCTTCCACCGCCATGTCGTCAGGCCCGCCCGGCCTGGCGGGCGCGCGTGGCGGCGGCGGCGCCGGCGGCGCCGCGGCGCCTCCGCCTCCGCCGCCGCCTTCCTCTGGCGTCAGCAACGGCCCTCGCGGGCCGCACTACGGCGGGCACGGCTTCATGGGTGGCCACGGCGGCGGCTCGGCGCACGGCTCTGGCGGCGCCGGCGGCGGCGGTGGCGGCTATGGCAGCGGCCATTCCAGCTACGGCAGCACTGGAGGCGGCGGCTCGGGACAGTACGGCAGCGGCAACGACTGGTACGGCAACGGCTCGGGCGCCGTCAGTGGAGCTGGCGGCGGCGCTGGCGGCGGCTATGGCGGCTACCGCGGCGGCGGCGCTCACGCCATGCCGCAGCAGCCTGGCGGCGGCATGGGCCACAGCAGCCACAGCTCGTCCAGTGGCGCGGCGGCGGCTGGCGGCGGCGGCGGCTCCGTGTGGTTTGCGGGCGGCGGCGGCAAGGCGGCGGCAATGAGCAGCGGGCGGGCGGCCGGCAGCGGTGTGACTGGCAGCAGTGACGGCGCCGCAGCAGCGGCGGCTGGCGGCAGCGGTGTGTCTGTGGGCGGCAAGGGCCACGGCCACAACCACCACGCGCATAGCCACGGCCGGGGCAAGGGCCGCAGGTGATAGGCTGACAGCAGCAAGACAGGAGAGGCAGCGTAGCTGTTTGTGATGCGGTACAAGGCGGAGGTGTAAGGTGGTACTGGCGCTTGTGTTGGTGTTTACGATTGCCCTATCGGCGCGCGGTAACTTTACTGGTATGCGTGGCGGTTTGCTCGAGGCAGTGTCAGTGGCAGCGAGGCAGATGTACAGGCGCAAGCTGGGCCGTAGGCCGAAGCAAACATTCGTGGCGAGAATCTAAGGGGCCCCAGGCTACGGTCCACATTGCGCTGGAATGGTCTAGTGGACCACTGCTACTGGTGTCACCAAGCATCTGAAGCGCTGTTTGTTGGTTGGAAATGGCACACGATCATGCATTTTGCACATGACTTGCTCAAGCTCCGTGACTCGGGTTCGGTTGCTGCAAGCCTGATCCGAAGTGACATTCCATAGCAAAGTGTACACAGTTGGTGGCAGGCGTGGTCAGGACAGCTGCCAGCCGAACAGGTCATCCAACCAACCATCATAAACACACAACACGTCCTGCCTCTTGCACGAGCCCGGTCGCACAGCACGCTTTCCTGCCCCTTGCCATGTTCCATCACGAGCACAGCACGCCCTCACTCTTCGCGTCCAGGCGTTGCCGCCCGCACTGCTGCACACGCGCAGCACGTACGCGTCACAGCAGTCAGCTACGGAACCAATACAGACGCGCAGCTTTGACTGACGCGCCCGCACAGCTCAGGCCTGCCCACGACCCCCACTGCCACCTGCTGGCCGGCTGCCGCCTTGGTAACCACCGCCGCCACTGCCTCTCCCGCCGGGTGGCCCGCCGCGCCCGCCGCCCCTCGCGCCTGCACCCGTACCGCCGCCACCTCGCCCGCCACC
Organism: Chlamydomonas reinhardtii; assembly: GCF_000002595.2. Lineage (NCBI taxonomy): Eukaryota > Viridiplantae > Chlorophyta > Chlorophyceae > Chlamydomonadales > Chlamydomonadaceae > Chlamydomonas > Chlamydomonas reinhardtii. The sequence continues at coordinate 7,758,015 of NC_057015.1, forward strand.
GCCGCCGCTCGGCCGGGGGTTGCTGCCGCCCGTGTAACCGCCGCCGCCGCCACCATCGCCGTAATCGTCTTCGTACTCCTCATCGTAACCGCCGTACGGCCCGGCTGCGTAGAAGTCGCCGTACTCGGCGCCCTCAAAGCCGTACCACATCTCCGGGCCGCCCTCCCACGGGCCCTCCCAGGCGTAGCCCCAGCCATAGGCCTCCTCTGGGAAGCCCGCCGGGAACATGCCGAACGGCTGCATGCCCTGCCCGTGCCCTGGCGGCCCGCCTCTCCCGCCCCTCCCGCCCCTCCCGCCGCCACCCCCGCGCCCGCGGCTGCCTCTCCCCTCGCCGCCACTACCGCGGCCCCTGCCGCCACCGCCGCCGCCGCCACGCCCGTAGCCGCCGCCAACGCCGCCTCCGTCCCGCGGCCCTGGCCGGTCGTAATCCCGATCCCAGTCGCCCTGCGGCCCGCGGTGGTAGTCCCGGTCTCGGTCCCAGTCACGGCCGCCGCCGCCGCCGCGGCCTCCCCGCGGCCCTGCGCCATCACCATCATGCCAGTCGCCGCCGCGAGGGCCGCCGCCGCCGCCGCCGCCGCCGCGAGGCCCAGCGCCGCGCCATTCTTCGCCGCCACTGCCCCCACCGTGGCGGCGGCCGCTGTGGCCCGGCCCCGCCACCTCGCCGTCGTCGACCTCGCCGTCCGACAGCTCGCCCGACTCCGAGTCCTGCACGGGAGTGACGGGAAGTATTAGTTATAGGTTCAGTGCCTGCGAGCGTCGATTGACACAGGCATTGACGTAGTTCCACCTGCAACATATTGCAAGCGCTGCGAGCAGGGCGACCCGTGGCCACGGATCTGCCAGCCATGATGCAAGATTGCGGTATTCCAAGAGAGGACAACCCGAGCGTGCAAGCACGCAGGGGCCATCGAGTGCTGCCTGGACGAACTGACGTAAGCACATGCACGCCCTGACCCTCAGGGGCCTCCGGCGTAACAAAAAAGACTGTCCGGCGATGACTCACCTTCCCGCGCGGTGGTGGCGGCCGCCGCAGCCGCGGTCCCTCTTCATCCCCGTACGCGCCGCCGCCATAAGGCGGCGGCCCTCCCCGGTACTCCGGCCCCGGCCCTGGCCCGGGCGGCCCACCCCGAACCCTCGCCGGCGGGCTGCGGCTCCGGCTGCTGAAACGGCCTCCTGGCGGCGGCCCCCCGCGTGGCGGCGGGCTGCGACTCCCGTACGGCCCACCGCCGCCGCCACCGCCAACAAGACCGCCGCCGCCGCCGCCGCCGCCGCCCCGCGGCCCTGGCGGCCCGCCCGGACCGCGGCCCATAGGCGACGGGCTGCGGCTGAAGCGCCGCCCGCGATCCGGCGACGGGCCGTTGCCGTACGGTTGCCCTGGCGGGCCCTGGCGGGCGCCTGGCGGGCGCCCGCCGCGTTGCGGCGGTGGCCCCCGATCCGGCGATGGGCTGCGGCTGCCGTAGTAACGCCCGCCTTGCGGCGGCGGCCCGCCACGCGGCGGCGGGCTCCGACTGCCGGGGCTGCCAAAGCGGCCGCCCTGAGGCGGCGGGCCCCCGCGCGGCGGCGGGCTGCGGCTGCTGTAGCGCCCTCCCTGCGGCGGGCCGCCGCCCCTCCCCCGCATCCCCAATGGCGGCGGCGGCGGCCCGCCGCCGCCACCAGCACCCGGCCCCGGCCGCGGCGGCGGGCTGCGGGAGGCGAAGCGACCGCGCAGGATGTCGGGCGAGGGGCTGCGTGTGGGCCGCCGCCCGCCGGGCCCTGGTCCCCCGGGGCCGTTGGAAACCGGCGCCCGCCCCGCCGAGTACGGCGGCGGCCGGCCGCCGCCGGGGCCGCCAGGGCCGCCATCCGCAGGCGCAGACCCGGGCCCAGGCCCGGCCCCGGCGCCGGCGTCGCCGTCTTGTCCCCCGACACCCGCTTTCGCCCGCTCCTGCTCAGCCTGCGCGAGCAAGCAAGTTGCACCCATGTAGGTAAGGCGCCGTACGTGCTCCGGACGCAAGCCGCGCAGTCCATGTGCCTTGCCGCGCCGCCACACCACGCCTGCCCCACCGAGGCAGCCCTGCTGAGCAACATGGCCACTGTGGCAAACCTCCAACCCAGGCCATAGCAGGCCTCGCCAGCTCGCCACCCGCGCCTGCTCGCCAGCTTTTGTCGAGCCACGCGCACACGCATACACACACGCACACGCAATGCACACGCACCTTCATGCGCTCGGCCGCCTCCTTGATTCGCCGCGCGCGCTCCTCCTCCTCAGCCGCCCGCTTCCGCGCCCGCTCCATCTCCTCCGGCTCCAAAGATACCACCTGCACCACCGCCGGCGCCGGCTTGCCGCGCCCGCCGCGGCCTCTCCGCCCGCCGGCGCCGCCGCCACCGCCACCGGCGCCGTCGTCCGCACCGTGCTGCGCCGCCGCCCCCATCGTGCCGCCGCCGCCCGTCGCGCCGCCGCCCACGGCGCCGCCGCTCATATCCACCCCGCCCGGCATCGCGCCGTACATCGCGGCCCAAGCCGCCGCCGCCGCCGCCGGATCGGCGCCGTACGCCGCCGCCATGTCGTAACCGCCGTACGCCGCAGCGCCGTACGCGCCGTACATCTCGGCGTACAGCGCCGCGTTGTACGACTCGATGGTCTCGCCCGGCAGCATGGGCCGCGTGGCGGTGTTGGGCTCCTCCCCCGGCGGCCCCGGCTCCACCTCCACCGGCGGCGACAGCCACACCGGCGCCGGCGTGAGCGGCAGCGTGGGCGCGCGCGAGTGCGGCCCGTGCGGCCGCGGCTGGCTTGGCCCGGCGGCGCCTGGCCCTGTCCCAGTCGCGGAACCGAAAGCCCCGGCCGCGCCTGAGCCGGCGCCGGCCTCGGCACTGGTGCCCGGCGGCGCGTCCTCTGAGCCCGGCGCCGGCGGCTCCCCAGCCGCCGCCGCCGCCGCTGCTGCTGACGGCCCTACGCCGCCCTGCCACTGCGGGTGCCCCGACTGGTGCTGCTCCGGCGCGCCCTGCTGCTGCGCCTGCTCCGCCAGCTCCGCCTCCCGCTCCCGGTCCCGCTCCCGCAGGTAGTAGTGCATCCCCGGCGGCAGCACCTCCGCCGCCGCGGCCGCTGCCGCCGCCACCCACTCCGCCGGCCGCTCCCGCGGCGCCGGCGGCGGCAGCCCTCCCGCCGCTGCCTCGGCCGCCGCCGCGGCGTCCGCCTCCGCCTCCGCCTCCGCCGCCTCCGCCCACTGCGCCGCCACCTGCTGCTGCCACTCCGCCTGCGCCACCATGTACCTGTGCATGGCGCCGCACTCGGCCAGGTGCGGCGGCGGCCGTACCGCGCCCGCGTGCAGCGGCACGTGCGACGCCACCGCCCCCGACCCCGCCACCGCGCCCGCCACCGCCGCCGCCGCCAGCTCCAGCCCCGGCGGCGGCTCGTCCGTGAACAGCCACTGCGGCGGCGGCCGGTAGGCCGGGATGGGGTCCTCCGGCTGCTGCTGCTCGCGGCCCTGCAGCGGCGGCGGCGGCAGGCCGAAGCCGCCCTCGCCGTAGCCGCCGCCACCGGCGCCGGGCGGCGGCGGGAAGCCGGGCTTGATGTTGCTGTTGTTGGGGTTTCCCTTGGGCCGCACCACGAGGCGCTTGTTGGCCAGCACGTAGCCGTTCAGCTGCATGACGGCGGCCTGCGCGCGGGAGGAGAGGCGGGGCGTGCGGAGGTGATGGTGGTGGGCTCCAGGCATGACCACGGCGGCAAGGGAGCATGAAGTACGCTGATTACATGTACCGTACATGGTTTCTGTGGTCACGAGCTTTGAAGCACGCGCCCGATAGACGCCTCGCCCCGCCCCGCCGCGCCCCTCCCCGCCCCCACCCACCTGCGCGCCCTCCTCGGTTGCGAAGCGCACGAACCCGAACCCCCTGCTGGTGCCCGTGTGGCGGTCCATGATGATGTTGCAGTCCACCACCTGGCAGCGGCAGTAGCAGTGGCAGCAGCAGTGGCAGCAGCAGTAGCAGTAGCAGTCGCAGTGGCAGTAGCAGTAGCAGTAGCAGCAAGAGGCAGTAGCAGTAAGAGGCAGTAGCAGTAAGAGGCAGTAGCAGTGAAGGCAGTAGCAGCATCAGCAGCAGAGGCAGGAGGGAACATGCCAACGGCAGGTGCCGGCCTTCGGCTATGGGCGCCCCGTGCAAACCACACATGCCTGCCGCCGTGCTCGCCCAGGTGAGCGCCCTCCCGCCTGTGTGCCTCGCCGCACACGCTGTGCACGCACGCCTCTTCCACCCCCCGTTCACCACCCGCTCCCATACCCGCTGCATACCCCACCTGGGTGCGGCATCCCCCTCCCACCCCATTTCCTCCCCGTCCACCCCCTGCCGCACACACACACACACACACACACACACACACACACACATATACACACACACCTCGCCGCAGGTGCCAAACAGCTGCCGCAGCTCCGCCTCCGCCATGAAGTGCGGGATGAAGCCCACGTACACGGTGCGCGGGTCGTCGGCGTCGCGGTCGGCGGCGCGGCCCAGGCCCGGCCGCCCGCGCCCGCCGGGGCCGCCCAGCAAGCCCTCCAGCTCACTGCGGTGCGGGGTGGAGTGGGTGGTAGCCATTCACGACGAGTTAAGAAGTGTAGGTGTAGCTAATTAGCTAAGAAGTGAAGGCGTAGGAGCAGTAGTACAGCAGGCGCGTTGTTATCGATCGGGGGAGGGATAGCGGGGAGGTAGCCGGCCAGGTGAGTGACACATGCAGGTGATGGGGATGGGGTGGGCGTGTCTAGACGTACACGCACATGCACCACTTGCAACCAGGCACCCAATGGCTGCGGCACACACAGCTCTGCCTCCCACGCCCCTCCCTCCCCCTCTCCCTCTCCCTCTCCCTCTCCCCCTCCTCTCCTCCTCCCGATCTCCCCCTCACCGCGGCACGTGCGGCACGTCTCCACCCAGGTCCCGCAGGAAGGACTTGTACTCGTCCTCCATGGCCCCCGCGCCCTCGCCGTGCACCGCGATCACGTCACGCCGGTACTGCTCCTCCACCTGTGACGACGCAAACAAACACACACAGGGGCTTCGTTTCCTTGTTGTTGTTTGGTCCTCTGCTCCACCACCTGGTCCACACACAAGGCCACCGCCCAGGCCGCCCCTCCCGAGACCCCGGCGTCTGCACTGCGCACCGCGCGCGCCGCACACACCTTCCGCCCCTATCTCCCCCCTCACCTGCCCACTTCCACCCCGTTCTTCACCCTCCCAACCTCCTTCCCTCCCCGTCCCGCCTTCCCCCTCCCCCTCCCCATCCCCTCCCGGCCGCCCCCACCTTTTCCTTGAGGTGTTCCGGCAGCTTGAACAGCTCACCCAGCCCCTCCTCCGCCTGCCGCTGCAGCTCCATCAACTCGTAGTCGCGCAGCGTGCCTGTGTGCACGGCCGGGGGGGGGGTTACATTCATGATTAGTTAAGGAAGTGGTAGACGGTAGACCATCTTGCGGAACATGAAGCGTTACCGACGATGTCGACCAGCTCCTGGCTCCAGCTCGAGCTCCAGCTCCAGCTCCAGCGCGTAGACCCTCCGAAGTAGTGTTCCCGTTTGATATAAAGCTGCTGCATAGCCTGACACGACCTAAGTTCGCGGCGGCACGGCGACACTACTACGCGCGACTAGTCGCGATCTACGGACGCTCGCTGCCCTAATAGCTTTCCTACATACCCCGGCGTGTACTCACCTGCGGCGTGGCATTGGAACCCACGCCGCGTGACGTCCAGACATCCATGCATAGCAAGAAACGGGAGGGCGAGGTGAGAGGCAAAAGGCAAAAGCAAAGGGCCGGGGGGGGGGGGGTACATTACATGCATTGTTAAGGAAGTGGTAGACGGGGTTTGCAAGGATGTTTGGACAAGCGGTGCATGATGCGGGGGGGGGGGGGCGCACGGCCGGAGGTGTGCACATGGTTTGGAGGGGGATGATAAGAAGCAGATAGACCCGCCGTGCACATGGTTCATCCAATCACCTCGCTCCCCCCCTCCCCCGCTTGGGGTTTCTGAAAGTATCCCCCACATACACACACATACACAGAAGCCCTGCATGCCCCTGCGGCCTCTTCACTCTCAACCCCTGCCACCCGCACGAAGCCCGTCGCGGCCCCTCCAGCCCCCACCGTTCAGCGCCGCCAGCTCGCGCAGCTGCAGGCGCTTGTGCTCATTGAGCGTGTCGTCGTTGGGCTGAAGCAGCTTCTCGATCAGCGCAGCAGCCTACGTGCATGGGCAACGGCAAGCGCGCGTGTCGGCTTCAAGACACGCATCTCCAAACACGTACCTCGGCGCCTACCCCCTGACTGCTTCTCCCAACCCCTTCGCAGCCCATCGCCATGCCTTACGCAGCCCCTCCCCTTCCTTAGTTCAGTTTGGGCTGGCATCTACAACCCCTCCCTCCCCTCCCCTCCCCTCCCCTTCCCACCCCCTTCCCACCCTGTCCACGTCGTCGTCGGTGTCGCCGCTGATGAGCACGTGCAGCTCCTCGTCCTCGCCCGGCTCCGGCCGCCCGCTGAGGTCGCGCCGCGTGCGGCCCTCCTTCACGCTGCCCTTGCCGCGGATGGCGATTTTGGTGTTGGTCTCCTTCTCCATGCGCTTCTGCGGGGGCGGAGGGCGGAGGGCGGGTTGGGTGCAGGTGCGTGTGCGCGTGCGTGTGCGCGTGCATGTGTGGAATGCCCGCCGTGAATGTCGCAAGAGGCGTTGGCGGGGGCGGGAGTGTCCCCGTCACCCCATCAAGTCCGTCAACGAGTCCACCAGTCCGCCACACCGCACCGCACCACGCACCACACACCGCACCACACCGCACCGCACCGCACCTGCGTGTTGCCGCGCGGGCCGATGATTAGGCCAATGAAGTTGTAGCTGGGGTGGTCGCGCTGCGGAATGAACAGCTTGCGCGTCTTCTTGGGCGGCCGGAAGTCGGCGGGCGGCTTGTAGTTGGGGTTCTTCTTCAATAGCTCCATGATGATTTCCTGTTTAATTTTTAAGAGGTGGTGAGAGGTTGATGCGGAGATGGGTGGGAAGTAGCGTTTACGTGCCGGGGCTTATGCATCATAGCAGTAGCAGCCACGGCCGCTGCTCAAGCCCCAGGTCTCAGCCCAACGCCCGTAGAACGTAGCCGCGCGCCTCCTCTTGGCAGCCCGCAGCCACCGTAACGGCCACCCGCGTTCGCTGTCCCCTCCCGCACATGCCAGTCCCGCACACATACACGCATAACCCGTGGTGCCGCCTCCATGCCCACCATCCCCAATGCGCACCACACCCACCCAACACCCCCCCGCCGCCATTGACAGCCCCCACTCCTCCGCACCCCGTTTCGGCTGGGCATTGACCACCCCTCCGCCCTCCTCCCCACCACCCCTCCGCCCTCCTCCCCACCACCCTCCGCCCTCCTCCCCACCACCCTCCGCCCTCTTCCCCACCACCCTCCGCCCGCCTCCCCACCACCCTCCGCCCTCCTCCCCGCCGCCCTCCGCCCTCCTCCCCACCACCCTCCGCCCTCCTCCCCACCACCCTCCGCCCTCCTCCCCACCACCCTCCGCCCTCCTCCCCACCACCCTCCGCCCTCCTCCCCACCACCCTCCGCCCTCCTCCCCACCACCCTCCGCCCTCCTCCCCACCACCCTCCGCCCTCCTCCCCACCACCCTCCGCCCTCCTCCCCACCACCCTCCTGCCCTCCGCCCTCCTCCCCACCACCCTCCTGCCCTCCGCCCTCCGCCCTCCTCCCCACCACCCTCCTGCCCTCCGCCCTCCTCCCCACCACCCTCCTGCCCTCCGCCCTCCGCCCTCCTCCCCACCACCCTCCTGCCCTCCGCCCTCCTCCCCACCACCCTCCTGCCCTCCGCCCTCCGCCCTCCTCCCGCCTCCCCTCCGCCCTCCTCCCGCCGCCTCACCGTCCGCCGCTCCGTGAGCTTGTCCTTGAGCCGCTGCTCCCGCGTGTTGATCCGCATGCCCGACTCGCCGTAGATGGGCTCGGGGCTGGGCGAGCGCTGCTCCGGTGGCGTGTCGTCCATCAGTTTGCCGGCCTGCAGCAGGCTGATGCGCTGGCTGATCTGCAGGCGTAGGAGCGCGGGTGAAAGGGCGGGAGGGGTTGAAAAGAAGGTGCAGAGAAGTGTGCAGCGAAGTAGACAGCAGGCGCAGGGGCGCGCGTGGGGGTGGTGGGGGGGGAGGGGTTAGTAAGGTGAGGATGGGTGTGTGGGGAGTGGTGCCGGGTCCGAGGGTGGCGGGGCGCCGTGTGAGCGTGTGTGCGCGTGTGAAGGGGCTGCATGGCTGTGCGCGCGGCGCATAGCCAACGTCAGCAGCCAGCGCCCGCCGCCGCTGCCCGTCACGCCTAGCCTGCATTGCAACCACAGGTGCACTTGCTCTCTAGATACCCTGGCTTTTTGCGAAGTCCATCGAATTGCTGCCTGTGCAGTCAGCGCAGACGCACGCAGGACACGCGGCAGGCTCCCTGACGGCCACCCCCGCACGCCCCGGCCCAGAGCCCTGCTGGCCACGGACCTAGCGCAGGGTTGACTCGCGCTCGCTCACAAGTCCCTGGGGCAGCCCCGCAACCCTTCGCCCTGCTTGAGCAGAACCGTGTCATTGGAGTTCGGGACCCGAAATCTGGGGCCCCCGTGGTGCCTAGGCAAGCAACGCCGACTTGATGCACATAATGCAACGAGCTACATGTAATTTGCACTTAAGGCAGCCCGATAGCTAGGAAACCGCGATTAACACAACCCGCATGCCCGTGTCGCGCCAGCAACGCACGTTGTTGAGTTGCATCTGCAGCTCCAGTGTTTCCGGGTTGATGTCGACCAGGTGTGCCAGCGAGGGCGGCAGGGTAATTGCAGCAGACAGGCCGGGCAAGGTCACCGACTTCGTCTCCTCCGGCTCCCAGCGACTGCGTCGTTTGCGAGGGGCGTCCCCCGTCGGCGGCCCCACGGAGCCCTCTCGTTCAGCATCCTGCTGTGGCTGATCGGGCCCGGGCGTGCCTTCCAGCTGGCGGGCAGTCTCCTCGAGGACCTTTCTGCCCGCTTCAGTCTCCTCGCCCCATCGGGACCGCTTGCGTCTCTCCCGACGGGCCGCAGCCGACTCCTCGGCTGCTGGTTTCTCCTCTGCGGCCGTCATTCGCTGCTGGTTCAACGAGAGCTCCGCATGCTGACGATCGATCCGCGCCTAAAACTTGCCCGAAACTAACAGCTCGTTCATAAAACTACGTTTCAAGCAGAATTTGTTGTTGCAAGCTCTACTGCAAAAGAAAATGTTGTGTTTGCAGCTGAAGCTCTGTATCAACGGCGCGTCAAAAACTCCCTAACTCTACTGAGATAGAGATTGGTTAGACACACGCATGAATTAAACCACTTTGGCAAAACGCGTGGACAGTTTGGAGACTGGGAGTGCCGGGGCGGGCGACATTGGCTGCATGGGCAATTTCAGGCGTTCCCGGGCCTTCTATCCCTCAATCCCCGCATTTCTGCGCATACTGTAATCTGCGCTTTCCGACTTTGTTTACATACGTATATATTCCGTGAAAGCAGGTATAGCTTGCATGCTTCGTGCTGCGCACCGAGCCAACCTCCAGTTACGAGGCCGTCGGCCACTTACCGTGATGACCATGGCAAAGAAGTCCATCAACGTGGAAGTTGTCAGTGACACAGTATGGTGAGAGTGGGAGCACGGGGTGGGGCCTGGTAAACTGAGGGATGCGCATTGTCATCCTTCGGGCGTTGTTGCATCATGAGCATCCAGGGCCTATCATGCGTGCTAGCCCCCTGAAACTATGCATACCATATATCCGATGCGGGCTACTGAGGCGGAGGGACGACGGTCGGGATGACGTTGGCAGGTGGCAACGTAACCCGGCGGACGGGTGACGGTTCGTACGGGTTGCCTGCGGCAGCAGCTCTACGCGCCTGCGCCAGCGACCTACTCAGCTGCTTTGCTCGCTAGCCACCCCGTCCTTGTGCCTTACTTACCGTGCTGTGTGCTTGCTCGCGCGCTTGCCCTGTAGCCCCTGGTGCTTCGTTGGCAAGCGGCGGCTGGAGCAGGTGGGTCCGGAACGCCGCGTGCTGCCGCCAACGTCTCCAGCCCCGCCCCACCACCCCTCCATCTGCCTGACTGCCTCCACCCGCGACAAGCCACCAGCTGGCCGCCACTCGTGCACGCATGCCCGCTAACCCAGCCTCCACAAGAATGCTGCTTCGGTACTCGCGTCATGGCGGATCCTCGCGTCCGCTGCACACACTGCCGTATTGGCACGCGTCCTTTTCCACACTCCTGCGGCGCTCTATAATCACCCTCCCTCCTTGTTCTCACCAACACCTAAGCACTCCCACATTGCAAATCCCCCTACGCGGAGTGATGGAATTACTCCATTCTCCATTTCTCCATGAACGGCTACCGCCACCACGCACCCCACCCCATGCCCCCTTCCCTCACCACCACCACCACCACCACCACCACCACCACCACCACCTGAACAGGCCATGTCCAAGTTCGCTGACCGGGCCGACTTCACTGTCACCTGGCGGCCCTACCAGCTGGCCCCCGAGGCGCCAAAGGAGGGCCTGAGCAAGCTGCAGTACTACAACGACAAGTTCGGGCCGGCGCGGGTGGCGCAGATGATGCCCATGATGACCAAGTGGGTGGCTGGGTGTGTGGAGCAGGTCTGGGGCGTGCGGGGAGGTGGCGGGGCGGACTGGAAGCTGTGTGCGCAGCGGGGATGCGCGTGTGTGGTGTGGCACAGGGTGTGTCAGCATGGTGTTTCAGCCCGCTCTCCTCCGACCTCCGCACCTTCTGCTTCCGTCCCCCAACCTCCCTTTCTACCGCCTCCTCTTCCCACCCGCCCCTCCCCTCCATTCCCTTTTCCTTCCCGCCCCCCCCCCCGATGCAACTGTACCTGCCTACGACTTCACTTCTTAATTAATCATGAATGTAACCCCCCCCCGGCAGGGTGTACGCCGACCTGGGACTGGCCTACAGCACGGGCGGCCTGACCGGCAACACACTTGACAGCCACCGCCTGATCGCCTGGGCGGAGGACAAGTACGGCGCGCAGCTGCAGAACAAGCTGGTGGAGGAGTTCTTCCTGGACTACTTCACACGGGTATGTGTGCGTGCGTGTGTTTGTGTGTGTGTGTGTGTGTTAAAGAGCACAAGGAAAACGTTGCGTTTGTGTGTGTGAGTGTGAGTGTGAGTGTGTGTGAGAGAAAGGTGTGGGAGGCTTGCGAGGGTGGCGGGGGGGGGGGGTCGGGGAAGTTGGGAAGGGTGATGGAAAGGTTGGGGAGATTGGGAAGGTTTGGGAGGTATGGGATGGAGGCTGGCGTGGATGCCACTCAACTCATGCCAGCCAAGCTGAGGAAGCCAGCCTCGCGCCCAGCCCCCACACCCTACCCCCGTAGTCCAGTATCCTGCCCTCACGCGTCGCCTCCCCCGCCCGCGCGTGTGTTTGTGCCCTCCGCCCCGCCACAGGAGCAGTACATTGGCGACCGCCAGGTGCTGCTAGCGGCTGTGTCGAGGGCTGGACTGGACGCGGCGGCGGCGGCGGCGGTGCTGGACGACCCGGCGGCCTACACCGAGCAGGTCAAGCAGCAGATTGCGCGGGCACGTGGCGTGGGCGGCGTGCCGTTCTTCACCGTTGAGGGCCGGTGAGTGGTGGTTGGGCTGGGTAGGGTTGGAGTCATGGAGGGTGTTTGGCTGGGTTGGGTTGGATTGGGTTGGTGCGGTGGGTACACTGGGGTTGGCAGGGGGCAGGACCCTGGGCTTGCCTGCGGTGGGGGTGGCACCGTCTGTACACAAGCAAAATGCTGGTGTCAGGTGAGGTGGTTGACCGGAGAGACTACCGGTACAGTGATGCGAGCACCCAAACTCCAAAGACAGGGACGCGCCCGTGGCTTGGTCTGCTTGCCCATACCTATGACAACAAACGCGTCCCCCACTTAACCCGGTTGCATGTGCCACAGGTACAAAATGTCGGGCGCGCAGCCGCCTGAGATGTTTGAGGAGCTGTTCGAGCAGATCTGCAGCAAGTAAGTGCTGAGCTGCATGCGTGCCACTCTGGTAGTTTGAAATGTTGCCGTTGTTGTGCCATTCACGGTCCAACGGGACCCAGGGTATGGTTTGTACCTTTCCTGGGTGCTTAAGTGCGATAGAGCCAATCGAGCCCACTTCGGGGACAGGTTTGATTTGTGGTATGAGAGCTACCCCTCCAAGCTCAGCGCGTGCTTAAGTGCTGTGCAGCGCAAGTGCTTACTGTGACCACGGTTGTGACTGGTGTGAGAGGTTTGCGTAGAGAGCGTGGGTGAGAGACACGTGTGCATGCCTGCATGTGTAAGCAAGGCCCTTTGTTGCTGCCGGGGGGGTCCTTACATGCATACGCATTCACGCTGCAAGCAAGCATAGTAAAGAGCTTACGGTATGTGGTTTGACTATTGACGCTCTTGGGAATGGCGTTTCAACCCGCTGTGTAGGGGAGTAAAAGTCTTATGATTCTGCAATTCTGCACCCGCGCAGTCGGTTGTGGTGTGATACGCATGCGGGAATGGTGTAGGGCGTGTCCAACGGTACGGGATTTTGGGATTCTGCGACGGATGTGGTTTTAACTGTTACTGCTTGCAGCGGTGTAGCAGCATGCGGACCGATGTAGCGGGCGGCTTGTGTGACGCCGGTGCCCAAGGAGATAAAGAGGCAGCACTGGAGGTCGTGGCGTCCTCCGGGACTAGCCCAGCGGAGTGTATGGTTAAAACGGTTAGTGAACCAGGGGGGGTAGGAAACAAAGTGCCAGACCCCATGCTTCGATATCCCCCGGGACCCCCCTTGAGGGGACGACCGACCCCGCGACGGACAAAACCTTGTTGTTCGGGGGTTAAAACCCCTCCATTTTATATCAAAGTGGTGTCAATCGACTTCTCTTGACGAGCACTATCACTCCGTGCCATCAGCGGTCCTTTTCTGAGACTTCGGTCACACGCGGAATCCCATCCATGGACAAGTGTTCCCCGGTCACGGGAAAAGGGGCTGAGCCCCTCCACAGTCTGAGGCCGAACAACCTCATCGCCCGGACATAGCCGGGGTCGGTTTCCACAGGCACATAGCCAAACCAGGTGCCTAGCAATCGCGATGCCACAGCAGAGCCAACCGCAGCCAGACGTAGCACAGTTGTCAACAGCCGCACTACTTGTCATGCCGCTACGCATGCCCTACCAGCCCCACCGCGGACCGCTACCTAGACACCGCCAGCCGGCTCCTCAGCCTGCGCGCTTGCACCGCTTCTTGGGCGGCGCTGCGCTCTCCTCCTCCACGTGGCCTTTCCCGCCCCCTCCGCTACCAAGATGCGCGCACGCGCCGCCGCCGCTGCCGCTGCCGCCGCCGCCGCTGCCGCTGCCGCCGCCGCCGCTGCCGCCGCCGCCGCCGCCGCTGCCGCCGCCGCCGCTGCCGCCGCCGCCGCCGCCGCCGCCGCCAGTCTGCAGCGATGCAGGTCGCTTGTGCCCCAGCAGCATTTCCACCAGCGCGTGCCGGATGTTGGTTGCGGAGTTGACGTCACGTCCCTGCACCGTCGGGAGGGTAGAGTGAGTGAGTCCCACTGAGCCCACGACTGAGCCGTCACCCAGCCGTCACCCAGCCATCACCCACTGAGCCCCACTGAGCCCACGACTGCGCCCCACTGAGCCCCACTGAGCCCCACTGAGCCGTCACCCAGCCAGCCACCACCCACTGAGCCCCACTGAGCCGCCACCCAGCCACCCATCCATCGCCCAGCCAGCCGCCCGCCCACAAAGTGGACTCACCCACACCGTCCCGCAGTGGTTGCACACTTGGACTTGGTGAGCACGTAAGCCCCCCCATGGTACGACCGCCTGCAGGCAGCGCTGCCCTAAAAAAATTTTGCGTTTGGGTGCCGCGCATCTACGCAGGTGTCTGGCCACTTTTGGCGCAAGAATGGGGGAAGCGTAGACGTTTTGGGGGCTTGGGGGCTTAAGTGTAGATGCCGCGGTCAGGGTCATCTACGCATGTGTAGATGCCGGGCGCCTGAGGGCATCTATAAGATACGAGCACTGGCCCAGCTGTGTCAATGCGCACGTGTTGAATGCGGAGACATGTCCCGACATGTCCACGCCCGGATGCACAACTTAGCCCTCCCACTCTTTGTTTGTGCTTATTACGTCATAATGTGCACATATGAGCCTCGTACTGCTGCGTTTGGCCCCTAGTTTTGCTTGTGGGACGCTTCCCGAAATCCGCCAGGATGGGCTCCCGCGTGGGCTCCCGAAACCCGACGGACTCCAGGGACGAGGACCGACCCCCCAACTTTGGCGGCCCAGAACTTCCTCACCAGACCCCCCCTTTAAAACTAAAAGTACGTGCATAATGCTCTCCTGAAGCTCTGTAATATTGAGCATGGGGTAAGAACCTGAGCTTTCTACCCCCTCGAGTGAACATGGAAATGCTAAAACGCGAATGCGAGTGCAGGCGGCAGCGGAGGTTGTTGTCGCTTGCAAGCAGCAACATATTGTAATCTGATAGCAAAGCATGTGCTTGCTGCCGAGGAAGGGTTGCGCGGGGCTGGCGCTTCACACACCCTTGCTGGCTGCATCTGCCCCCTGTCAGGCACCCTGCTGCGTCACAGCCCATACGCCCATACGTGACAGTGTTTGCTCAAGTGCCTCGCTTAGCCATCCGGCCTGTCGGAAGCCAACGTTGATCTTCGGGAGCCTCCGCGGGCAGCAACGAGAGCCCTGGCCGCACCATTCGTACGCCCCTTCCCCCAAAGCCGCGGCTGCTGTTCAACAGCAGGTACTCACAAACTGTGCATATATGTAGTTTCCAGGTGTTTCGAGAAGCACGCTCCCGTCACTTATGCAACGAGCATGGCCATAGTGAGAAGCGCGTACCTAACGGCTGAAATCGCTCGGGTTTTCCTGCTAAAGCAAATAGATTGTATCTCAATGCGTTTCATCATTTCCGAATCAAGTTGTAAGTTGGCATTTACGCAGTGAGAACAGGAAGTCCTTGCAAACTGAAGTTTGCCGGCGCTTGACCTTAACAGCTAGCAGCTGTATGCATATAATATGTAATCGAACTGCTAAGGCAGCTTAGGCCGAGGCGGGGCGGGGCGCGCTCTATTAGTCGTTTCCTGGCGACCGATGGCTCCACGGCCACTACAAGTCGTGGTTCTGGGCGACGTGTCGTGCGTAAGTGTGTTAGGCCGCACGCTTGTTGAAGTTGCTTGGTGTCAGCAATAGAAGCTTTACCGTCGAGAAGTGCGCATCGCTCATCGCCAAACTATTTGTGTGTTCATCCCGCAGCCATGGTGCTACATCTCAAAGCGCAGGCTCAGTACAGCTATGTCCATCTGTGCGCAAGCCAGCTTCGAGGTGTGTTCCGATGAAATTTGGATATGCGGCTGCACTTCACGCACACGTCAAACTTAGGCGCATTCATGTACACTAGGCCGATTCCTGAGCAGCGTTGCATCTGGTGATGGTTGGAGGCCGTCAGAGTCACCAAACCCTACAGTTGGCACGCATGCCCGCCCGCGCTGACCCGGCAGTTAGGTTCACGTTGTACACAGGGGACATCAGCTGGCCCTTCGGTTTGATAGCCGAATCACGCTGCTAAGTATATTTCGCCGCCGGGTTTCCCCCTTGTTGCCCTGCAGGTGCACTGGGTTCCATTCTCATGGTAGGAAAGGATGAAACCGGGTGTATGTGCTGGGGGCGCACAGCTAGCTAACTTATAGCTGACAGCCTGAGATTGAGGGTAATCGACCGTGTCGTCGGCGGTTAGCTCGGTGGTCTCACTTCCGGGGATCCATTGAAGCACAATGGCGGCTTGCAGGGCTTGATGACCCCCTTGCTTTTCCTCAGGGGCCCAAACGCACCCAAGGAGGGAGTCTCAAAGTGGGAATACCTCACAGGTATGTGTGGTGGTTGCTCCTGGTTGCATTCGGCACTTGCTTCGGTGCATGCATTACGTGCCCGTTGCCGTTGAACACACATCCTTGCATCCCCGCGTGCAGGCGTGGTGGGTGCGCAGAAGCTGCAGGAGCTGTATCCCGTCGCGTCCAAGTGAGTGGTCCCGCACCGCCGCGAACACACCCCTGCCTTCCGCTTGCCGTCGCCCTTGCGCGCTGTCCTCGACCCTGCCGTGAACCCCATACCCTTAGACTTTGCCACTCCCAGCCCAGCTCACACCCACCTCTAAAGCAGAGCAACAGCAGCTGCGCCTCCCGCGGACCGCGCATTTGTCCACACGCGCCATCGGCACGGACGTCTCTTTACCCCTGCCCACCGCCAACGTGTTTTACAGGGCCTATGAGAAGGAGGGTCTGCGCCTCACGCTGGAGGGGCTGACGGGGTGCAACATGGACGCGCACCGACTGCTGGCCTGGGCCGCAGACCGGCACGGCCACCGCCGCGCCTGGGACCTGCTGGAGGGCATCTACAACGCCTACCACTGCCACGTGCGTGTGGGGGCGTTGGGGGGGGTTGAATGGGGGGGTTGGGGGTGGGGGTTTGGATGTGTGTGTGTGTGTGTGTGTGCGTGTGTGCGTGTGTGCGTGTGTGCGTGTGTGCATGTGTGTGTGTGTTAAAGAGCACAAGGAAAACGTTGCGCAAAGACAGTGTATGCGATGCAGCAAAGCGACGGTTTACGGATGTTACCTGAAGTTACCTCGCATACCTGCTGCGGTGAGCCGCCGGTCTTACCAACCGGAAATCGCGCAACCCCCGCTACTCTAACCTCGAGGGGGGATTAGTGTCCACACGCTCTCAAGGGTGCAAACCCATGCATGTGCTCACGGTACCGTGAGGCCCAGGCACTCCTACAATTCCTAGCTCCGCGTCGCTACTCCTGGCCGCTAAGTCCAAGCTCCCGCCCAATCCTCGATGAAATTCTCACCTACGAGCGAATAAGAAAACAACAGAGCACAGGGCGGCAGCAGGGGAGTGTCACGAACAAGAGCGAAGGAACATGTTAGCGCGGCGGCGCGCGACGAGCAAGAGCAAACATGCAGCCCAGTCCCAGCCCAATTAACTATACTAGGGGTTGCGCGATTTAGGAAAGAGACGGAGGGTGGGCGACCACGAGCAAATAAACAGGTGGGGGACGGCATGGGCGCATGCATGACGGCAAATGCAAATGGGGTGTCAGCACCATGGGCTGGCGGGGGAAAACCCCCGCTCCCCACTCCACGGTGTGACGGAGGCGGCACACGCTAGGTACTCCCCTCATGCGGCCATGTAGCACCAGGTCCAAGTACACGCACAGCTTATGGGGACGTCGATGCCGCGGGGCAGCGGCATGGGGAGGGTGGGCCCAAAGTCAGTACAGGTTATGGCGCAAATCAGAGGAACGCGACAAGCAGGAGGAACACGGCGCACCCGGGGCGCCACAAGGCCCCCAGCCCGGTCCCCGACCCCGCGGAACGGGCTCCAGGCCTAGTGCCCAAAACTCCGACAAGATAGCAATTTTCGGTAGCATCGTCCAGACGCGACGGCACGCAGCACAGCACTGAGTAGGACGCCGAAAATTACCCTTCGACAGATTTGTGAGCATAGGGCAATTTCACCACCAGAAATTGTCCATACACTCACAAATCAAGTCGCTAAAACACGAGCCCTAGAGGCCCCGGCACGCCCGCGGGACATGAACCGGCTCGCGCACTTGTGTTAAAGAGCACAAGGAAAACGTTGCGCAAAGACAGTGTATGCGATGCAGCAAAGCGACGGTGTGTGTGTGTGTGTGTGTGCGTGCGTGCGTGCGTGCGTGCGTGCGTGTGTATGTACGTGCGTGCGTGCTTGCGTGTGTGTACGGTATGTCAGAGGGCACAAGAAGGGAGTGGGCCATCCAAGGGCAAGGAGGAGGTGGGTGATGCTTTAGATGCGGTGTTCCCAGCAAGCAACATGAAGGACAAATTGCGGGTGTTGTATACTCAAGTCATAAGAGGATGCAACGCCAAGACACCTTAGGACCAAAGCAAAGCCATGGAAGGGAAAAGGAGCAGAGGGCGCCTGCACCCGCACCACGCATTCCCGCCAAACCCCCTTCCCGCTCCTGCCGCCACCTACAGGGTCTGTATGTGGGCAGCTCGCCTGAGGGCCACGTGAACCTGCTGGCGGCGGCGGAGCGGGCCGGCCTGCCGCGGGCCGAGGCGGCGGCGGTGCTGGCAGAGCCGGGGGTGTATGCGGAGCGTGTGCAGTCGGACATGGCTGCACACAAGGGAGTCAAGGCCATACCGCGGGTGGAGATCGCCGGGAGGTGGGCCGGGAAGGCTGGTGTGTATGTGTGTGTGTGTGTGTGTGTGTGCGTGCGTGCGTGTGTGTGTGTGTATGCGTGTGTGTTGTGCGTGCGCGTGTTGTGTGTGTGTGTGCGTGTTTGTTTGTGCGTGTGAGGAGGGCTGGAGGGTTCGTGGATGGGCAAGCCGCGCGCAGGACAAGGAGGACGGCTGCGGCACAAGTGCCATACGCTTTGCTCTCGTCTAGGCATGCTGCTGCCGCCGTCGCAAGCTCCCTGACCGCCGCCCCTGACTCCGCCACCCGCCCCTGACTCCGCCGCCGCCCCACAGGCTACGCCTGTCTGGCTGCAAGACTGTGGAGCAGTACGTCACCGCCATTCGCGCCGCGCTGAGGGACATGGAGGACGAGCAGGCGCCGGCGGCAGGAAGCCCGAGGTGTGCGCGGCAGCGCGAGGACGCCGCCGGCACCGCCCTGCTGCCGCAGCTGCACTCGGCGCCCTGCTCCCCCTGGCCCAGCGCTGGCGCCCTCAGGCCACAGCCGCAGCCGCGGTCCGGCTCACCCGTGCCACAGGCCCAGCTGCCGTCGCAGCCCAAACCACAGGCGCAGCAGTCGCAGCCGCCGCCGCACCCGCCTCAGCAGCCACCGTCGCCGCAGGCTCGGCCGCTGGCGGCAACCGGTTCCCCACCGCGATGCCAGGCGCAGGCGCAGGCGCCGGGTCCGGGCGCGGGGTCAGGGTCAGGGCCGGGTCCGAAGCGGGCCTCCCCGTCCTTGACCTTGGCTGCGACGCGTTCGCCTGCGGCCAACCCGCTGCAGCAGCTGCTTCAGGCGCACGCCGCCGCCGCCGCCACCACCTCCCGCTTCCAGCGCAGCTCCTCCGGACCCCACATGCTGCACCACCGCACGCTCACAGGCGGCGGCGGCGGCGGCGGGGTTGGGGTTGGGGATGGTGGTACGGCCGGTGGCGGCCGGCCGCAGCAGGCTTCGGGGCTGCGCACCACACGGCGTCAGTTTGGCTCGGGCTTGCATGCGGACTGCTCCGCGCACGCGGGCACAGAGGTCCTGCAGGTGCGTGTGACCGCAGCGCCGGGAGTGGAATCGGGCTGCCCCTCCGCCTCCGCACCCGTCACGTGGATGGATAGTGTGGAGCCAATGAGTCCGACGGAGGGATTGCCCAGCGCCGGCGCCTCTGCAAGCATCGACGGCACCGGCGCCGGCAGCGATGGCCGCGGAGGCGGCCGCACGCCAGGCGCTTTTGCCAAGTCCTCCGATGGCGGCGTGACGGGCGGGGGCTGCCCTGCCGCCGCCTCCCCACGCACCCGAATGGCTCGTGTCAGCAGCGACCGAGACGGCCCAAGCTCCGCCGGAGCTGCTTCCTATAGCTCGCCGGTTCGCGGCGCCTATGGTGTGATGGATGTGGCAGTCGAGGATGTGTCAAGCCCGGTGGGCTCGCCCGCGGAGCAGCAGCAGCAGCCACGGCGGTACCGCCGCCCGCCGGCGAAAGGCAAGTCCCTGTTGCAGCTGGTGCGGAGCGATCTGGCGGCGGGCGCTGGAGCTGGCGGCGGCGGCGGTGGTGGTGTGTTGGTGGGAGGCGACCGATCAGAGCGTGTGGAATCAGCGGTACAAGTCTTACAGCTGCTGCACAGCAACCTACTTGGCGGCGGTGGTGCAAGCAGCGGCAGCAGTGGTGGCGGCGGCGGGCGCGATGTGTCGCCCTCATCACGCAGCCTATTGGCGGGGCGGCTGGGTGTGGGAGGTTCCAGCAACCGTGTGCGTGTTGGCGCCACAGACCGCGAGGGGGCTCTCATTGCCACAGCGCTTCAGCGCAAGACGTTCAGGGAGCGGGTCGTGGCTTCGTCCGACGGCACCACGGACGTGTTCCCGCAGCCGGGAATGCTGGGCTCGCCGGGTGAGGACGGCGGCGTGGGCGGCGGCGGCGTGGGCAGGCTGGGCAGGGCCGCGGCCATGGCCGTGCGCGCGGCTGGTGGCGGCGGCGGTGGTGGTGATGGTGATGGTGATCGATCGGCTGCCGTGACGTCACCGGGAGGCCCGACTGCTGGCGGCTCGGGGCCAACGCTCAAGCACGGCGCCACTGGCCGGAGTCTGTTGGGCGTTGGCAGCACCAGCAGCCACCACCACCTGCACCACCACTACCAGCACCCACACCAGCACAGCCCGCAGAGGGTGCAGTACGATCGCAGTGCGTCGCTTGGGCTCGGCGGCGGCGTCAGCCCGAGCGGCGGCAGCGGCGTCAGCCCGAGCGGCGGCGGCGCAGGCAGCGACAGCGGCAGCACCGGCGCCGGCGCCGGCGGGCTTGCCAACTCAGCTCCCGGCCCGCCGACTCGCTTCAGTTGTAACGGCGGTGCGGCCTTGATCCCCAGCATGGTGGGCGGGGCGGCGGCGGCGGTGGCGACGGTTGGCAGTGGTGGACAGGTGGTTGGCGGCGCAGGCACGAACCGGAGCCTGAGTCCGGGCAACCAAGTGTTGCATGTTAGTCCGAGCGGACGCCTGCCCGCAACGCAAGAAGCCGGCGGTCGTGCCGCAGATGCGGTGGGCGCCGCGCCGCCGCACTTCGCCTCCGGCCCGTTGACGCTGGCAGCGGCGCCGCCGGCGCCGCCCGCTGGCGGCGCCACGTCAACTGGCGCCGCCGCCGCCGCCGGCGCCATGCCTCCGCCGGTCCGGCTGGTGCTGGATACCGCCGCGTCTGCAGGCGGCCGCGGCGCAGCCGCCGGCAGCAGCGACGGCCGCGATTCGCAAGGCGTGCCTCTTGCTCACACCGGCGGCCTGAACACTGTCGCACTCAGCCCCGGCGGTGGCGCCTCCTCCCGGCTTGTGTCTGCAAGCCGCAGCCCGTCCGGCGCGCCGCCCTCACCCTCCGTGCTGTCTCTCACCCCCAGGCTGGCCCTCAGTGAGGTCGCTGCTGTGACTTCGCTGTTATCAGGCTCTCCGCGGGCGGGCGGCACGGCGGGCGCCGCCGGGTCAGGCGCCACGCCGACGCCGTCGCCGCCGCACTCTCACGCGTCAAACAAGGTGGCGCCGGCGCCGGTCACAATCAGCGTGTCTGCCCGGTTGCCGGAGGTGGCGGCACCGCCATCCGGCCCGGCGCCACAGCTTCTGCTGTCGAGTTCCTCCGCGCCGGCGGTGGCCCAGCCGCCGTCGCCGCAGGCTCTACAGCCGCAGCCGCCGTCGCAGCCGCAGGCGCTGCAGCCGCCGCAGCCGGCAGGCAGCAAGCCGGCGGGCCGCGTGGTGACGCTCACGGGGACTCGGGCCGTGGGTGCCGGCAGTGTGCCGTCGGTGGCAGGGCCGTCGTCGCCGGGAACTGGGTCGGGCTGGGCCGGGGCGCCCGGGCCCGCAGCCGGGGCCGCAGCTAACGGGGAAAGCCGCACCACGTCTGGCAACAGCAGTATCGGCGACGGCGCTAGTAGCGCGGGCGGCAGCCGCAGAAAGCTCAAGAGCTTCCTGCCGCCGCTGCTGGCGCGCCTCTTTGGGTAGCATCGGAGAAATCGAGCGGCCTAGATGGACTGCTTTATCGGCTACAGCCGTTTTAATGACCGTTTCAATGCAGCGCATGCCTGCATACATTCAGCGCATTCCATTATCTTTGCACCATTCCCAGCCTTCCGTTTCTCATTGCACATGATCGCACCATTTCAAGCATCCTGCACTCCAATCGATACTTGTGGGAGGAAGGCCTGACGGCGCGTAAGCCCCATACACTAAGGTTACACCCGAGCTTGTCATCAAGTCCTTTTACGGCGTTTCCTGCTACATTACTCCATGCGTTCTTTCCTGGGGCATCTCACAGGACCAAGTGACGATAACGCTCCTCAGTGGCTACTGCAGCAATCGCAGCCCGCTTTTGGAGCCATAGTTGCAACAGTTGTTATACGCAAGACGTACACGCATGCTACTAACTGTTGGGTGTTGAGACAGTGTGACCTTTTTATATTGCGGCTGGAATGCTTTCATGCACATGCTCCTGCACTCGATTGGGCTGATGATTAAATAGTGGGGATGCCCACGGGGGATGCCCTTGGTGTGGAATACGGGCTGCACGGCACGCCTGGCATAACTCTGGCAGAGACGGAGTGATTTTACAACTTCCCATGTTGCAAACAAGCAGTAAAAAAGCAAGTAATTGTGTTTTGACTCGATGTTGCGGGCGACGAAGACACCAAGAAAAGCGGCTGTGATACGACCGATGTGCGTGAGACCGTGTGAGACTCAAGAGATGGGTAGGCGGAGAAGTGTTGACAGCGTTTCCAGGGGGGGGTTAGAATCTTCCGAAACAGACCCCATGCCTCAAATGGATAGAGCTCAACGAGAAAATCACGAATCCGCTTTCAAAATCGAAAATGGGTTTCTGGGTGCAAAGTTATGGATGCGGATGTTACAGAGGGGACAGTCCCAGCTCCCGAAGACGCCGAGCCATCACATGCTATCAGGGCCCAACCCACGCGGGTACCACTCTGGTCTTTTGCTGTGTCCAAACTTTGACAGCCTGGTAGACCCAACAGGTATCATCTGACCAGGCCGCCAGCATACCTACGGCTTCGTATCGTTGTGTAGTATACGGTTACTATGGTGCGGAGCTGAGCAGATGAAACCTGAAAGGCCGTACGGCTGCAGCCGTGCATGGGGTGTGCAATGGGACACGCAAATATTTTCGTCGTGAAAACTACAAGCGTGATAGCGTGACGGATAGCGTACGCACAGTGTATGCAGGATACGCAATCGCCACTGTAAAAGGAGTAGGCATCAGAAAGTTATGTGCACAATTGTCCGGGGGGGTGCGTGCTCCAAGCCAAACCCGCACGCTCGGAGGGCTCTGGGAGTCGCCCGAGGCAAATCCTACCGCAATATTTAGACGCCGCCTTTTTGTAGGTACATAACTTACATCATTAGTGGACATTAGCGCTCGGCAGAGGACAAAAGATGTTGGTCAGGGCTCAAGTCGCGAAATTGACCAGAGCCCATATCTCGCATAGGCGGTATTTTGGGCCTGTATCTAGTGCCGTCTACTAAGGTTCACCTATATATGTCATCCGGACAGCGTAGGGCGAATTCCAGTAAGTCCTGGCGAGCGCGACATTTAGCATTTCGACTTCGGCTCCCGCTCGAGTTTATGCCCGGAAATCATTCAGGGACCTTATTATATGTCACATGATAACATTTCGGCAGTCTAGGGCATTGGACACACGCAGTCCCTAGGGACTTGCCGGAGTGGTACCCGCGTGGCCCAACCCCGACTTTGCTGCAAACCCTCCCGCGGGCAAAGTCCGTGTGACTCCGCGCACAGTGAGTCCTAGCCAAGCCTCAACCCGCCAGAGCCCCACCGCTGTGCCTCAACGCCACAAGCCTAGGCACAGGAGTGCCGGGAAACGTCTAGGCCGCAGGACACACGCACAGCGCACGCACTAACCAGGGCGCAAGCGTCCAGGTACTAGAACGGTCGCCCACACGTGCATCCTGCCCACACACATAGCCACCAACCACGCACAACCTCTCACGGCGAGGGGGGCGGGGAATCAGCGTCATACGGCAAGCGCAAAACCATGCCGTCACCAACAGCCCGAGATATGAAGGGATGCGCAAACGGCACAGCGTCCCAACCCTTTGGCCTGATACCCAAAGTCACAAACGTCTGGAGACGACCCCAGAAGTCAGCTACGACGGCAAGTCCAATGCTCAGCACCCGGGCCGACGGCAGCTTCGCTCGCGCCGCCAACCCGGCCATAACCACACGCTGCCGACCAAAGTCCAGGGCAGACATAGCAGCGAGACACACCAAAGTTATGACCCCTCAAAGTGGCCGGTCGGTCGGTCGGTCGGGGGTCCCAAGAGGTTTTGCACAGGTTCGTCAGGTTCGTGCCAAGTTTTGTTCCTAGCGCTTCTGTCCTGCAGCACGCGGCGCAATGGGTGCAGCTCAACGATGCGTGCGTAGGTATACCCCAGACTCAGCACACGTGCATAGTTTGGGGCAGTTTGGGGAGGGGCATGTCGGCATTTCGGGAGATGCCTGGGGAACTGGTCAGGGACAGGCCGGTGCCGGCCGGGTTTTGCATGGATGAACGTGTCAGCACATTTCGTATCATCAAATAACATTGAAGTAAGCCGTTGCATAGCAGGCCAGTCTATCAGGATACTTGTCGGCAGCCGGGCCACATGTCCACATGTCGGTCGGCCAAAGTGTGTTCCCAAGGCGGATCATCAAACATAGCGATGGAGCTCACCGAGAGCAGTCAATTGGCACCAACCTGACAAAAAACTAAGGGGTTCTGAGGGGGTTTTGGGGGGTCGTACGGCAGGGGGGGTCGGTCGGTCGGTCGGTCGGGGGGTCGGGGGGTCCTGGCATGGGGTCAAAAAAGTTTGTTCCTACCCCCCCCCTGGCGTTTCCCACACTTCGACCTTCATAACAAACTTTCATCTGTAACAGCAATGGCATCAATGGCGCGCATGCTGCACCGGCAACGGCAACCCCCACTCGCGCGATCCTCAAATGTCCTCGACGCCTCATCACTCCGTCCCGCCGCCGACTTGCAGTACCCACGCCAGCACACCCGTCCTGGCCGCCAGACCCGAACCCGTGGCCAGCCGCCGCCGCGTCCCCGACATCCGCCGCAGCAGCCCCGGCTCCGTCAACAGCCCGCGGCCGTAGCGAGCAATGTGCGCCGCTGCCGCCGCCAGCTCCGCCCGCCGCGCCGCCGCGCCCTCAGCCCCGTGCACTCGCCGCGCCATGCTCGCCGCCTGCGGCCCCGTGCGGTCAAAGGAAAGATGAGTTACACAAAAGAGCGACACGGTTGCATTGACACGTCGTTGCCTGGGACGACAGTCAGAGAGGTGCTTTGAGATGTCGAGATGAATTTAAGAATACGTATTGTTGAAGGGCAACAGCACGAGCTTGGTTTTGGATTCAGCACCCGTGCTGGTGGCTGCCTGCGCGCCACCCACCCCAGCAAGTGCACAATCCCTCTCCGCATATTACACACCACAAGAAGCCACCACACGACCGACAACCCCAACACACAACCCACATCTGCCGCCCCCCCACACCTTGACTGCGGCTGTGACGTGTGCGTCGCTGCCGGGCGCCACCGCCTCCACCACCTCGGCCGTGGTCACCAACAGCTGCAGCCGCCGCTCAGGCGTGGCCTGTGCACACACGTGCGCAATGACACGGTACTGAGAAGCAGCGCCGGCGCGAGGACACACTTTGTATGGTATGCGATGCATGGGTAGGTGGTGTAGATGATGCCTTCCCTTTCGCCGATAGTGCCTTCCCACGCACACGCATACCGCATCCGTGCCTCTTTGTGCTCGCCAACACACACACGGCGCCCACCCCCCCACACATATATACCTGACACACACGCAAGTCCCCTACACACATACACACGCCCAGAACACACACTCTCATGCAAACACCCCACCCCCACCCCCACATGCACACACCTGCGTGCTGAGCTCCCCCAGCTCGCACGTGAGGCGCAGCACGCCCAGCACAGCGGCCAGCACCAGCAGCCGCCCACGCGGCGGCAGCTCCAGGTGGGCGCAGTTGCGCTCCACCTGAAGGGGGGGTTGCGGCAGTGGTGGTGGTGGTGATGGTGGTGGTGGTGGTGGTGGTGGTGGTGGTGGTGGTGGTGGTCGTCGGTTGGGTGGTGGCTGGTGGGGGAAGCAGCCGCAGCCGCAGCCGCAGCCGCAGCCGCAGCCGGGCAAGGGCATCATGGCTGCACGCTGCCACTCGTCACATGGGGTTGTGCGCAGTGTGTGCGCACACGCAACAGCACCCTCCCGCGGCGCCCCACCCTCCCAAGCCACGCCCCCAACGGTACGTTCCTACTGGACGTCAGCAATTCATTCTCGTGATTTAACCACTCCGTTCTTCACATGAACGCTTGCTTAACAAACCCCACTCTGCCATGCACCCACCACCCACCCACCCACCCACCCACCCACCCACCCACCCACCCACCCACGCCCACCCCCCCACCCACCCACACCCACACCCCTGCTCACGCACCTGCGCCAGAATGCCCTCCAGCCGCGCCAGCAGCTCCGCCTGCTGCTGCGCCGGCCGCGACGCCGCCGTCAGCACCGCATGCACGCCCGCCTCCAGCTCCGCCGCCACAGCTGTGCAGCTGTCGCGCAGCAGCAGGTGGTCGGGCGCGGCGGCGGCGGCGAAGCGGCCGCTGCCAAACGCCGCGTCCAGCAGCGCCTAGATGTTGGAGAAGCACATGGGGAAAGGGTCAACAACATGCTTCTCTCTGTGTGTGTGTGTGTGTGTGTGTGTGTGTGTGTGTGTGTGTGTGTGTGTGTGTGTGCGAGGGTATGTTAGGAAGCACACGAGAGGTTACACCGGGTGCGTTGCAGGGGATCCCACAGCCTGCGCCCGCACGCATGCCCCATGTTGGTCAGCCATCATCGGCGTCATGGGACCGCCCTCGCTCTTTTGCATTGGTTGGGTTTCGTTTGGGCTGGTACTTACAACCCCGGCCCCGCCGACGCCGCTCGCCCTGCTGCTCCACAACGCCTCGGCCCACATCCCATAAGTATGATCGCTTGCATCTAACACCTCTGCCTGTGCTCCGCTCGTTTTCGTTGGTTTTGGTTTAGTTTGAGCTGGTATTTACCCCCCCCCCCCGCACCTGCAGCAGCCCGGGGTTGCGGTGCCCCATGAGCGCCTCCGCCTTCGCCACGTCAGCCAGCGCACACTCCGACAACTCCGCCTCGGACACCGCCGCCGCCGAAGCAGCCAAAGCCACCCCTGTTGATTTCCCTTCCCCTGCTGCCCCTTCCCCTGCCGCTCCTGCCGATTCCCCTGCTCCTGCCGCTGCTCGTGCGCCTGTCGCCGCTGCTATCGCCTCCCGGACCGCCGCCGCCGTAGCGGCCCGTGCCGCCGCCCGCGCCGCCTCCAGCCCCGGCAGACGGCGGCTGGGGAAGTGCTCCTGCTCCATGAGGCAGCGGGGGCAGCAGCACACGAAGCCGTGGCTGGAGCGGAGGGCGGCGCGGCGGGCGGAAACGTCAGAGAACAGGCCTGTGGGGGGTTGGGAGGTTGGGTGGGCGTGGTGCGTGGGTGGGCGGGTCGGCAAGTGGGCAGTGAGGACGTGGCGGGGAATGGCGCCAGACGCAATCAAGCGTGCGTCGGCAGCGCCCCATGTGCGCGGTGCACAGGTGTACGACATAGCCACCACCTGCCAACGGCTGTCGGCTCCACGTACACGAGAGGCGTCCGCGGCCTGCCGGCACGTCGGCACGTCGGTACGATCGCTATCATCCCGATCCCACATCACACATCGTACACCGCACATCCCACCGTCCCATCCCACAACACATCAAACCGTCCGCATCCGAACCCAGCCCCCAACCCAACCCAAAGCCGCACCTGCGCTGAGGTATGACACGGTGACCTCCTCCCCCTCCAGCACCACCCGCCCCGCCCGCACATACAGCGCGCCCCCAACCACCAGCAGCGCCGCATTGGGCACACAGCTGTGATTCAACAACCCCAGCTCCGGCCACAGCCCCGCCACGCTCACGCCCTCGCTGCCGCCGCCGCGGCTACTGCCGCCGCCGTCGTTGGTGCTACTGCCGTCGTCGGCGTCATTCCTGCTGCTGCCGTTGGCGCCGCTACTGCTGTTCGGAAGCCCGTCCTCAAGGCCGAGGTCAACGTCGAGCAGCTCTGCTACAGCCGCATCCTCGCGTGCCTCGCAGTAGCTGTAGCGCGCCACCACGTCGACCACCAGGCCGCCCGAGCTACTGCTGCTACTGCCGCTGCTACTGCTGCCGCCAGCGGCCGTGGTCAGGAGCGGGCTGGTGAAGGTGCGCTTGGGCTCTGGGGCGCTGCCAAACAGCGCCGGCGGCAGAATATCGCTCCCGCTAACGTTTCCTTGCGCCTCTGACCCTCCACCCTCCTCATCCTGCTCCTCCGCTGCCGCCAGCAGCAGCTCCCTCGCCCGTGCCAGCAGCTCCCTCGAGCTCGGCACCGGCCCAACCGGCACCGACAGCGGTGCTACTGCCGCCGCCGCCCCCGCCCCTGTCTGCTGCACCGGCCCCGCCCTCGCACCCACTGCCTGGTTCACCGCGGCAGCTGCAGCCGCCGCCGCCGCCGCGGAGGCGGCGGCGGAGGCGGCGCAGCAGTCGGCTAGCAGCTGCAGCCAGCGCCGCTCGTACGGCGTCATACGCGGCCAGCGCTGCCGTAGCGCCGCCACCAGCTCCTCATTAGGCGGCGGCTCGCCAGGGGCGCCGTACAGTACTGCGAGTGGCAGTGAGGCGAGCAGCAGCTCGCCGGGCAGTACGTCCCGCGAAGCGCGCCAACCCAGGCCCTTGCCTGCGACACGACGGGTACGGATTGGTTTACACAGCGTGCAGTGGTAACGTGCGCTTTAATAAGAAATGTGTGTGTGTTGTGTGTTAGGAGATACTGAAGGGGATCTTAAGTATGTGTGGCGCGACGTGCTGCGCCCTAAACCTTGCTTCCTGGCAAGCAGGAAGGCAAGCACTAAGGACGGCACAGCAGCGACTGCCGCCAGCTAGTAACTCCTGCCCCCATTGATGCCACTTGCCAGGAATGAGGTCAAGTTGCATGGGACCCACAGCTCTCCTGTAAGAATTGTGGGGTACACGGGAGCTGTGAGCAGGCCCGTGGAGGCTATGGCCCATGGAAAACACCGTGCGGTCGCAGCTAGGGTTGGTGCCGCACGCAACACCCCTCCGTGTGCCCCGCGTCAGCCCCTTGCCATTTGCCCTGGCAACAGAACCATTAGTTCTGACAAAGGCTGCCATGCGAAAGTTCATATTTCTCTGAGTCCCGCGCGCAGGCCCAAGCCGGCCCCTTGCCTGGGCGTGAAGGCCTGGCTGGTCAGCATTTGAGTGGTCGTGCAGATGTCGACGGATGCTTCAGGACGGTTGCCGCGGGAGCGGGCCGTCACGTCTGCGCTGGCTGAAGCATACATTATATGACTGCAGCAGCGTCTATGGGTCCTACACCCCGAGACGGGGTTCCGTGCATACATACGCATTTTGTCTCTGAGTCGGTCCTTTGGAGAGCTTGCATAAGATTGTAATTATGTGAGATGATTATACTATCATCGCGTTCGCCTTTACCAATTGAGGGTGCCTAGGTGCCGCCGGCTTGGTTCCATTGTGATGGCGGGATCGTCGACTAGTTTTACCGCGCAAGCTTTGGCAACTGGCTGGCGGTCCAGCAACGACTTGTCTATAGTCTGGAACTCATTGGTAAACACTCCAGAATGACAGAACGCGAAAGAGCTTACACGTTTGGGCACAACTTGCTGACGGATGAAAACATTACAGCTTTGGCATCGCACGCCCACTCTTGGGCCGTCATTATGGCTTTTGATAACAAGCCGGAAGTGGTGCGTGCAGTCGCAAAGCGGCGCGGGATCGACACTCGGGGTGGGAGTCGCCTTTGCCCACGCTTTGGCTTGTTCCTGACCGCTGATGGCCTCAAATGTATATCGCTCTGAAGCAACAATCAGCGCACTTGTATTTCTTCTTGTTCGATGACCCGCGACCGCCAGTGCCGCGACCTGACTGCGGTACCGCTCCCTCCTCCCTCCTGGCCTGGCTTCGCGTCTTTCCCAACATCACCTTTTCTCGTGCTCCCTCCCTCTATGACCGGCCTGCAGCCCCCGAACCAGCCGCTGTTCCGCCAGCAAGACCTGATCAACCTGTTTCAACAGGGCAAGCTCTCCCGCTGCACGCTGCTAGCGGGCTTCAACACCAAGCGCCCGCCGAACCGCCCCATCTCCGCCTGCTTCTACCGCACCCTAGACTTCCTCCTGCAACACCTGGCGGCCGGGAACTCCTACCGCCCCATCACAGACAAGGAGGAGGCCAAGGTGGGGGCAGGGGGGGGTTGCGGGGGAAGGGAGGGGGCTGGAGGAGAATCCAGGCCCCTGGGCCCACGGCACCCTGCTGCTCCCGGCATGACCTAACCTGACCACGTGCCCTCGTGTCCGGCTGTCCACGTGTCGACTGTAACGTGCCGGCGCGCAGGGCTACCCGCCCGCCGGCTGGCTGCGCCCCTGCACTGTGGCGGCTGCGGACGACGCGCCCGGCGCCCTGGCTGCCGCCACCGCCGGCGCCACGGCCGCGCAGCTGGAGGCCTGCCCCGCCAACAGCCCCTTGCGCTTCTTCTTCGCCGCCAGATCCTGGTGCGTGGGCTTGGAAAGTACAGAGGGAAAGATTGGTGTCCTGGTGTGTTTGTGTTTGTGTGTGTGCGTGTGTGGTATGATGGAGAGCACAAGGCTGTGGTTTGCGTTGAGAGATGTGTGTGTGTGTGTGTGTGTGTGTTTCCTTCCTTGTGCCTTCCTCGTGCTTTCCTGAGGCCCGTGCCCTGCACCCGCACACGCGCGGCGGTTCACAGGTGCTACATCAACTCGTTCCGAACGACCACCTCCTCCATGGTCGCCATCATCGGCGTGTCGCCTGAGGAGATGTACCAGCGCTACATGGACGGCGAGTTCAGCGAGTACACCCCGCTGGTGGGATAAGGAGGGGGGGTGGAGGGAGGGGCCCCCTGTCCCCATGTGTGCATTTCTGGAACTGCTGGCGAGTGTGGCCTACTCGTGTTCCTTAACACACACCGTGCCGCAAGCACTGGGCAGGGCCGGTGACCGTGCAGCTTCCAGCAACGTGCACTGCAGCCCAGGCTGCCGTGGGCGCACCTTAGACCGTAACTTCGGGCCACTTGGGCTTGGTAATGCCCACAACCTGCCGTACACCTGTCGCACACCTGCCGTACCGTACACCTGCTGCCATGCAGCTGGGCCTGACGGACCCGGCCCCCCCGAGCAACACGTGGGTGCCGCCCTGCGTTATGGTGCCTCTGGCGGCCCTCACCTACATGCACGACTACAACCGGCCCTACCTGCCCCTGGGGTGAGAGGGAGAGAGGGAGCGCGTGATACTTATAAGCGCCTGCGCGCGCCAGTAATCGGGCAGCGCTAGGGCACCGCTGACTTCCCTCCTCCTCTTGCAGCCCGCTTCTTCTTGTCGGTCTGACAGGTTTTCCCACGGACTCACAACCTGGCAAACACGTGACAAACAACGTATGACACTCGAACTGACAATATCCTTCCCCCTTCAATGTGATGCGATGCATTTCCCTTCAACGCCATGCAGCCTGGACGAGCTCCGCTTTATCAAGGCTGAGGGCATGGCCGCGCTAGGCCCCCGCAGCGACGCCCGGCCCCTGCCGCTGCCGCCCGCAGTGGCCGAACACTACACACCCGTGGTCCCCGCGACCATCCCCGGAGCCGACGCACCCCCGCCTCCGCCTCCCGCCGCGAACGCCAACCGCGCCACCGGCCGCGCCGCCGGCCGTGCCGCCGGCGCCGGTGCTGCTGCTGCTGGCGCCGGTGCTGCTGCTGGCGTCGGTGCTGCTGCTGGCGTCGGTGCTGCTGCTGGCGCCGGCGGCGCTCGCGCCGCCTCCCCAAGCTCTAGTGCCGGCGGAGGCCCGCCTCCTCCTCCCCCTGACGACGACCCGCTCCTGAACCGTGGCAACTGGATCATGCCCAAGCCCTTCGACGCGCCAGCCACCTCGCCCTCTCCCACCCCAGATGGCGCCGACAGCGCCGCCGCCGCCGCTGCCGACGACGCCAGGGCGGCGGCGGTGATGGCGGCGCTCCCGCCCAGCCCCTTTCTGGTGGAGGAGTTTGCCAACGGCGCCCGGCCCACCTTCGAGACGCCACCGCTGCGGCTGTTCCTGGGGGAGCGCGCGCAGGCGGCGCTGTGTGTCAACTGGTGGTACCAGGAGCCGGCGGAGCAGGGCGGCGCGGTCCGGGGGCCGTACAGCCCGGAGCAGATGATGCTGTCGTACGTGGCGGGCTGCTGCGAGCTGCACGAGGAGGTGGGGTGGCGGGCGTGGGCGTGTGCGTGTGTGTGTGTGCGTGTGTGTGTGTGTGTGTGTGTGTGTGTTTTGCGGGGTGTTGGTAGAAGGGGTTATGTCGGTGTTGCACACGGGCGGAGCTAAAGCCCTGCAGGGGGACCGTGAGAGAGAGTGCAAGTGCGAGTGCCGGTGTTGAAGGAGGCGGTTCGTGCGACGCGCGCCGCGCCTGCCCTCCATGCATTGGAATGCCCCTCCGCGGCCTGGCCCCCCCCCCCCCCCACACACACACACACGTGCCCGCATGACCCCGTCCCTTTTCCCGTCCTTTTCCTCCCAAACACGAAAACGCGCGCGCGCGCAGACGCTGGTGTGCGGCACCGAGGCGGACCTGCGCACCCCGCCTCCCGCCGCCGCCTTCGTGCCGCTGGTGCAGCTGCTGCCCCTCATCAACGAAGGCCAACACTACGTCCCCCTCACACGCGCCGAGCTGCTCAACCCGCTGGGTCAGCGGCTGCTGGGCGACCGCACACGCGCCACGCCGCTGCCCATGCCCGCCGGCCCGGCGGCGGCGGCGCAGCCGCCGCCCGCCCTCACGCCCGTCGTGGTCCAGCAGGCGACGCCGGCAGCGCCGCCGCCGCAAGCGGCGCAGCCGCAACCCGTAATGGTAGCGTCGCAGCCGCAACCCGTGCTGGTGACGTCGCAGCCGCAACCTGTGATGGTGACGGCGCAGCCGCAACCGATGGTGGTGAATGCGGCGGCGGGCGTGCCGTTCCCGGGCATACCGCACCTGATGCGGCCCATGCACGTGCTGCCGCACATGGCGGCGGCGGGGCCAATGATGCGGCCGCGACCCGTGGGGCAGTACGTCGTACCCAGTGTGGTGTACGCGCAGCCGTACAACCCGGCGGCGGGCGGCGTCGTACAGCAGCAGCAGTACACGCAGCAGCAGCCGCTGTACACTGGCGGTACGGTGATGATGACGCCGGTGGTTTCGGCTCCGCCACCGCCGCCGCGTTGAGCGTTAGTGCGTGCAGCGAGCGTCCATTGTGGTTTCAAGTGTGCGGGTTTTAACGTTGTGCATGATTGTTTGTGCATGATTGTGTACAATCATGCAAGGCGGGGCGACTTCCGTGCAAGCGGGCACGCTGCCACGGATTGTGACAGCCGGGCAATGCTGATGAGAACTGATGTGCCGCCGGTGACGACCTGAGCAAGGCGGGGTTTGGGGAACGCAAAGGGTCTGCAAGGGGGATGTGGCGGGGAATGCAAGAGGGTTGTGGCTTTATGGGTGGGGTGGTATGACTGGTATCGTTCTCAAGAATGTTTGATGAGAGACAGGAGAACGGGGGGAGGGGAGGGGGGCCGGGACCTCAGCGTTGTTGGCTGTTGCGTGGACCGAATGCATACTGTTGTTGCAGTATTGAGTTCATGACATTGATCACAACCCGAGGCCTGCAGCGGCTGACGCGAGCTCGTGATCTTGGCAGTGGGCAACTAGGTGTATGGCATGAACAGAAGGCCTTTATGGGCAGCAGGAGCATGGGCACAATGAGCGTTTCAGTGGAGCTGCTCAATGGCTCGAAGCAGGTGGGTACAGGATGGGATGTGCGGCAATACCTCGAGCCAGGAGGGCAGTACCGATCAGCGGCAAAGACTGAAGAGTACTGGGAACTGTGGGGTGGCGGAAATGAAGGTATGCGGATTGCCGTTGCGACTTCTTGCAATCACGCTGTAAGAGGTCCACTAGCCGCCTTACCGCCTAGACCAGGGTAGCTGTACGCCACTGCATCGTCGCCAGCCTCGCCGCGGCACATGGGGGCGGGATCCATGCAGCGGCGCCCATACTTACCACGCTTGGCCGGCGCCAGTACATACTACCAGTACAGCTCGCCCGGTGCAGCCGCCGTTCAGCCCTCTAATCAGCCCGGCCCCAGCTAGGCAGCCACCCTGCTTCACTTGCTCGGCAGCTTTGCCCGGCATCGGCTACTGACATCCGCCACGCCGCTTCTTTCTTCTCCCGTTTCTTTCCGCTTGCCCACGCATATGCTCCATGGGCGCCCGCGGATGCCTGGCTCCGTTC
This sequence comes from Chlamydomonas reinhardtii, assembly GCF_000002595.2. Classification (NCBI taxonomy): domain Eukaryota; kingdom Viridiplantae; phylum Chlorophyta; class Chlorophyceae; order Chlamydomonadales; family Chlamydomonadaceae; genus Chlamydomonas; species Chlamydomonas reinhardtii. Next base: position 7,792,142 of record NC_057015.1, read on the forward strand.
CAGGTGGGTGCATTTTGTGGGTTTCGCGTTGTCGCGGCGAATGGCAGCAGCCTAGTTGCGAGCTGGAACGCGTCCGCCCCTGCAAGCGGCAGCAGTCTCCACGACACTCGGACTCCGTTTGGCGTGCCGAATGCGGAGCAGCGTGGAGCGCGCACCGGTGTCTCGTCTCGAAGGTAACAAGTAACCGCATTGCCGCTGACACTAACTTCTTTCGTGATGTTTATTGCTAGCCTGGAGCTCGCGACGGCGTCTTGCATTCGCATTCACTCGCAAGCACTTCGTTAACAGGGCGTATCAGGGATAATCGCCCCTGGGCCCCGGCAAGTTCACGCCGGTATCTGTTGCCCAGTGGCAGGGACCCACTCGAGGTTCCGCCCTCGAGCGTTTGGAACTGGCGAGCCTCCCGCTTGCGGGTGCAGCCTGAGCATTCACGCGGCCGCATGCACGCGATTGCAGCACTGCGCGGACGGGTCGTCGTCGTCTTACACCTTGGTTATTTGGTTCTGGAGAATTTGTTTCTTGGTTTGGCTTTTCAGCGGTTTCGGGTACATGCCGTGGACACGCACCGAGCTCGGCCAGCCCTCCGCCCGCCGCCCACTCAGCTGTCAGCACGGTTCCCCCACCCGGCCGGCCCCGCTGCACCGTGCGTGGGCCGGTCCCTGGACGGGTGTGGGGAACCGCACAGCGGTCCGCGCCCGTCCGTCTCAGCTGTCAGCTGTACGCCACTGCATCGTCGCCAGCCTCGCCGCGGCACATGGGGGCGGGATCCATGCAGCGGCGCCCATACTTACCACGCTTGGCCGGCGCCAGTACATACTACCAGTACAGCTCGCCCGGTGCAGCCGCCGTTCAGCCCTCTAATCAGCCCGGCCCCAGCTAGGCAGCCACCCTGCTTCACTTGCTCGGCAGCTTTGCCCGGCATCGGCTACTGACATCCGCCACGCCGCTTCTTTCTTCTCCCGTTTCTTTCCGCTTGCCCACGCATATGCTCCATGGGCGCCCGCGGATGCCTGGCTCCGTTCCAGGTGGGTGCATTTTGTGGGTTTCGCGTTGTCGCGGCGAATGGCAGCAGCCTAGTTGCGAGCTGGAACGCGTCCGCCCCTGCAAGCGGCAGCAGTCTCCACGACACTCGGACTCCGTTTGGCGTGCCGAATGCGGAGCAGCGTGGAGCGCGCACCGGTGTCTCGTCTCGAAGGTAACAAGTAACCGCATTGCCGCTGACACTAACTTCTTTCGTGATGTTTATTGCTAGCCTGGAGCTCGCGACGGCGTCTTGCATTCGCATTCACTCGCAAGCACTTCGTTACCAGGGGTGGCAGGCAGGCCGAGCCAGGTGTCCACAAGTCGGGGGTCCGCAGTCGGGGGTCCGCGTGCCGTTACACACGTTCAGCCAGCCCCACCAATGGCTTGTGTGCGAATGCGCGTGAAGGGCGGGTGGTTTACATGCCCGAGCCCAATGATAATTGGTCCCATCACCATAAGAAAGCCGAGCGGGGGAGAGGGGCCGGGTTTTCACACTTTCACAACACGGGGCACGTGCAGCCAGTTCACAGGGGTGGCCACTGCAGTGAATCGCCTGGCCCGGGCAGTGCGGAAGTGTCGGGACTCGTGAAGAGGGGGGTGGCGGGCGGGGGGGGGGGAGCAAACCGCGGATGGTCCGCGCGTAATCCGGGCCTGTGCGCCACGGCGCCCAGCCAGGCCAAATGTCCTGTGAACATCCGTCGTGCGCATTCGTTTCCTTAACGCATCGTCGGTAATCACGCCTAGGAAGCCCGTCCTACGCCGCGTGAGGCAGGCTGTCCTCGCGCCTCGGCCGCCTCGGACGCTCAGACTCCCGTGTGGTTGATGTCAGCAGTGCTCGTATCTTGTAGATGGAAGATACGAGCACTGGATGTCAGGCTGTCTGTATGTGAGGATATCCTGGCTAACGCGGTCGATATCATGGCTACGGCGGCACGGAGTACACAAGGGGCCGCTATTGGGTGGCTCTGGGGATGGACGGCATGTGAGGGGCGCCAATGCTCGCGCGGTTAACACGCGCCGGCGCCGAGCCCGAGCCCCGGTGAAGCCAGTCGCGCTGGGCACCCGGCCATGTGGATGGGCCGTCGGGAGCGGCTCGGAGGCCCCTGCATGCGGCCGGGCAGGGGGCAAGGAGGAGGTGTTGCGGACTTGCGGTGAAAGAGCGGCCGGCAGCCTAGCGCTGGTGTTGCCAGCCCACGGGCCAGTGCAGTGCATAGCGACAGCTGCAGCGCACTGTTACGTTCGCGTAGGCACCCCCGCCGATGGCGTGTGCGCGATTGCACGTGTGTGTGGGCAGGGGGGGACTGGGGGAAAGGGGCCGGGGGTTCTACCGGTCAGCCAGCTGGCACCAACGGCGCCACCCCCGGCTGACAGCGGGTCGACCCCACACCGCAGAAGCCAGAGGGCCGGTAGAAGTCGGAAGGTTCTTCGCCCACACCCAATGACGTGCGCGGGCATTGACTAGAGAAAGCTCTGAAGCCCCATGGTGACTTGCGCAGGCCGAAGTCCCCGCACATGTCGACATTCTCATGCGCATGAGGCTATGTCACACACAGGTCCGGGCCTAAGGGCTAACATTCAGCAGCAAGCCGTGGTCATTACACTCCAAGAGAGAAGGGGCGTGGGAGTTGGACAGCGCGGGGACGGGGAGCAAATCCGCGACGTCATTCCGACGCGATCTCGGGAACTTCTTAAACTACAGGCACTGCTTGCCGCATACCTAGGCCGCCCATAGCGCGTATATCATACACACAAGCCTCTAGGGCTCAGCCCCTAGCCTTACGAGCCTCGGCTCGTGAGGAAGCGCACAACATTTTCGTTGGCGGCTTTGGCTTTCGTTACTAACTTTTTGTAGCCTTTTGCGGGCTCTGTGAGGCTTTACGACTTGGTTACGACTTGGTTTGGATGGCTTCGGCCTTGGGTGGGTGCGTCGCGCCCTGTTTTCGGCATCGCGCGTTCTGTGGCGGCTGGCCGCGTCTGGGTGGCCGGCCGCGCTCGTTCTGCTCTGTGGTCGCTTTTTGGTTTCGTGTGTGCAGGTTACGGGTGGCCCTGGTGGTCGCTCGTGGCCCGGCGCAAGCTTCGATGTTCCGTGGTGCTCCTCGGCGCCTCTCCTCGTGCCGCCTGGCCCGCCGTCGTCTCCACCGGCGGCCTTGCTGGCTCAGCAGATAGTTAGGTTGCGGGTGCCGTTCGTAGCATGGCGGTTCAGGGACCGTTAGGCAGCAGGTGACGCTGGTCGGGTAGTCCCGGGTGTCGGGTTGTGAGTGCCCGGGCGGCTGTTGCCCGGGCGCCCGGGCGGCTGGTGCTCCTGTTCGCCTCCGGGCGCGCGCGTGCCTGTTTGATGGGTCGGTCTAGTTCGCTGGTGGGGCGGGTGGAGGGCGGTGTGCCCGTGGCGAGGTGTTGTGGTGTACTGGTGGTTTGGTCAGTTTCCGGCTCGGTTTCCCTTTGTGGTGCCTCGGCACCGACGTTTCCGGACATGGGCCTCCGGGCCAAGACATTGCGCGTCTGTGACGCCGACGAGAAAATGTGTGGTGCTTGCGTTTGATGGGGATGTCGGCAGACCTCTGGCCTGTCGCGCCTTGTTGTGCGTTGGTGCTGCCGCCAAAAGACCTAAACGAGATGAGGGGTGTTACGTGGCGGTGGGGCTTTGGCGGGCTTCGGCTTGGCTTCGACTCATGTGCGTAACACTATGAAGGTCGGCAGCCAACCAGGGGGCGGGTGTTGTTTCTCTGGGTCGCAGATGGCCCTTCGCGGCGTGGGTACGGCGTGCCCCCGCTTGTCGGGCTGTCCCTTCAATTGTAATCCGCATCCATACGAGCTTATCAGGCGTTCTCTTAAAAAGTTGCGCTCATAGCGACATTTCATAGCGCCAAGGGCTGCAGCGCAAGCAACTGCAAAAAGGCTCAGCTCTTCGCGCCTTTGCTTTTCATCAGGCAACTTCACGTCAGGCGACAGGAGTTGCGTTCGCGACCACCAGGTCCGGTAGAGCCTTGGTGGCGACTGAGGGACTGCCCTTGGCGCAAGAAGAACCCCAGTCAGCGGGTCTTTGCGGAGCCGCGGCAGGTGCGCGCGCGAGAGCGCAAGCTGTGTGCTTAGACAGATGATGGAAGTTGCATCCATCATCTTGGCCTTGGTTGCGGAGGCCTGGCCTGCGGTGCTGGCCTCGGGGGCTAGGCCGTTCTTTTTCTGCACCTATGAGCTATATCGGACTCTCAGCTTACAACATAGGCTGCAAACCTCATTTGACCGCTGTTGCAGGCCTCGCTAATTTGAAAGGCCTCCGACGCCAGCGCAACGAAAAATGGCGCTCGCGGTGTCGACCAATATCGGTCATCTGTCTACGGCACAGCGCGGAATGCACGTTGGCTACCTGCACGGTGCTGCCCTACCTGCTTCTGAGCTGGCTGCCCACGCGGGAGCCCGGCTGCTCGTTTGCGCGGCGTCTGGTGATGTTGCCCAGGTCGCGCGGTGCCTCGCGGACGGTGCAGATCGGGACTATCAGGACCCAAGCTCGGGGGAGACTGCGCTGCACAGGGCTGCACAGCGTGGGCAGGTGAGACACACTTTCGTTCCGGCATGCGCATGACATCGATTGCATGCACACGCCAGCCACCGCTGCGGGAGGAAGGCCCGCCCAGGGAGCAAGAGGCGTGCTTACAATTGGCACCAAGTGCAGCTCGATCTGGTGCCATAGAAGGAACTGCTGCGCCGGGCCCTGCCTAGTTGGTGTGGCGTTTGACCAACTGTCCAGGCAGGCACAGGCCCCAGCCCAGCCCTTGGTCCGCCTGCAGTAGTAGTCGCTCATGTATGCCGGCAACTGGCGTTACAGGCTGGGAGCGGAAGGGGGGGGGGGCGGGCGTGCCAACCGACGGCAGGAATGGAGTTCACACGTGTGCGGGAGCGAGGAGAAAAGCGAAAGTGTGAACACGAACCGAGCAGCGGGCCAACCGAAGGTCGGCATATTCACACCCATGCTCTCGCGCTGCTCCTGTTGACACCTGTTCATAGCCAGCTGCTGTTGCTGCCTCATTCTGCCCAGCCTGCTGTTCCTGCTCATCCTGTTCATGACCCCGCTCAGGTGACAATGCTGGAGACGCTGCTAGCGGCTGGGGCCAACCCACACAGCGCCGACCGCGGCGGCCGCACGCCGCTTTTCGCCGCCGCCAACGCCGGCAGCCTGGCGGCCGTGCACACGCTGCTGGCGCACGGCGCCGTGCTCTTTCCCGCACCCTCCACCCTCCCCTCCTCCACTTGCACCCCCTGCTCCGGCGGCGCCTGCCGCTCCGGGACATCTTGCTGCCACCCCAACCACCACCACGCCTCCGCCACCTCCACCTCCTCCTCCTCGCCTTCCTCCTCCTCGCCGCCTTCCTCTGCGGAGGATGCTGATGACGCGGCGTTCCTGGCGCTGCGCACCACCTGCCCGCTGGCGGCGGCCGCGGCGGCGGCGCGCTGGCCGCTGGTGGCGGCGCTGCTGGGGTCGCTGCCGCCCAGCTACCAGCAGCAGCCGGCGACGCTGCGGTCGCTGCGGTTCCTGGTGTGGGCGCTGGCCTCGCACAAAGCCTTCCCTCGCGAGGTGCGTGCATGCGGCAGGGGTGCTGTGCTGTGGTGGGGTGGGGTGTGGGGTGGGGTGTCTATTACAGGTCCCAATTGGAGTGGGATGGGACGTGGAGCGGGAGCGACGGTTGGGTTGCACGGCAAGGCACGGCAGGGCAGGGCTGGATCGGGGCTCGTGTCATGGCGAGGAGGCCGGAAGGGCGGGGCGGCGCTCTGGGCACCTGGCGGGTATGGCGGCACGCCTGGTTGTGACACGCCGGGCCGTACATGACACGTGTGCATGCAGGTGATTGCCCGGCTGCCTCGGCGGCTGCCCGCCTGTGTGCTGAACGCGGTGCGGCCCGCCACGTTGGCCTCCACGCCGCTGGTGCTGGCGGCGGGCAACGACCAGCAGCAGCTGATGCAGTGGCTCCTGCGGCAGGTGTGTATGGGGGGCGAGGGGGGGCGGGTGCGGGTGAGAGGCTGCGGGAGATTGGGAGCGGCGGCGCCTCCCGGACCCGAGCCGCCCATGCCTTTGGGGTTGACAGGGACTCGGGTGGTGCTGCCAAGGAATCCGTTGTGTTGCCATGTCTGCTGACGGCTAACGCCTGACTCCGGACGCCTTTGACCGCCTGTCCACTGGCAGGGTGCGGACCCGGAGCTGGGCGCGCCGCTGTTGCTGTGCGCGGGCCGCTTCTGCCGCGGCAGCCGAGCCTGCTGCGTCAGCACGCTGTTGCGGCTGGGCGCGGCGCCGCATGTGGCGTGGGCCGACAACCCCTCCGACTCGCCGCTCATGGTGCGCGGGCGTGCTTGGGGGAGAGGGAGGGGGAGCGGGGTACAGGCACAGGGCAGGTGGCGCATGGGAGGACTGCGGACTCTCGGGGTGGATGGGTCGGGAAGGAAAGGTTGTATGTGGGTGTGTGTGGTGGGGGGGGGCTGTGTCGGAGCTGGAGGGTTGCATGCGCCTGCAGGCACCCACCTGCCCTGCCCCCTCCCCCTCCCCAATGCCTGAACCTTGCCATCCCCATCTCCACCCACCACCTGACAGCTGGCGGCTCGCGGCGACTGCTTCACGCACGTGCACTGCCTGGTCGCACACGGTGCTGACGTGTCCGGCGAGGCCGGCCGCGTGCGGGCGGCGCTGTACACCCCCGCCGCCTGGGAGCGCCACCTAGAGGCGATGCTGACGTCACCGCACGCGGCGGCGCTGCTGGCGCAGCACGCGCAGCAGCAGGCGGCGGCGGCGGGCGGGGAGGAGGAGTGGGGCCTGCTGTGCCCCTGCGGCCAGTCGCATGCGGCCTGGCCGGGCTTGTGGCCGTCGGAGGAGCCGGCGCGCGGCACCGGCGACGGCGCGGGGCCGGAGGGGCTTGAGGAGGCTCTTGAGGAGGAGGCGGGTGCGGGCGCGGGTGGGGGTGGAGGCCGGGCGGGGTCGCGGGAGGGCGGCGAGGGCGGCAACAGCTGCCACAACCCCACGCCCTCGGATGACGCCTGGTACCGCCACCACCGCCTGGAGATGGAGCAGCTGCAGGTGAGGGGGGCGGGAGAGCTTGGCGGGGGCGAGGAGGGGGGCGAGGCAGGGGAGCGAGGGGGCGAGGGGGCGATGGGCAGGGGAGGGAGCGAGGGAGGGGAGCGAGGGGGCGAGGCGAGGGGGTGAGGGAGGGGGCGAGGGAGGGCCAGGAGGCGGCGGGGCAGACCTGAGGGAGGTCACCGCATGGGCTGGCACGGCGCGGATTGGGGTTGGCCGAGTGATGTGCTAAATGCTCTTGTTTCGGGACCAGGCGTGTACGCGTTCGGGGCGCTCGTCGGACGTCACGCCTATTGATCGCGTGTGTTGAGTTCGTTCGTTTGTTTGCTTCCCGGCCTCTCAGGACGGCGCCGAGCTGGCGGACTGCCGCAAGGCGGTGGACGACCTGTGGGCATTTGGTTGCAGCGCCGTCACCGCCGAGCTCACAGCGGAGCTGGCGGCGGCGGCGGCGGCGGCAGCGGCAGTGGCCGCCCAGCAGGCGCAGGGGCAGCAGCCGCAGCCGGCGGCGCCGGTGCCGGTGCCGGTGCTGGCGCCGCACAGTCCGCTGCCGGCGGCCGTGCTTGCGGCGCTGGGTGATGTGGCAGGCGGCTGGCTGGCGGCGGCGGCGCGCTGCCGCCAGCAGCGGCTGCTGCGAGCTGACCTGTACGACAAGGCAGTGGGTGCGGGGCTGCGGCTGCTGGAGCAGAAGCGCGTGGCGGCGCTGGCGGCGCTGGGCGGCGCGGGCCTGGCTTCGGCTCTGGTGGCAGATGAGGAGGAGGGGCAGGAGAGGGAGGAGGGGCGGGCCGCGGGTGGCAGTTCCTTGGCTGTGGAGCTGAAGATGGAGATATTGGCTCTGGCCGGCCTGGCGCCGCCGGGTGTGGAGGCGGGCCTGGCAGCGGCGGCGCGGCCGGCGCGGCGGGCGTGCGGCTGCGACGGCTGCTGCCCTGGCAGCTCCAGCGCATGAGGCGCTGAGGCGGTGGTAGCCTCAGCAGTCGGTGCCGTTGGAGCAGCAGCAGCAGCAGCAGTGGGTGGCTGCGAGGGTGGCCGCGAGGCGGTGGGTGGGGTCGTTGGGGCCACGCGATGGGAGGCGTGTGCCTGTGTTGGGTGCCTTGGCGGCACCCCGGCTTACTACAATCGGATAAGGGGCGGTGCTGGGGCCTTTCCCGCACTGCGAAATAAAGCATGGATAAGCGTTCGTCCGCGCCTGAGACATTAGCTTACATGAGCATATACAGGACGCCGATGCTGTTGCGTACAGATACCTGCATTTGGTTTAGCGCCGCGTGCGCTGTTGGTCAGTGCGGCGCGTTGTTCGTCGCGTTTTGGGTTTAGTATGGTCACGTACCGTATTTTCTTCTTACAAGAACGTTGGACCACGTCTGCAGTTCGCGGCACCACGGCTGGCAGCAGGCGGCTGGATTTGGGCCGAACGCATTTTGGTGTGGGGTGTGTGGTTCATTGTATGCGCCATTAGGGAATGGAGGTATTGGGCACATGGTGTGTGGGGTTGATGCGGCAGTGGGCACGTGCTTATGCGCCGCTGAGCTTGTGCGGTGTCCAGGTTTGGAAGGGCGGTTTCCGTGCGCATCCGCCATCAGCCGGTATACGCGTGTCTTGGGTGTGGCATGTGGGTCGCACACAGCAAACCGTCAGTAGTTCAGTTGCTAGGGAGGACGCGGCTCATGCTGCCTGTGCGTTGGACGCGTTGGTGTCCAGCGCCCGGTGGTGGAAGCGGCTGTGCGCGTGGGTTGTACCATAGCCTGTCATAGTGTCATTCCTTTCGTTGAATTCGTACAAAGTGTACTTGAGAGAAGACTAAAACAACACGCACGCCGCGCATGTGGCTTGCAATAAAGGTGTAGACAGGTGCCGAACAGGCCCTGTGACGATGAGCGCTATAATAAGGTATGGCGAGGTCAAGCTGTTGGACTTGCACAGGAATGCATTCTATAGGAGGTGCGCGGGTTTTGAACAGTCGGCACGAAGGCCTCTAGCTCCTAGGAGCTCCTCGCCAGGGGAGCGCCGGGTGTTACATGCTTGGACTGTCCAATCCCTGTCAGTCTTTCGTGTAACCGCTCATGAATGGGCCACCGCGCTCCTGTCTTGGTTCCCCCGTGCTGCCATCAGCTTTTGGGCCGCTGTTGGGCCGCTGCAGAGGCAACTGCGACTAGATCGCGACAGTCCCGCCATCCCGCAGCGGAGTTGACACCGTCATGCTTGCTGTCGTGCTGCATCTCAGACGTGCCAAAGCTGCTGCGGTGGTGCACGGCACCGGTTCACGAAGGACGAAGTGCGTGTGTTACAGACGTGCAACCTGGCCTTTGGCCCAAGCCACCCCTCCCACACACACGTCTCTAATGCGCGTGCATGGTCTCCGCGCGTCGCCACATTTACAACCACCCAAGACCGCCTCGTGCGGTCTCGTGCGGACACACACCTCGCTGCTACCGCCTGCGCTAGCTCATGAGTAGAATGCCGTGTGGGTCTCTTGTTCGCCGCCTTGCCATCTTGGAGGAACACCGAGCTCAGGCATAACTCCGATATGGCCACACTGCATGCCACCTTATGGTACTGCTATTGGCCCCGCTGCTACAAAGCATGGTATCCCCAAGGACGAACAAGCACCAGCTGGGCTTGCAACTGTAACATACATAAGAACATATTAACAGGCATCAGAAAGCATCTTCACCAGCTCACCCAGCCTTGCCCTGCCCCTCCGCACAACATCAGCGAAGGATAGCGCTTGGGCTCATGTGAACTGCACGCCACGACCCCAAATACCATTTTAAAACCCAAATGCGCCAGGGAATTACGGAAACCGAAGATATTAGTCACGGTGTGCGGCCTGTCAGTCAGGGAGTGACCCTGTCCCCATTAACGAAGCCCTTGGATGAATATCTCCAAGGCGCTCAGCAACTGTAGGCCCATCACCAATTGTGTCCCATCATACAAAACACATACGGTGAACACAGGCGTCTTCAAAGTACCGTAGTTCAAACTGCTGGGACAAGCATTGCCCTTCTCATATGAGAGGTAGTCCTAAACCATTTTTGTGACGCACGCCAATCATGTGTCCACGACAAACCAGACCGGGCACCTAGCCCCAAACTTGATGACGGCAACAACTCCAAGCTGTGTGGCCAGTCGGCGCAATGACACCGCGCGGGCCAACGCGCAATCCGCAGACACGAACCAAGTTACGGTACCGTGTGCCGGTGGACGCACAGAGCATGACTATCAATCCAACAGCGGGAGTCCGCAAGACCCACGAAACCTTTATTGGCTTGTCCGCGAGCAGCAAGCCCTGTCCGCCAAGCAACTTCCGTCGCAGCAGCCTCCACAACCAATCGCACGTACGATGGACCACGCGAGGGTGCGCGGGCACCCGCGCACGACCACCGTCCCGCCATGCGTGATGCGGCTGGCGGCGTGTGGTACGTGCCAGGCTCGCGCGGGCCGCCTCACACCCCATGTTTCAGGAGCGAGCGGGACGGCGGTCACAGCACACCGAGAGCGTCGGCCAACGGGCCAACCACTTTCCCAAAGCGCCAACCCCCTGTACCATTGTACCCCCTAAGTACAATATGACCAAAGTTATGCTACTTATGGCGGGACTTTGCTCCTGGCCACAGTCGCTCGTAAAGTGCTTCGCATAACCCTCACCCTCAGAACGAGGCCATGTTCCCCCCGGGGCAAACACTTGCCCTACACATGACAAAACAGCGGCCTTGCATCTCCGGCCCTGCCTCCTTCCTTTGCAGTGCCTCCGCGCGTTATTTACTCGCTGAACAATGTTAGCAACTAGCATCCCGAGTAGAAGCAGTTAACGATGAAATGGTGCGCCCCCTGGGGCTCCCTGTTGCGCACTGCGCGTCACAACCACCCGCTGCAACAAGCAACGTGCCCGTCCGCGAAACGCTGGTGCCTCATTCCCCGTTCCCCAGCGCCTCAGAGCCATAGGGCATCCACGACTGCGAGCCGTGCGCCCCTCGCGGCAGCACCCACGACTGCGTGTCGCCGCCGTCCGCCGCAACCGCCGCCGCCGCCGCCGCCGCCAGGGCCGCCGCCGAGCTGCTGCCGCCGGCCTGCAGCGGAACTACCTGGTTGGTACGCACGCTGCCGCCGCCGCCGCGGCGCGCACCAGCCCGCGAGCCCATGCGAAGCTGCTGTGGGCCGCCGCTGGCGGCGCCGTCGCCCTTGCCCAGAAATGCTGCAGCGGCCGCCGCCGCCGCCGAAGCGGCCGCGGCGCCGCCAGGCGAACTGGCGACAAAACTCCCGCCGCCTCCGCCGACTCCGCCAGCAGCCATGGCCGTGGTGAAGCCTATTCCCATGGCGGCCGCCGCCGCGCCGCTGCCGTTGTACGACACCGTGCCACGTGGCGGCGGCGCCGCCGCCGGCGGGCCGCCCACGGACGCCCCCAGGCCGCCTGGCGTGGGCCTGGCGACGTCGACACTTGCGCGCCCGAGCGGGTGCCTGGCCACGGCTGCGAGCGGCGGCTGCATGCCCGACCCTCCGCCGAGCCCCGCCGCCCCGCCGTTGCTGAGCGGCCGCGGAGCGGCTGCAAACAACTCGAAGGGTGTGGTCGGCACGAGCCCGCCTGACGCCGTGTTTCCAGGGCTTTCGCCGGTGGTGCCGCCGCCGCCACCGCCGCCGGCGCCGCCGCGTTTGAAAGTGGTGGACAGTGCGGATGCCATGGTGGAAGCCGCCGCCACGCCACGCCACCGCGACGCCGCTGTGCGGCCCTGCCCCTGCTCCTGCTCCCCAGACGCCGACCCTTGCCCGCCGCCTCCGCCGCCTCCACCCCCACCCGCCACTCGCCGGTTGGATGGAGTGCCGCCCAGCGACCCCAGCATTGGAGGCGTGCCCGTTGTGCTGCTCGGGTTGCCACGGCGCGGCCCGCTGATAGAGCCCCGGAACACGCCAGCCGGCCCGCCGCCCAGCAGCTCCGTCAGCGCAGTGCCCGATAGCGACGCAGCGTCGTTGCTGCCGCTGCCGCCGGTGCCGGCGCCGTAGCCGGCGCGCAGGCCGCCAGCGGCCGCCGCCGCGGTCGAGGGCCGCGTCAGCGCGCCGCCGGCTCCGGCTCCACTGCCGCCAACAGCTGCGGCGCCGCCGAGAATGGACATGGACATTGACTGTGTGTTGGTGCCGGCCTCCAGGCGCTGAATGCCGCCCTCCACCTCCACCACCCGCTCCTCAAGGTCGGCCAGCGCTTCCTCACAGCCCTGCACCGACTTAAGCACCTGCGCGGTGTCAAGGCGGGCGCAAAGCGGAAAGGTTCATGTGTTTCAGAGCACGATCCTGCCGCATACTTTCCGCAGCCCCCTCCAACCCATCCAACGCGTTGGCCAAATCCTGTTACCGAAACACAGCCGCATAGCTGCGCCCGTGTGCAAAGCACGCGCTAGGAATCAAGCCATACTCCGAGCCGTTCATCTCAACAGTCCTGATTGGTTGGCAACACCTCGTCAAAACGCACCGCCATGATTTGGTCCCATTGCTTCTCCGACACGTAGTAACCGCCATCCGGCAGCTTCTGCACCGCCGCGCCGCCGGACGACACCGGCACGTAGGTGTGCAGCGGCGGCGGCGGCGGCGCCCCCAGGGCCAGCAGCCCCGTGCCTGTTATCAGACCGGAGCTGCGCCGCGCATAGTGCGAGATCGGACTCCCCACAGCCGCCGCGCTGTAGCCGCCAACGCTGCTGGGTCCGCCGTCCAGGCGGATCATGCTCTCCCGGCGGCTGTTGCGCCGGTGCTGCGCCCCTGCCGCGCCGCCGCCGTGCGGCGGCGGTGACACGATGCCTCCTCCTGCCACGGACGCTGTGCCGGTGTCGGCGCTCCCGGGGCGCCTGGAGATGACCACACGCATGTGGATGTCAGCACCGTCAGGGGCAAACGCCACCGCCGCCGCCGCCGCCGATGCCGGCGGCGGCGCGTTCGGGTCCGGCAGCGCCAGCCGCGGCACCCTACTGCCGCCGCCTCCGCCGCGGCCGCCGCCGCCGATCAGGCGCACTGGTGACAGCACCATTCCGCCATCGCCGCCGCCGCCGCCGTCAGGATGCTCGGCATCCCTAACATGCCCGGCGCCGCCGCCACCGCCGCCGCCGCGCTGCGGGCTGGAGTGCATATGAACGGTGCTCGCGCTGCGGCCGTACTGGCCGGTGGCCGTACCGCCGCCGCCGCCGCGCGACATTGGCGACAACAGGTCCGCCCCCGCACGCCGGCTCGAGCCGCGGCTCGCCTCGCCGGGCGGCCGCTCGTGCTGCTGCTGCTGCTGCTGCGCCGCCATCTCCTCCCGTGCCTCCTCTGCCGCGTCCGCTGCCTCGTGTTGCAGCAGCTGCTCCATGTACCAGGAGGTGAGCTTGCTGGCGCGGCGGGAAAGGTGGCGGCCGGGGCCGCCGCGCAGGAGGCCCGTGGCCGTGGTGTTTCGTGAGCCCGCCGCCGCCATCGATAGCATGCCGGCGCCGGTGCTCATACCACCGCTCGTCCCGCGCGCTCCCGCTGCCGCCATTCCCGAGCCAGTGGCGGCGCCGCTGCGCGGCAGCCGTGCCGGCGCGGTGGCGTCCGGCTCCGCCGCCGCCGCGGCCGCCGCGGCCGCCGCGGCCGCCGCGGCCGCCGCGTCGGCTGGCAGTGTGGGGCTGGGCGTGGCAAAGGCACGGTGCGGGTGGCCGTAGGGGTGGCCGTTGCCTCGGGCCGGGCCGTCGAGCGGCACGCCGCCGGCGGCCAGCACCGCCGCCACTAGGTCATCAGCAGCTGCGTCTTGGGCGCCGCTCGAAAGCGCGCTGGAGCGCCGCTGGTTGGCGGTGGCTGTGGGCACGCCGCCTCGGACGCCGCCGCCGGTAGATCTGCCGGGCGCGATGCCACCAGTGGTGACGCCCCGGCCAGGACTGAGCGGGTTGTGCTGGTTCGGAGCACCAGCGGCGCCGCCGGGCGATGGCGCGATCGGGGGCGAGATAGCCTCAAGCATGGCTTCAGCCACCGGCCCCGGCCCCACGCGACCGGTGCCGGCGCCAGTGCCGGCGCCTTGCCGGCCGGCGCCCGGGACGGCGCCAACGGACGGCACGTAGAGGGAGGAGCTGAAGATGTCAGGGGCGGCGAGGCCGGCCTGCGACTGGCCCCGGGCTGTAGCACCGCCGGCACCAGCTGCAGCAGCAGGCCGCGCCGGCGGCGGCGGCGCTATGCTGGAGAGCTCGCTGCTGCTCATGCGGCTCACCAAGGCGACGTCGCCTGGGCCTGGCTCTGGAAACACCGCTGAGACGCCGTCCCTGGTGCTGCTGGCCATGCTGGTGTAGCCGGCGCCGGTGCTGGGCTTTTGCGAGGAGCCGCGAGTGTACAGCCGCTGCAACCGGGCGCTCTGCGCGTGCGTCCAGTGTCAAAAAGGGTTAGGGTTTAAATGGGTCGCGGTATGCGGTGCTGCGCCCGGCTGCTCATAGCAACCCTACACACACTCGGCCCCTTTGCTTGGCTGTCGAAACACACTCGACGGCATGCCCCCGCCGTGCAACACGCCACCCGCCCCATGCCCGCCGCCCCATGCTCGCCGCCCCATGCCCGCCGCCCCATGCCCGCCGCCCCATGCCCTCCTCGCTCCATGCCCTCCTCGCTCCATGCCCGCCGCCCCATGCCCTCCTCGCTCCATGCCCTCCTCGCTCCATGCCCTCCTCGCTCCATTGCATCGGTCCGGTTTAGTTTGGGTATCTTAACACCCCCCCGCCCCCCATGCCCCACGCCGCACCCCCCCGCCGCCCTCACCTGCTGCTCAACGGCCCGGGCTGCAGCGACCGCGATGCGGCGAGCCGACGGCCCCGTCAGGTCTAGGCTGGCGGCCTGCCGCCCCCCTCCCGCTGCCGCCGCCGCCTGCTCCTGCTGCTGCCGCCGCTCCTCCTCCCCGCGCGGCGTGAGCTGCAGCACGTCTGTCGGGCGAGCGATGTCGATCGAGCGCCTGCGTGTGTAACAAGAGGCAACGGTATCATTATTATTTTCGAGCGCAATGAATTGCGACTGTGTACCGTATTGAGGGCACATTGGCCCGGAACTTCGTTGCAAGTCTTCAACAGCAAAATGACCCCAGGGTCTCACGCCCACCGAGCCTCCTCACCAATACACACGACTGGCGGGGCGTGAGGATGGCGAGCCGGGCCGGCCGGCGGCGGAGTCGTCCAGCAGTAGCGCCGCCGCCTGCGCCGCCGACAGCGCGGCCAGAGGCGCTTGCTTGCCACCACTCCCACCACCAGCATCACCACCAGGAGCAGCCACAGCCACAGCCACAGCCACAGCAGCAGCAGCAGCTTCTTCCCCTGCGCGGCCTTGCCCATCGCCGTTGTCGCTGTCGCCGTCGCCGCCGCGCCTCGGCGTCAGCTGCAGCACGTCTGTGGGCGCCGGCTCGCGCACCTCGCGCCAGTACCGCCGGCTGCCAGCGCGAGAGGAGCCCAAGGAGGGGCGGCCGCCCGCTTCCTGCCCTGCGGCCGCCGCCGCCGCCGGCGGCGACGGCGCCTGTGCCACTGCCGCCGAGGGCGCCGCCGGCTGCTGCGGCTCGGGCGGCGTCGGCTCAGCCCGCTGCGATCCAACCACACGGCCCTCCGCCGGCGTCGCTCCCGGTGCAGGTGCGAAAGCGGAGGCCTCCACCGCCACGCGGCGCACAGCCAGTGCCTCCGCGGCCGTGGCGGAGGCCGCGGCGGCGCCCTCGCGGCGCTTGATGGAGCTCACCTGGTCCACGTCACGTGCCCTGCCGCCCTGCAGCAGTCTGGCCGCCAGGCCGCCGCCGCCGCCACCAGCCTCCTCCTCCCCCGCCTCCTCCTCGTCCTCGCCACCCTCATCCTTTTCCCACACGCCTGTGGCTCGCGCGCCCTTGCCGAGATCCTGCTCGGAGCCGGGGCTGTCGTCCTCCTCGTCCTCCTCCACGGGCTGCAGCCGCGGCGGGCGGCTGCCGGACTTGCCATGCACCCCACCCTCGCCCCCATCACCATCATCGCCATCGCCATAGTGACCACCACCGTCATCGCGCTCGGCGCCGTCGCTTGCGTGATCGCCGCGCTCATCGGAGCCGTCGTCCGCCGCCTCCTTGTGGGAGTTGGCATGGGCGTAGGCGTGGCGGCCGGCGGCGTGCGCCTCGAAGAAGTCGTCATCATCCTCGAACTCGCCGGGCAGCCACAGCTTGCGGCTCACCTGTTTCGGTAACACAACAAGTCGAGGAGAATGTTCCAGCCAACAAGAATCGACAGTAGCCCCTCGCGTGCGTGCGTGTTGATAGGGTGATCAGTAGGAGACAGTAATGCCCCCCAGCCCAGCGCTACAGCTATCATAAGCTATCAGCGGCTTATAAGTTATCACCCACTGCCAGCTCGGTAAGTCGCTCCTCGGCGCGCTGCCGGATGAGCGCCGCGCTCTGAGGGAAGTCGGCCATCACTGCCTGCAGTCGGGCCGAGCCGTGCATCCACATTTCAGCATTCCAGCAATCCAGCAATTCAGAACTTTAGCACTTCAGCATCGTGTCCAGCACGCCATAGCGCACAGAGGTCGCCATGCCATGCCGTGAGGCACCGTGCGATGCTGCAGGCCTCCACACTCCACAGCCCCCCTCCGGAAGTGCAAACAGCACTACAGGCAGGCGCCACGCTGCCAACAACGACAACCCTACGCGGCAAGAAATCGCTGCACCCACACCCACACCCACACTCGCACCCGCGCCCACACCCACACCCACCGCCAGCTCGGCCTTGCCCAGCACGGCCAGGTCCACGAACCCCAGCGCAGTGCAGTTGGCGGTGCGCTTGCCGGTGGACAGCAGCGCCACCTCGCCAAACACCTCGCCCTGCTTCAACAGCGCCACCATCTCGTGATGGGCCGAGGTCACCGCCACACAGCCTGCAGCGCCGCGGCACAAGCGTTGGCGCGGGCTTTCAGGAAAGCACTGAACATGGTGCGGGTTGTTGCGGACACACGAAGAAGCTGGCGGGCAGCCGCGCCACCCTCACGCGCAATGGGCAGGTGCCATGTAGTCGTACCACGCTGCGCCAGCCCCCTCGCGCGCGCCCACGTCGCGGGCAGCTGCTCCACGCCACCCCGGCCCCGACTGTGCAGCCCGGACCACGGGTCCCACCACCACCCAGGTCTCAGCCAAGTCCCAGCCAGGTCCCAGCCAGGTCCCAGCCAGGTCCCCACAAGTCCCGGCGTGTCCCCATCGCCGCCGCCGCACCCACCCTTGCGGATGAAGTACATGCAGTGCCCCACGTCGCCCACTCGGAACACGGGCTCCGCGGGCTGCATGGACTGCAGCTGCACGCGCAGCGCCAGCGCTCGCAGGAAGCCGCGCTCCAGGCTGGCAAACAGTGGCACCTGCCAGCGCGATGGCGCATGCAGGAGAGGGAGGGGGGGAGCATGACTGGGTGCATGTGCATGGGTGCATTTGCATGTGCATGTGGTGTACGCAGACGGGCCGGGCGGTGCCGGGTGCGTGGTGTGCCCCTTGGCTGCAACCGCAACCCACAGCACGTCACAGCACGCCACGCCACGACACCGCAAGCACCCACCCACACGGCAGGCAGCCATGCAGCCACGCACCTTCTCCACGGACTTGAAGTACAGATACATTTGCAGCTCCCGCAGCAGGCTGGAGGGCAGCTCGCGAAGGAAGGCCATGCCCTCGGCGCCGGGGTGGCTCCGCTCCTGTGCAAGCAATCGAGCAGCAATGCGACCGTGTTGCATCACGTGTAACGGTTGGGTGGCGCCGAAGGCAGGAGGCGGGCGGACACAACGCCCGGCCACTCAGCAGGTGCGGACGCCATGCACAGCATGTTTGTCTCTGTTCACACACAGTGTCTCTGCGTGTGTCCTTTGCTTGTGCTCCCTCTCTTCTGTGTTTGTGGAGGCACACACACATGCGTACACGCTGCTTGCGCGCTTTGCTAGGACTGTTACGCTGCGCTGCTGCCGCCCGCACCTGCAGGAAGTCGAAGAAGCTCTGCACATTGTCCTTGACCTTGTCCTGAACGCCCATGTAACGCAGTGCGTCCTGCGTCATGATGCTTTTCTGCCTGCGGGTGTGGCGGGGTACGAGTGAGGGCGGGTGAGCATGAGGCGGCAATCACAGGCGATGAGACGCGGGAGCGCTGAGCTCGCATGCGAGAATGCGCGCGGGCCGAACCCGATCTGGGCCAAGCAGTAGGAAGAGGCGTGGAGTGGGTATAGACTTGACGGCGCGTCCGCTCGGCCTCCACACCCCCTCCTCCTCACCCGTGGCGGTTGATGGTGACGTTGAGCGTGGCGACTAGCGTGGCCATCTGACCCACGACCGCCGAGTAGAAGAACACGCCCAGCACCTCCACCACGCAGTAGAAGGTGCGCTCGTAGTTGTTGTAGGCGTTGATGTTGTCGCCCACCTGGCGTCGGGGTTGTTTGTTGCGAGCGGATGCGACGTCAGGAGGTGGGTTGCCAGGGGCGTGAGGCACGCCCGCATTCTATGTGTATGGTTTTTGCCATGCCGGCGCTCTGCGGTGCTGTACTGATACCAAAGCAGAGAGGCTGAGAAACTCATGGCTACGAAACACGCAGGGCAAGCTCTTACTTCCTATCAATTTCCATCTGTCCACAGCTACCGCACCCGCGCTACAGTAGGAACCCGCCCCAGGACCTTTCGGCCGGCAGCCAAACTGCATCTCCTCTCCGTGCTTGTATACTTAGCCCGCCCGCCCAAGCCCGGTAGCACCCACCAGCAACAGGAATGAGGAGTAGAACAGCATGATGTAGTAGGCGAGTCCTTGGCTGCCGCCGTCAGGCACGGTAGCCTTCATGAACGCCCACTCCTCGGCATTGTTCTTACCGCCGAAGGCGTACATCCTGCGTGGCCCGTCAGGCGGGCGGGTCGGGCGTGGCTTCGTATGCTCGATCGCCGTGGATGCTGCTGCCCACAGCACGGCCTGTCTCTCACCTCTACCCCATGCCACCCCACACACACCCCACGCCACTCCACACATTGCAACGCAGGTGGCCCTCCACTCACATGTACCAGATGCACGCCAACCAGTGGCTGATGAGGATCATAGCCATGAACAGCTGAACAATGCGGAAGATCTTGGCGTTCTTAAAGCCGTCGAGGAAGCGCAGCAGCCGCCCCAGACGCAGCATGCGCGGCGCTTTGAGAAAACCTAGCGCCGCCAGTGTGGTGCTGTTGTCTTGGTGGCCGGAGAACACGCCAGTGGCCGTGATAAGAGCATCCCAAGGAATGGTACCCGACAAGTCGATCCAGAACCACATTTTCTGCGGGAAGAAGAGGGCGCGAGATGCTATGTGATCAGTGGTGACTCCAATATCCCATCAATGGTCACTGCGTGAATGCGAGCACGAAGGATCTTATAAGCCTGCATTCGCGGCCCACGTCCAACCCGTACGGGCACGTCACAGGCTGTTGTAGCGCATATGGTTATGCACTTATGCCGGATGTGACACGCTACGGTGTCCAGAACTGGGGCGCTGTTTGGGACAGGGCCACGTACAACACAGGCATTTCAGGGCTTGTACAAGCTTCGAAATGCCGCACCATGTAGTTCGCGGCAATGGCCGCCGAGTCGCGAATAAGCTCGCCCTGCAGCAGAGACGTGCAGCACGCGACAAGCAACCATTCAGCAATAGGCTCCCGGCGTCTGGGAACACCACGGCTTGCACACACGGCCCCTGCCGCTCCGTGCAAGCCCTCGCCCGTCGCTCTTCCCAAGCCCTCCAACGAACCTGGTGGTTGTAGAAGGCAGTGCGGAAGTTGACGAGCAGGTCCACACCGAACAGGGCTGTCATGATGTGGTCAGCGGCGTCCCAAATCAGCGTCCGGGGCGTGCCGAAGCTGACGGACAGCGGCACCGTCACCGCTGTCCACACCACCATGCCCATGACCAACAGGTCCCACCTGCAGGTCGTGTGAGCGCACAGTCACAAGCACCGCCACTGTCGTGACCACCACGAAAACCGACACAGAACCACGCCACGCCTACACACCGCTCCAAGTGCCGCGCTCCCTCATGCCTGAGGCAGCTCAGGCCGCGCCAAGCTCGCCACATATCACAAGTTGTGAGTCGCAACCCGCGCACGGCACGCCCAACCACCGAGGACACCGCGCGTGCGCAGTTCCGCACTCACATCCGGCGGCCGATGGTGTCAGGCCGCAGGATGGGCAGGCACGCGTCCATCACCGTGAGAGGGTGGAACATCTGCAGCCGCTCCCGCCACGTGCGCCGGTGGTGCCGGTGCCTCCGCTTCTTCCTCCGCTTCCCGCCCACCGCCTCCGCCGCCGCGTCCTCCTCCTCCTCCTCCCGAGCCGCCCGCATCGCCTCCAAGTCAGCCACGCTGAAGCGCCGCTGCGCCACAGACAACGTCGACATGGCCGTCTGCGAGCGGTTGTAGGCGCTGCGAGCGTCAAAGCTTTGCGCACGGCCCCATGCAAGCTCCGAGCCGCCGCCGTCGTTGTCGGAGCCGGCGGTCAGGAGGAACGTCGCCTTCTTCCGCCCGCCGCCACCGCCGCCGCCGCCGGCCCCGGTCGCCTTCATCTCCGCGAGAGTCATGCCCGGCCCCAAGCCCAGCGCAAAGTTGACGGCCGGCGCCAGCCCGCGCGCTGGTGCGGGCGTGCGCTCAAAGCCAAAGGCCGTGGCGGTGATGGGGTCGGCGCCGGGCATGCCGCCGCCGGGCAACGGCGTCTCTGGGTCCGAGCTTTCGCCGTCGGCGCCGTTGCCGAGCCGGGAGTCGGCGTCCCGAAAGCCGGCCGCCGCCGCCGGCCCGGCGCCCGCGGGCTCCCCGCTTGCGACGGACTGCGGCAATGCAGACCGCAGGAAGCCGGTAGCTGTGCCCGCCTTCTCCCTGGGGTCCTTGTCCTTGTCTCCATCGCCCGCCTGGAACGCAGCCCACCAGTTGCTGCCTGGCAGCTGCCACGCGCCCTTGGCGCCGCCCGCGCCCGCGCCTGCGCCTGCACCTGCAGCCTCACCCGCAGCTGCACCCGCGGCAAGACCGCCACTCCGGCCGCGCGCAAGCCCACGCGGGCTGGGGCTGGGCAGGCCGCGCTGCGTGGTGCTATTGGACGGCGCACCAAAGGGCTGGATCCCCGTTGCACTGGTCCGCTGCCCGCCTACCTCGCTGCTCCTCGGTGCCATGCCTTGCGCGCTGCGCCCGCGTCCGCCGCCTCCACCACCGCCCACTAGAGGCGAGCTGACGCCCCACGCCGCCTCCACGGCGCCGCCGTCATCGGTGCTGGCACGCGCCTTCGCCGGGCGCATGCCCGCCCGGTGCTGCCGGTACCTCCAGCTCAACGGCACCTCACTGCCGTCACCGCCCGCTGCTCCTGCCGCGCCTGCCGCCGCCGCGCCCAGGCCTGCTCCTCCTCCTGCTACCACCAAGCCGTCTAGGCCGCTGGTGGCCTGTCGGGCCAGCGCCGCAGCCGCTCCCGCTGCAGCCCCCGCGTCGCCCCGAGCCGCCAGCTCCAACAGGTGCTCCAGGTCGTGTTCCCCTGCCGCGCTGGCGGCGCCTGCCCTCCGCGTGCCGGGTAAGCCCGCGGCCGCCATGACAGCCGCGGCCGCTCCTGCAGGCAGCCGGCTGGGCTGGGAGGCAAGCGAGCGGGCTGCCCCCGCGGCCGCTGCGGCTGTAGCAGCAACCAGCGCCGCCGCTTGGGCTGCTGCCGGGCCGACAGGGGCACAGGCAGAAGGGGGGCGCGAGCTGGGCTGCTGCGGCTGCGGCTCCGGCACCTGTGACAGGTCTGCGTCCCGCATCCATCGCGTGACTGCCGCACGCAGGCCCCGCTCCTTCTGTTTGGACTCCCGCGTCTCTTTTGCGGCTGTCGCTGCCATCGCTGTGAGGAGAACGCGTGTACGAAGGGGCAAGCGCAGGAACATGCTATCAGGGCCGTGCAGGCTGGCCGGGCCCAGATGATGTACGGTACGACGCAAAGAAACTTTGCCGCTGGTAAGCTGCCAGCCCAACGCCCAGTGCTACTTATACACGCATATATGTACAAGTCCTCCCTGCCTCACTCAGTCCAGGCAGAACGGGCGGCCCAGTGACGCCACAATGGCCACGCAAATCAGGGCTTACCTTTCCCGCCAAGCGCCTCGCGCCCCCACAAAGCTGGCTGTGCGGGTGTGCCCTGTGCCGAGAATCCGGGGGTGCACGCACAGGACGCGTCAGGGCCAACTGAAGCAGGCCTAGCATGTAAAGCCGCGTTTTGCGAACTGGGGGGCTGGCCAAGCAACGGCAGAATGACGGAACGGGCATGCCTGAGACATCAGTGTATGCTCACCGTCGCTGTCGCATTTCGACTCCGCGAAGCCAGCTGAACCGCAGGAACGCCATCATCACTTTCATTGCTGAAGAGGTCAATTGGCCGTCCTGACGCATCCCCTTCCTGCAGAGCCCGGGAAGTCGTCAGCCAAGCCGGTCGAGCGCTTTTTAGAGATAAGTTCCTTACTCGAATCAGGTCATCGACATGCGTATTAAGCGCCTCTTGGTGCAAAGCCGCTGCCAATTCGGCCATCCTCGCTCCTCGTTTGCGGCGAGACCGGCCTCGCCAGGCCTAGTAGCTGCTTAGTGACAGGAAATCTGTGTGCATCGGATACATCATTTATAGATGCTCAGGTAGCATCAGCCACGCCCTGGGACGCGGGAAGGCATCTCAGTTGGTCCAACTTCAGGTACGCGTATGCAGTGTACTTCGTGCGGCAGCGGTAAACATCTAAGTGTCGTTTAACGACTGGAAGGCTGCGGTAAAAGTATCATGGTCGCGGAAAAAGTTCCACGACAAAGTGGGGGGCGGGTATGAGGAAACGCGAGGTCAACGAAACGCAGAGGAGGCGGTTGTGGCTTATTAATACATGCCTCGAACTAAATACTGTATGCGTACAGGTACGTCTTGCCGGGTTAATACTGACCGATTCAGCTGGGTCCCATCTCGCGCGACTTGGGGAAGTCCGGGTCAATGAGCAGAATGAGCATTGTCCAATAGTAATACACATGCAAGTTGCTTCTCTATACATTAAAATAGCAAAATGAGTGTCGCCCTAGCATCGGAGTACCAGCTCGTTCAGAATGCACAGCTGCCGCAGCGCTGGTCGCAGTGAGTAGAACAGCAGCGCACCAAACGGTGTTCTCACGCGACATTCAACTGAGGAACGCTGGCCTTCTATGCGCAGGTCTGCTCGCAAGTCACTCGCGATTTTGGAGGCGACAGCTCGCAAGGAAGCGACAGCTCAAATGGAAGCGGCCGGGGGGTCATTCTGCGGGTGAGTGAAGTATACAGCGCTGGCCGCTGTGGTATTAGCGTGGGGGAAATCGGGGATTGCGGAAGTGTTGACCCCCGCGACCTCGCGCTGCTTTTCGCTGCAGTCAATTCCCCGTGGACCCTGCCTTCAAGGTCCTGTCGCTGGAGTATTCTGCCCCGAACCCCGACATCGCCCGGGCTATCCGGCGCGTTGACTCGGTGCCGAACCCCCCGCTGCCCAGCCATGTCGTCGCCATCCAAAGCACTGCTGTCGACGCGGACCTGTCGCTTGCTATGGGCGTCTCGCTCACGCCGGGCCGGCACACGTCGTATTTGGTAGACGCCAGGGCCCTGCAGCAAAGCAACAGCGCCGCGGTGGCCGCCCGCAAGGCTGACGGTGACAAGTGGGGCCCAGCATGCGACGAGATGTTCCGGGGCTGTCGATGTGTGACGGGGCAGGAGGTGGTTTTCTACACAGCTGTAAAGGAGCCGGCGGGGGAGGTGGAGGGGGGAGAGGGCTCCTTATTCAAGCCATCCTTTGATGGCCCCGCCTTTCGCCCCTCATGGGGCGAGCTGAGCGGCAAGGCAACTGGCGTGGTGGCATGTGTCCTACAGGCGAGTATATGGTGGCCTCCTGGGCGAGTAATAGGCTTGCAGACATGTGGGTTCCTAAAGTAGCTGCCCCGCAGTTCCTAATGTCTGACCATCTATCCATGCCGACACGTAGGTGCCAATTGGCAAGGAGACAGACATAATCTGCGCCGAGTACGACAACCTGGTCAGCAAGGGGCAGTTCGCGACTGTGGACCGTTTCGGTGGGGACCACACGGTAAGTGGGCCGAGCCCGCGTGTCAGGCACTGGGCCGCATAAGCCGCACAGGACTGCGCATTTGCACAGCAATATGACATGCCGACTGCACATCCTGGCAGGTGAACATGACCGGCAACGCGCTGATACAGAATGACGGCAAGGCCATCTCGAAAGGGTGCGTGGGCAAGGCACAGGGGAAACCAAAGCACCGTGGCCAAACAACCGAGTCTTGCGCTGTGAGCTCGCGAGTTTGTGCTGGGCACTGGGCAGCCCGGCTTACCATCGTCCCAACTTAAGCCTATTGGGAAGGACGGTGGTGCCACAGTCAAGCAGCCTTTCCTCTCGCATGGCTACACTCCCACCCTACCACGCAGCCAGCTCCTGACCGATCCCACCCCTTCCCGTGGTGGGTCACAGGTACGCCGTGGCGCACCGCGCCCGTGTCACCAGCAACGTCTACGGCAAGGCTAATGATGTCAGCCTGCAGCGCCTGGCGGAGACTGTATGGAGCGTCGTTGAGAAGCGCCTGAGTTTCATGCCGGCGTACCGGTGAGTGGTGTTGTTGCTGTGCTGCTAGCTCGCAATGCGTAAAATGACGTGCGACACACCTAGTGCTGTGATCACCCTTGCTGAGTTGGCTCCTGTTGCTTCTGCCGCAGGGACCTGGTGATCACCGAGCAAGGCAAGCCCTTCATGCTTGGCGCGACTGCCACAAACATCATCTCTCTCACCGAGAATCAGGGCGTGATGCTGCACCTCGACACTGACGATGGTGGGTTGGCACCATTCATCTTCGCTGGGCGCACGGGGCCTGTATGTTTGCCCGCAACGCACTACTAGCTCTACACTGCTGTAAGCAGCGGGAGTGGAGTGGATCCCATCTCGCAGGTTGTACGGCGGCATCCAGAAGTTTCTTAACGAACCATGTGCTGCTATGCACAGGTGTCTGGACTATCATCCTGTGGTTTCATAGGCACAGCGGCATCATCGCTGGGGGCGAGTTCGTGCTGCCATCGCTGGGCATCTCCTTTCAACCACTGGACTTCACCATCGTCGTGTTCGCTGCCAACACCATCGTGCACGGCACCAGGCCCCTTCAGACAACCGGCAAGATCATCCGGTGGGGCTCCAGCCACTTCCTGCGGTTCAAGGATGTGAACGCGCTGGCACAGCTGGGCGCTGCGTATGGAGTGGACGAGCTGGACGCCAAGCAGCGGGACCAGCTCGAGGAGGTAGACGCTGCCAACAGCAAGGATGGTGTCGGGGCTGCCAGGCGGGTCGCGTCTTGTATGGCAGCAGAGCGTAAGGCCGCCATCGAGGCACAGAAGGCGGCATGCGTGCGTGGAGTTGTGATGAACCCTTGTACTGGACGCATGCCATCGCTTTTGTTTTGGCAAGTCTGGCGGAAGCCTCCGGCTCTGGCTGTTCGGGCCAACGCCGTTGCTGGCAAGAAGCGTGCGGCAGCCGATGTCGATTTTTGTGGCGCATAATACGGGGTGTACATGGGTTAGCACTGTTGCATTACCCGTAAGAAGTATGCAAGGCCCTAGACTGTGAGTTTGGCCAGGTGTGGGTTTAGACATGTCGCCGGTGCAGGCTTGACTGGAGCCCCACCCTGCCCAGCCCCGAGCCCGGTGCTAGGTGGTTCTGGGAGCGGATGGCCGGCCCACCGCGCTTACTTGCCTGAACTTACGTGCATGCTTGATCTGCATTTACAAGGCCCTAGACTGCGAGTTTGGCCAGGTCGTGTGGGTTTAGACATGTCGCCGGGGCAGGCTTGACTGGAGCCCCACCCTGCCCAGCCCCGAGCCCGGTGCTAGGTCGTTCTGGGAGCGGATGGCCGGCCCACCGCGCTTACTTGCCTGAACTTACGTGCATGCTTGATCTGCATTTACAAGGCCCTAGACTGCGAGTTTGGCCGGGTCGTGTGGGTTTAGACATGTCGCCGGGGCAGGCTTGACTGGAGCCCCACCCTGCCCAGCCCCGAGCCCGGCGCTAGGTGGTTCTGGGAGTGGATGGCCGGCCCACCGCGCTTACTTGCCTGAACTTACGTGCATGCTTGATCTGCATTTACAAGGCCCTAGACTGCGAGTTTGGCCAGGTGTGGGTTTAGACATGTCGCCGGCGCAGGCTTGACTGGAGCCCCACCCTGCCCAGCCCCGAGCCCGGTGCTAGGTCGTTCTGGGAGCGGATGGCCGGCCCACCGCGTTTACTTGCCTGAACTTACGTGCATGCTTGATTTGCATTTACAAGGCCCTAGACTGCGAGTTTGGCCAGGTCGTGTGGGTTTAGACAAGTCGCCGGGGCAGGATTGACTGGAGCCCCACCCTGCCCAGCCCCGAGCCCGGCGCTAGGTGGTTCTGGGAGCGGATGGCCGGCCCACCGCGTTTACTTGCCTGAACTTACGTGCATGCTTGATCTGCATTTACAAGGCCCTAGACTGCGAGTTTGGCCAGGTGTGGGTTTAGACATGTCGCCGGGGCAGGCTTGACTGGAGCCCCACCCTGCCCCGCCCCGAGCTCGGCGCTAGGTGGTTCTGGGAGGGGATGGCCGGCCCACCGCGTTTACTTGCCTGAACTTACGTGCATGCTTGATTTGCATTTACAAGGCCCTAGACTGCGAGTTTGGCCAGGTGTGGGTTTAGACATGTCGCCGGCGCAGGATTGACTGTCATGGCCGGTCCCCCCTGTTCGGCTCTGCACTCCCACCAATTCCGACCGATTCCCACCGTTCCCCAGCAGTCCCCACGACCCCCGGATGCAACGCCCCTCAAATAGCCGTAAAATTCAGTAAACGTATGTTACATCCGTGAAATCTGGAACCAACAGTCCGTGTCGTTTGGAGCTGCGGCACCCTTGCGCAACGTTAGACACCTGCGCAATCATGCCCACCCAGGCCCACCCCGCCTCTGTAAACTCAGTAACTTCAGAATCCCCGAACTCAAAGCAACCCCCCCATACACGTTCTATATCAGGCACCACCCTGCCCATGGCAGGTAACCCGAGCTGGACCTTGGCAACACCCCCAAGCAAGGGGCAGGCCCACCGTGTACGTAGACACTGCACACATAAAGTATCAAATCCTACTTGTCATTAAATCGCCAGCAATGTCCCAATGCAACCACATCCACACTGCAGAGCTTCTGCTCCCACTTACTTCTGCACACCTTCAGGTCCAACCATACTGTCTCTCTATGTAGTGTCCATGCACATAAACGGATTGGCCTGACCATGGGCCACAACAAATAGGCCACATACCCCCGTCTCTACTATTTACTTCATCACCTGCACCAGGGCCAGGCCAGACAGCTTCACCAGCAGCCCCTGCGGCACCTCGGAGCCCACGTGCTTCGAGATCTGACCAAAGCACTTCCAGCACAGGAAGCGCACGTCCAGATCTGGGCACAGCAACGACTCCTTGCACCAGTAGCCCGCCGGAGTGGAGACCAGCTGGCTGTTGCCAACCATGAAGAACATGGCGCCAATCTCGCTTGGCTTCTTGTCCCCACTGCACAGGTCACAGTCCAGCACCTCAGTGCCGTCGCACCTGTGCATTGGGTACAAAGCGAAATCAAGTCAGCTTACAGTAAGCGCATCAGCACAGCAACAGAACAGCAACAGCACAGCAACAGCACTGCATGTACTCCCCGAGCTCTAGTACACATGCTACACACTCACACGTGCTTCGGCAGCGGCAGGGTGGTGCCCAGGGGCAGCGCCCGCAGCACGCTGGGCACCTGGCAGAGCCGCAGCACAGTGTTGCACTCCGCTAACAGTGTTGCTGGGCTTCAGGCGCATGGCAGCAGCGCTGGCTGATGCATACTCGCCCAAGTTGTTGTACGAGTAAATGAGCTTGTGCTTCTCAGTGTCCGCAGCCAGGGCGCCGATCGTGTTGTAGGCCTCGGGCGGAATCCGGAAGCCCTGCTCCAGGATGATTATGCCGTGGTCCTGCAACCATAGTGAGACCGGGCAGAGGGATAGTCAGAAAACAAGAAATAAACGAGGGGCACGAGGCACGCAGCACGAGGCACGAGGCAACACGAGGCACTTCAAGGTAAGGGACCTAGGGGAGCCGAGCGAGGAGTCAACCATCCCCTCTAGTAAGAAACGTGCCTTGTGGAAGGTGCTGTTGTCAAGCAGGGCGGTCTTGATCTGGGCGAAGTCTCCACGAGGGCGGTAGACAACCACGGGCTGTTTCGTGCTCTTGTTGATGAACAGGTACTTGTCACCTGAAGGGGGACAACAAATGGCCTGTCTGTCATACGGTCTCCTGCCGGTGACCCGTACATCAACCTACCAATACAAACAGATTTCAGCCACCAACCCTGAAGAAAAGATGGAAATGGCACTCACCGCCAACCTTCTGGCCGGCCAGCTCGGAAACCTGGACGTTGTGCGCCAGCCGCAAGTCCTCATCGGTCACCACCTTCTCAAAGCTCCACAGCTTGCACTTGTTCTCGTTGGAGGCCATCAGCACGTCCTCAGCGGAAGGCCAGTTGCTGTAGGACGAGCACCACGCATGGTAAGCAGGACAAAGCAATAAGATCAGCAACAAATTGAGGATTGCAAAAGTGAGACAGCAAGATAAAGGGACAACCACAAACATATGCCCACCATTCCTCACCTGTTGCTGTTCCAGGCCGCACGGATGTTGTTGAACTGCTCGTTGCCGGCAAGGCAGCGGTCCACCAACATGGCGTTGTTGTCCAATGTAATGCGCATGATGGTCAAACCCGAGCCCTCCTGACCCTTAGCCAGCGCCTCCTTGGACTTGGCCAGGCGGGTGTGGTAGGGCGACGCAGTGGGCGCGCTGGCCTTGGGCGTGGGTGCGACGATGTACGGCACACGCGGCGGCTCCTGAGGGGGGCTTGGCGGGTCGGGCGGTCCACCGGCCGTGCCAGGGCTGTAGAAGTAAGGCTCAGTCACCTGTGCGCGACATGAGTAAAACAGGCAGAGTCAGCATAGATGCAATGATCAGTGTTCTTGGCAATTCCCAGCTTCTCCGGCACACTCCCGCGCACATGCCGTGACAGCCTGCCAGTAGTTCCCACCTCCGAGGTGTTGGTGGCATGGACGTGAGGCTTGGACGACAAGTAGCCAGCACCGCCGGGGTAGCCAGGGTCATCTGGAGACAAGCACTTGATGATGGAGGGCGTGCCACTGCTGGCAGTAACGGAGCCAGTAGGGCCAGTGAAGCACCACCCATCATTTGCATTCTCATCCAGGTTGAGGCCGTCCATCAGGGTGGTTGCACCCTGCAGGCAGGGCAGGGAAGATCAATAAATTGCGGGGGTTTGCAGCAGGGGTTGGAGGGGCAATTTGGTCTCTTCACAGCACAAGGTGGCCCCACCATGCTTCAGATTGTCCTGCAAGAAGTCATCACCAACTGGAAGAACTGGGCTTGTATCCGCGCCCTTGTCGCCCAAAAACCCTACCCAACCCTACCGTAGAGCCGGTCTCGAATACGTAATCCGCAGAGGGCGATTCGATTGGCCTCCTCAGCATCTGTGGGGATGCAAGGCAGAGCGTAAGTAATGAAGCTTTGGCAGGAAAACATTGGCGCGGAATTGCGATCGTTCACACAGACGAACTCCAACGCGAGCATAGCTGCAGGTACCAACCTTCACAAACTGCAAGGACACAAGCGCTGACGTAGGTCAGCGCGTCAACCAAGATGGACGTCGTTCGCCAAGACGCACAAGGGTTTTGCGCGCCTTTCCCGCGCTTGCCTCCCTAAAGGGCCCAGGTCGCTCCGGTACGGCACCATGCATCGCTCCAGGGTACAACGCTCGCCAACACACCCAAATTACAACACCAAAGCGAAACGGAAATGCGACAGAGCGCATATCGTCTGAGACAAGGCTGGTGCCAGGCTAGTGCAAGGCTGGTACCAGGGTGCACGCATGGCCCGTGCCCACACGTTGTTACTTCGCTTTGTTTGTAGACTAACTTTCAACAACCAAAACACTATTATGGCGCCTCAGGACTATAAACCAGACTGCCTGCCTCACTTAGAATTCCAGTTCGATCCTGAGAGGCCCCTCCGAACGCAATTACTTGTGGCCACTACTGTTGGACGGAGGGAGTGGTCGTATACGGTGCTTGACAGGCATCTTTCCTCACAACACGGCAAAGCTGCGGGATGGTGGTGTGGAACCGAAGCCCCGCAAAGCCCGGACACAGTACCGATTGATAAACCTGTCACCATGTACGAGGCAAACAAGCTGGCCACAGCCAAGCCGGGCGCAAAGCCGGGACACAGCGGCTACTGGAAGCGGTCTTCCAAGGCGTACATGCAATTGGGCGGCTGGGCCGCCATCCATTCCACCCCTCAGCTCTCGGCCTACGCGGATTCCTTTTATCAGCCTTCCATGACCACGCTGGTCGCTGCGCTCGACGCTCTGGAGCTGCAGGGACCAGCTGGACCAGCCACAGGGTCGGCAGTACCATCAGCAGCAGCATCGTCAGCGGCAGCTGCTGCCGCCCCCACCCCGCTGGCCGCACACCTGCCCGGGCCCTCCAGCTCGGCACTCACTGTCCCTTGGGTGGACCTGTCATATGCGGCCGTACGGCAGCAGCGGGAGCGCATGGACCTCCAGTCTGTTCGTCGCCGGGCCGGTGGGGGCTTTGGGGATGTGTACGTCATGTCGCTTGAGGACATGTCCGCTGGGCAGGGAGAGGTGGTGGTGAAGCTATACCGGCGTGTCATAGAGAAGTCAGGGGACGTTGCGGCTGATCGCAGCGCGTTGGGCAATGCCATCCGTTGGGGATTGCAGTGCGCGCGCCCTGACGTCCTGCCGCTGAGGGGCCTGGTGCGTGATGTGTCAGGCGAGGCGGTGGGCGTGATTTATGAGCACTTTCCATCCACACTTGAGCGCTGGATCACAGCAAAAGATGAAAAGGAGCGGCCATCAAAATCGCTTAGCCAGCTGTGCGGCGTGCTGCGTGATGCGGCTGTCGCCACCGAGTACCTGCACTCGCTAGGCTACATTCACCGCGACATTAAACCGGCCAATATCCTGGTAAGTTGGCGCTCCTGTTAACGAAGTGCGCATTCTGGGTTGTAGCTTTGTGGTGATCAAATGTGCTTGTGATCTCATTGCAGGTCACAACGGAAGGCCGCGGCGTGCTGGGCGACCCGGACCTCATCACGGCAAGGAAGCAGGAGCGGGGGCAGGCAAGTGGAAGGTTAGGGGTTGCAAGGATATCGGCTGGGGGCGGGGGGGGGGGATCTGCTAGTGCTGTCCTGTTGACCGACAACCTCACCTCAACAGCCAGCAATCGATTATGGAGCAAGCGTCAACCCCCTGCTATTTCCCTTCATTCAAGCAGGCGGGCACACAGGGCTTCCGTCCCCCGGAGGGAGAAGGTGGCGTGACGGGTCCTGATGCGCGGCACAGCTACGGATTCGACGTGTACAGCATGGGGATGGTGTTGTACGTCTTGATGGTTGGTAAACTCCCTGCGGAAGATGCCAATCTGCGGAATGGGATAACAATGAGCATGGATGCTCGGAAGCGTTTCTGGGGCACCCTGGACCAGGCTCCAACTGGAGCGGCGGCATGCACGGATGCAATGGCCAGGCTAGTACAGGTGTGTTGCACAAAATCACCGGGTGAACGACTAAAGAATGAAAACGCAAGTGAAAAGACGGTAATGGCGCGGTTTGTGTTCGAGCTAGACAATGCACTGGCTATGCTGCACAAGTGAGTTGGTGCTGTGGCTTTAGCGAGGGCTGCGGAATCCAATAGAGGAGTTGCTACTCCAGTGTGGGAACGGGCTTACAAGGCGCTGATGCACGCAAGGTACTTCGAATCTTCAAAGGAGTTGCTAGTCACTTGTCAAGGACGTCCGTAATAGTCACGTACAGCAGCCACCACCAGCCAGCCATGGGCGCGACTGTCCACAGCGTTTACTGTCGGTTACGGTAACATGCATGTGAATTCACCCTAGAGAGTCAACCAGCCCCAGCCAAGCCACGGCTTACCTCCCTGCTGCAGCGCTTGCTCCGTGAAGACCTGGCTGCGCGGCTTTTCGCCGCTGTTGGGGTTGCGCCTACGCACACGCGGTGCGAAGGCGGGGAAGGCAGCTGTGATGGCTGTCCTGACGACCTCGCGGAAGGCGTGCGCTCCTGACGCGCCCTTGTACTTGACGCCACTCTCCTTCCATTTGACCGAAACCAAGCACGCGCCGAGCGGCTTGGGGGCCACGTCGACGTCGGCAAGGTGAAGGAAGTCCGTGTACTTGACGCTAGTCGTGAGCCCAAACACAGGCCCTTCCCAAACTGTAACTCTACCCTCCTTGATAAGGTCAAATATAGGTGCAGTCGGGTCCTCTGCGATAGTCTGCAAAATGCCAGACATCCTTGCAAGCCATGGCCTTAATACATTCTCTAATGAAAGATTAAGTATGCAACGTGGCTCATTAACTAATACATATGCTTTCGCGACTAAAGACGCCAAGTCAGGGGCTCACATGCCATCCGGCGTCCACAAAGGGCCTTTTGAAAACATAGTTGCAATTCAGTATAGCTGTATGAAATCTGAATACAAACTACTTACGGGCGCTGCGGTAGGCGCGACTTGAGGACCAGTCGCGAGCGCAGCCAAGAATGTGGATCCCGGTTCGCTCATGAATATTGGACGCGCCCACCCCATCATATACATATTTAGAATTACTTCTCAAGTGTATTAATAAGCCACAACCGCCTCCTCTGCGTTTCGTTGACCTCGCGTTTCCTCACAACTCCCCCCACAAAGTGGGACCCTGATTCCATCGTCCAAGGCACAGCCGACTCCCTGCTACTCCTTCCCCTTCCACACCCCAGCCCCAGTCTGCATTCCCATGCTTTCAACTTTGCTGCTGGGGGGAACAGGGCTTGGTCACAACAGGCCAGAAGTATCCAGGCGGGTTCCAACGGATATCAAATTGTCAAAAACGTCACGCCCCTGGGCGCAGCAGACCAGTACAAAAATGTATGTCAAGTCACCAAACATTGGGGGGTTCCCTGAAAGATGTAGCTGGAGATTGGAGCAGAGCGCCCGACCCTCCTTTCCCTTCCCTTCCTCCCCTCCAGTCCCCTCTTGAGTCCCCTCCTGTCCCCTCTGTCCTCTACTGCCTCTACTGGACACAAGGGGCACTAGGGGCACTCGCAGACACTAGCGCCTCCGTAATTGCATGTGTTTTTGTGCTCATTACAATTTTGGACGCTGGCGGCTAGCGGGGTGCACCTTCCAGGACCGTGTGGGTTTCGCGGCATGTTCGCATGTTGCGTTCACTCTATGGCTAGAAGCAATTATCTGAAAGGCGGAGTTCTGTGTAACTCGCATTGTATTATCGACTGACTCTTATCATCTCAGGCATAAAAGCCCAAGCTCTAGCACGCACGTTCTGACCGGCTGCCTTCGCTTCTGTCTTTGGGCCAAATTGGACTTGCGGGGGTTCAAGTCACACGTGTTGGTAACATGTTGCTGCAGCGCCATGCGCCAGGCTTCACCAAGGTTCCGTCTCGGCAGTGCAAACCGAGCGTACCGATTGCAAGGCAACCGCGCAGCAGCGTGTGTGCTCGCGCCACTCCCGGAGCAGATCTGACCACGAACTATGTTATCGAGCCAGTCAGCTTTGGTAAGGGTTTGGAGTTGACAGATGCCGGTCGCTGAATCGCCGGAACATTTGTTTTCCTTCCCCGTGCCCCGCTTCTCCACGTGCTTAGACCAACGTGAAACTGTACACTAAATAATTGCAGGTGAGGATGCCGTTTTGGAATGCCCGGAGATGCGGTCGAAGCTGGTGGTCAGGTACGTGGTTGCTGAGGCGCGGCCCGCACCTCCCGGCTTGTGCTGACCCGCCGGGACCGGTTCCTTATGTCCACAGGCCCAGCCCCTTTGTCACTCACAACAACTTCGGTGGCGGCTTCGGTAAGGCGGCGGCTACGGAGGCATACGCACAATGGGGATTGAGAGAGCTGTGTCGTGCCTGCCGGAGGGAGTGACGGCGTGGCAATGTCAATCCGGGGCCGCCGACAGCCAGAACTACAACCTCTCACTGAGCCTGAAATCCATGGCCCGTGCACCACCAACATTGGTACTAGAGCCCAGGCCCAGTCCTGCCGTTGTGCACGTGCGTCCCGCCATTCAACCGCAACTCCTGACCCTGTCTCCCTGCCCCACAGTGTCTGACCAGGACCGTGTGGCGTTGAACTCCATGCGCTTTGCCTCCCCCGACTCCGCGGGTGAGAGGCTTCACGGGCGTGCTAATTTGTGTTTGTGAAGGACATACCGGTCTGGCATTGTGGGAGGCCGCCTCACTGGGCCTGCGGTGGCGGGTGTTGGTGCCTATGGGTGTCCGGCGCCATCTCACATCCACACCAACCCGCATTCCCAAGCCACGTCAAGCAGCCGCACCAACCCCACCAACCCTTTCCCAACCCCCTCTCCCCCTCTCCTTTGCCCCTCCCCCCTTCTCATCCCCATCCTCTGTCCCCGTACCCCCATACCCCTTCACGCCCACAGGCGCCAGCCGCTCCAACTTCTTCCCGCACGGCGGCAAGGGCGGCATCAACGTGCTGGAGGCGTCCATGGACCAGCTGAACATGACGCTGCCGCCCTGGGCCATCCGCGCGGGGGCGAGGCGGGAGATCTACTTCGACCCCTCGCAGGTGCGGAGCGTGGAGGGAGGGAGGGAGGGAGGGAGGACGGGGGAGGGAGGGCCGGGGAGGGCCAGGGAGGGCCAGGGACAACTCGAGTGTCTTGTTGCCCGCTGTACCTGGTGCCGCAATCCTCTTTCTATTAGCCATGCAACCCCCACGTTGTGCCCTGTGACTGCTGCGCCCGCTGCAGACCACCGCCGCCATCGTCACGTGCGGCGGCCTGTGCCCCGGCCTCAATGACGTCGTACAGGTGGGAGGGGGGCCTGAGAGGATGAGGGGTGGGGGAGGGGGCTGTAGATATTAGCCGAAACTGAACCGAACCCAATGCAGAAGGACGAGGAGGAGAGCGTGGGGGGAGGGGGATGTGGGGTGGGGTTGGGGGGTTGTTCAGTCCAAACCCAACTATATCGAGACCAAGCCAGCCCACAGAGCGCGAGGTAGGCGTGGCCTTGCCCTTCTGTCTTGGACAGTTTGACAACCTTGAGCCTTGTTCTTTGGGGGACTGGACCACGGGCTGCAGCACGACGCCTTGTGCCGGAGCACGACGCGTGTATTGTACTGGTGGGCTGCGCCCCACGGCTGCGCCCACTGGAAACGCAAATGGGGGAGCTGCGGCGCGGTTCTGTGCCTGGGCCGCACGCCCACGCCACCGCTGTTTGGGCTGGAACCAACTAACCCCACGCCACTACGCCTTCCCCCACCCCCAGGGCCTGGTGAACAAGCTGACTGACTACGGCGTGCCCGAGGGCAAGATCCTGGGCATCAAGTACGGATTCAGGTGGGGCAGCGAGCGAGCGGCCGACAGGGCAAGTTGGAGGGTGCGGGTGCGGGTGAGACGTGGTGAAGCGGAAGAGAGCAGCGTGTGTGTGTGTATGTATGTGTGCGTGCGTGCGTGCGTGTGTGTGCGCGTGTGTGTGCGCGTGTGTGTGCGCGTGTGTGTGCGCGTGT
The DNA here is from genome assembly GCF_000002595.2 of Chlamydomonas reinhardtii. Classification (NCBI taxonomy): domain Eukaryota; kingdom Viridiplantae; phylum Chlorophyta; class Chlorophyceae; order Chlamydomonadales; family Chlamydomonadaceae; genus Chlamydomonas; species Chlamydomonas reinhardtii. The sequence goes on from NC_057015.1 coordinate 7,827,827, forward strand.
GTGTGCACGTGTGTGCGCGCGTGTGCACACCTGTCAGGCGTACACGCGGCTGCGCACCGCTGCATTTACCCTACGGTCCAACAGCACGGCACGTCGCCGCTTCCATCGCTGCTGTCACTCCCACAACTTACTTCCTCATGTGCCTTCGCATGACCCACCCTGATCTCTCCTCCGCCCCTCCCAAGTGCTCTCCTCTTCCGCGTGTGTGTGCACCACTGACTGCACCTGCGCGCAGGGGCTTCTACGACCCGCAGGTAAAGCCCATCGTGCTGAGCAAGCGCGTGGTGGACGGCATCCAGCTGCAGGGCGGGACCATCCTGGGCACCAGCCGCGGAGGAGCCAACATCAGGTGCGGGGGAGAGGGCGTGGGGAGAGGGGGAGAGAAGGGGGCGTGGGAGATGGCGGATGTGGGGTTAATTGCCCGAGACGAGCGTACAGGGGTCAAATTGGGCGGCATCGCGGAACGGGAGGCTACTGGGGTGGTGGCGGTAGAGGAGGAGGAGGACGTCGGACGGTGGTGGTGGGATTGGGGGAGCGAGATGGGCATGCGTGGCTGTGTGGATGACGGCCGACAACTGCCGGTATTCGCACGCTCACACGCTGCGCGTTGCGTGCCCTAGTCCGCACCCAGTCCACCAACTCAACGCCCTCGGGATTCATGTCACACCACGCAGGGAGATCGTGAAGCGCATTGACATGTGGGGCATTGACATGCTCTTTGTGGTGAGTGGACAGGTGGGGGGGTAAATGCCAAACCCAAATAAACCAAGACCCGGCCAGCCCGCAGAGGGGGAACAAAGAGGGGTGACAGCTTGGGCGTTACACATCCCTCTGTGGGGTAACCCCTCCGCCCGGCTGCCTCTTTTGACATTCCTCGCACATAAAACAATTCTGCTGGTTCTTCGTCGCCTTAGAAGCCCTCCGGAACCTGCTGCATCCAACCCGGCTACTCCCACCGCGCACTCACCCCCCCCCCATGTTCCGCAAGATGGTCTACCGTCTACCACTTCCTTAACTAATCATGAATGTAAACCCCCCCCCCACACCCACACCCAACCCACTCACCCCGCAGGTGGGCGGCAACGGTGGCAACGCGGGCGCCAACGCCATCAACGCTATGTGCCGGCAGCACGACGTGCCCTGCTCCGTGGTGGGCGTGCCCAAGTCCATCGACAACGACATCCTGCTCATCGACAAGTGCTTTGGCTTCGACACGGCGGTGGAGGAGAGCCAGCGCGCGCTCATGGCGGCAAAGGTGCGGGTGCGGGTTGGGGGGCACCGGGCCTGGTTGGCAGTTCTCTCTTGCTTTGCCTCTGCCCGCCGCCTTCTCAGCCAACGTCTCACACGAGCATAATCGCAATCCTGTTTAGAACTTGCCATGCCATGGACCCTCGTGTCTGTGGTCTCCCTCGTTTGTTCTGGAAGGGCCTCCTTCCATGGTTGACAAACTAAACCGAACCAGGCCAAACTAGCGGAGCGCACGCAGAGGGGGAAGGGCCACTGAGCCTGGTGGCAGTCCTCTCTTACTTCGCCTCTTCGCCGCTTTGGTTGATCGAAGGACCAATGTTATCTCGACTTGTGCTCTCACGCCACGCCTCCACAGGTTGAGGCCAGCAGCGCGCGCAAGGGCATCGGCCTGGTCAAGCTGATGGGCCGCCAGTCGGGATTCATCGCCATGCAGGTGCGGGGGGTGCGGGAGGCCGGGCGGGCAGCGGCGGAGCCGGGTGTGTGTGTGCACACACATGTAGGCGCAGGAGGAGGCAGGGGCATTGTACAATTTGCGTCGGAGCCTGCATGCTGTGCGTCTCCCCTCCCTGCCTCCCTTCAACCCGCTACAACTCCACTCCTAAATGATTGTGCTGCATCATCTGCCCCCCAACCCCGCACCCCCCAGGCCTCCATGGCCAGCGGTGTGGTGGACGCCTGCCTCATCCCCGAGGTCAACTTCAAGCTGGACGGCGACAACGGGCTGCTCAAGTACCTGGACGGCGTCATCAAGGCCAAGGGGCACGCGGTGGTGTGCGTGGCGGAGGGCGCGGGGCAGGTGAGGGCGTGGGCGCGGGGCAGGTGCGGGCGGGGCAGGTGAGGGCGGGGCAGGTGCGGGCGCGGACTGTTGGAGTTGGAGTTGGAGTTTGGGGGAAGGGGGGTGAGGGGAAGGGGGAGGTGGCGGGAAGGGGGGCCTGTGGGGCTGTGCATCAGTCTCTTGACAGCTGATGTGCCGTTACACGAATACACACGGCACATCGCCTGCACCAGTGCAACGTAACCCCCCTGCCCACCATCTCACCCCACACCCCAACCTGACTTGTCCTGCCATGCGTATCCGTGTCTCTGGCTACTTTTCAGAATGTACGGTAGCAACAACCATCCCGCACCCACACACACCAACACACAACACATGCACACGCACACACAAACAAACAAACAAACAAACACACACACACACACACACACATGCACACGCACACACGCCTCTCACTCCACCAGGACATTCTGGAGGACGGCGGCCAGATCGGCACCGACGCCAGCGGCAACCCCATCCTCAAGGACATCGGCGCCTTCCTCAAGGACAAGTTCAAGGCCTACTTCAAGGACGCAGACATCAAGTGAGCGCGTACAGTGTGTGTGGGGGCGGGAAGCAAATCATGCCCCTATGCCCCTCCTCGCCTCGATTCCTTGACAGTTGGGACCTATTACGTTGAGCTCGCGCATATGACCCCCTCCTCGCCCCACACCACAATAAACTCTTTGTATGTACCCCCCCCTCATAAACTCATTGTATGTAACCCCCTTCATGAACTCATGAATTGACCTCCCCCCCCTTTCCGTCCTGCAGGTACATCGACCCCTCCTACATGATCCGCTCCGTGTCCACCACCACCAACGACCGCATCTACTGCAAGATCCTGGCGCACAACGCCGTGCACGCCGCCTTCGCCGGCTTCACCGGCATCACCGTGGGCCTGGTCAACACGCACTACGTCTACCTGCCCATCCCGGTCATCATCCAGGCGCCGCGCAAGGTGAGGGGGGTTGTAAATACCAGCCCAAACTAAACCAAACCCAATGCAATAGGGGGATTGCTGTCGTGGTGGTTGGTGGTTGGAAGCATGTGGGTTTGTGTGCGTGTGTGTGTGTGTGGGGGGGGGGGGGGGTAAACTCAAGCTTGTGAGGGTGAGGTGTGGCTGCGGCCTGCGCTGACGTACGCGGATGTGCCGCGCCCGCCCTGCCTGCAGGTGGACCCGCGCGGCAAGGCCTGGAACCGCCTGCGTGCCGCCATCGGCCAGCCCAGCTTCCAGTAAGGAGGAGGGACTGACGGCGCTGGGCAGAGGATGGAATGGCGAGGAAGAGGAATGGCTAGGACGAGAGGTTGAGGGGCGGCGAGAAGGTGCCGGAGGCAGGTGCAAGCAGGAGCACGCTCGCATGAGCGGGCGTGGAGGCAGCAGTACGGAGGCGGGGGAGATTGGCAGTACTTTGTGCATCCAGAGGAGGGTTTTGTGCACCAGGGCATCACGGGGCAAGCATGCGCGTCCGTGGGGCCAGTGTGTGACTGGGCGAGTGCCACAGCTTGAGGCCGCATTCGACATTGATGTGCCTAGACAGGTAGCTTGGGTTTGCACGCCGCGCCGCGCGAAACACGTATCATCACGAGGCAATGCAGCTGAGACCAATACATGCACGTGCACGTGCACTGCGCCTGCGCGTGCTTCTTCTTACCTAGCTGATTGGGAGGCGTCTCCGTCGTGTGTCACAGGGCTGCCCGATATTATTCTTTGAGCATGAGTGTGTTTGCGGGGTGTGTAGGCACTAGGCAGTGCGTCCATGCATGGCGGGCGTGGGGCGGGCATTCCTTCCCACTGCTGCCTGCGGGTAATGTACAACGTGTGAGCGGCACGTGACGGCTCACGGTGTTGGTGCACGGAGAGGGCTGGCCAGCTGGACGGCCCCGGCAACGAACACCGCTGTGTGACTCTGTGTGAGGGATCAGGCGTGTAACGTACAAGAGCTGTCACTTGGCACGCTTGAGCATGCGCATTTACTGGATGACCGAAGATGCGGTTATGTTGGCAGCTCGCGCATCGCTGGGAGTCATTGCACGGCGTGGGCCGTATGGCAGTCATTGCCCGCGTCCCGCTCCCACATTCTTCCGACTTGAAACGCTACCTAGGCCATTCAGCAATCAGCATCCGTGCCTCAGTAATCAATCTAAGCGTGTACGCAAGACGCCAACCGATAAGGCCGTGCCGCCTGGCTTTGATGCTCATCACCGGCATGCTTACGGCACGTCGTTCTAAAGGTCTATTTTAATCGGAGTGCAACGCAGATTAAAATTGGTTTTGAAGTAAGGCGTAAGACAAAGGTCCGGACATGCGTTGTGTTTGAGGTGGGTGGAGTGCGGAGGACATGGGGCGTGCCGGTTTGGCCCTGGAGCCTTGGGTGGGCAATGAGCAGCCGGAGCAGCTCAGTCCAGTTGTCTTTGATTTATTGCCGGCATTACTGCGAGCGGTATGTGGCCGGCTTTTAGCAGCTTTTCACTAGTCTTGCACAACTGACTCGCATTGAGTTTTGGCCAGACTTGCTTACAGTTACAGCGCATTACCCCGATCAAGCTTTTCTCAGTGGCTACCAGATACTGATCTATCAAGGACAAAGAAAATAAGAGCGAGAAGTGAAAGGAAAAAGAAGGCCACAGGCGGCACCACGCTCCTGCTTGTTTGCGCGCAGCCCGTAGGGCTGTGGCGCATTCCTTCCAGGCAAACAGGATTTCAGCATGCCAGAACTCATGCGATTAGACCGCGATTTCTTGCGTTCATTAGCCGGGCCGGAGCTCGGTCCTTGGATCAGAGCAGCATCAACCAATGCAGCAGCAAGCGCTTTAGTACACCAGCGACAGCAGCGGCAGAGGAGCGGCCCACACCGGGCGAGTCCAGAGGTTTGTGGTGTCTGTGCAGGGTACGCGGCCGGCCGACAAATGGGATGTGCCGCATTGTATTTGAGCGTATTAGTACTTTTTTCCCGTTGAGTCCATGGCACTGGGTGACAGGCCCCCGGCTGGTGCCCGGGTCAACAAACTTCCGGAGGGTCCCGGGTGAACAAACCTTCCGGCTGGTGCCCGGGTGAACAAACCTCCGGTTGGGCATGCCGGGTGAACAACGCCTCCGGCTGGTGCCCGGGTGAACAAACCTCCGGCTTAGCATCCGGGTGAACAACTGCCGGCGTACGCGGTACGCACTAACATGCTCTAGCTGTGTGATGCCTCAGAATAACCGGCTTATCATCGGCAGCAGCAAAGAATGGGTACAACGGGTCGGCGTGCAGGCGGCAGGATCACCAGCTGCAGCGGTGCAACCTGCTGCAGCTTGCGCGGCGGGGTTCCCAGGGCGCAGCAGCAGCAAAGGCGAGGCATAACGGGGCGGCGGCCGAGACGGGCGGTGGCTAGCGGGGGCCGAAGCCGCCACCGCCGCGACACAGTGCCGCTGTCGGCACGCTGCAGACTGAGAAATCTAGGAATGGTGAGGGGGGTGATGCTCAGGGCGGCGCCTGCGGGGTGGCTTGGCGCCGCCTGCTCTTGGCGGCGTCTGCGGGCCGGTTTGGCGCCGCCTAAGACTAGCAGCACCCCGCAGATCGTAAGGCATGGCTGGAGCTGATGGTGGAACGGGGCAGTGCAGGCGTGGGACATGCGGACGGCCGCATTGGCGGGTCGGAGCAAACGCTGGGACGAGAGTCAGCTGCGGCTTGCGGATTCGTGTAGGGGGGATGTATGGGCACGCAGGAATGTGAATGGGGGTAGTTGCTGCCCGGCGTGTTGAGAAGCCGGCCGGGCAGACTTTTGTGGGCGGCGGCCGTGACCGGCGCCGCCAGGCCGTGCCGCACGGGGGCCTAAATGGAGATAGGTCTTTGCCCCGCGGCACGGCTACCAAGCCCCTCTTCTGTTTCGCTGCCTCCCGGATATTTGGAGCTTTGCCATTTTGTTTGTGGAAAGGGACGGGCCGCGCAGGTGGCTGTATGGGTGTGGCCCTTTTGAGACGGATGACATCCAGACATGACGAGTATGTGGCTGTACGGAGTGAGGTCATGTGTAAGCGTGCGTGGTGTGATCTGGAAGGACCTCTTGTCTGCAGCCGACCATCTCAAAGGTCTATTTTAATCGGAGTGCAACGCAGATTAAAATTGGTTTTGAAGTAAGGCGTAAGACAAAGGTCCGGACATGCGTTGTGTTTGAGGTGGGTGGAGTGCGGAGGACATGGGGCGTGCCGGTTTGGCCCTGGAGCCTTGGGTGGGCAATGAGCAGCCGGAGCAGCTCAGTCCAGTTGTCTTTGATTTATTGCCGGCATTACCGCGAGCGGTATGTGGCCGGCTTTTAGCAGCTTTTCACTAGTCTTGCACAACTGACTCGCATTGAGTTTTGGCCAGACTTGCTTACCCACCCGCCCACCCTGCAAGTCTGTTTGGAAAGTGCCCGCTGGCGTTGAGGGGTCTTACTGCTAGGCAGCAGAAGGAAAGCGCTCTTGCAATTGTGTTACTGCTTATGCTACATAATATCCGGGGGGTAGTTGCTGCCCGGCGTGTTGAGAAGCCGGCCGGGCAGACTTTTGTGGGCGGCGGCCGTGACCGGCGCCGCCAGGCCGTGCCGCACGGGGGCCTAAATGGAGATAGGTCTTTGCCCCGCGGCACGGCTACCAAGCCCCTCTTCTGTTTCGCTGCCTCCCGGATATTTGGAGCTTTGCCATTTTGTTTGTGGAAAGGGACGGGCCGCGCAGGTGGCTGTATGGGTGTGGCCCTTTTGAGACGGATGACATCCAGACATGACGAGTATGTGGCTGTACGGAGTGAGGTCATGTGTAAGCGTGCGTGGTGTGATCTGGAAGGACCTCTTGTCTGCAGCCGACCATCTCAAACCTACCCTCGCGCACATCCAACAGCCCCGTCGCCAGTGCCCAGGGTTGCCTAGTACGCGACCCTCTCTCCATAATACTGTCCTGGCACCATATGCGTATATACACACAAGCCTCTAGGGCTCAGCCCCTAGCCTTACGAGCCTCGGCTCGTGAGGAAGCGCACAACATTTTCGTTGGCGGCTTTGGCTTTCGTTACTAACTTTTTGTAGCCTTTTGCGGGCTCTGTGAGGCTTTACGACTTGGTTACGACTTGGTTTGGATGGCTTCGGCCTTGGGTGGGTGCGTCGCGCCCTGTTTTCGGCATCGCGCGTTCTGTGGCGGCTGGCCGCGTCTGGGTGGCCGGCCGCGCTCGTTCTGCTCTGTGGTCGCTTTTTGGTTTCGTGTGTGCAGGTTACGGGTGGCCCTGGTGGTCGCTCGTGGCCCGGCGCAAGCTTCGATGTTCCGTGGTGCTCCTCGGCGCCTCTCCTCGTGCCGCCTGGCCCGCCGTCGTCTCCACCGGCGGCCTTGCTGGCTCAGCAGATAGTTAGGTTGCGGGTGCCGTTCGTAGCATGGCGGTTCAGGGACCGTTAGGCAGCAGGTGACGCTGGTCGGGTAGTCCCGGGTGTCGGGTTGTGAGTGCCCGGGCGGCTGTTGCCCGGGCGCCCGGGCGGCTGGTGCTCCTGTTCGCCTCCGGGCGCGCGCGTGCCTGTTTGATGGGTCGGTCTAGTTCGCTGGTGGGGCGGGTGGAGGGCGGTGTGCCCGTGGCGAGGTGTTGTGGTGTACTGGTGGTTTGGTCAGTTTCCGGCTCGGTTTCCCTTTGTGGTGCCTCGGCACCGACGTTTCCGGACATGGGCCTCCGGGCCAAGACATTGCGCGTCTGTGACGCCGACGAGAAAATGTGTGGTGCTTGCGTTTGATGGGGATGTCGGCAGACCTCTGGCCTGTCGCGCCTTGTTGTGCGTTGGTGCTGCCGCCAAAAGACCTAAACGAGATGAGGGGTGTTACGTGGCGGTGGGGCTTTGGCGGGCTTCGGCTTGGCTTCGACTCATGTGCGTAACACTATGAAGGTCGGCAGCCAACCAGGGGGCGGGTGTTGTTTCTCTGGGTCGCAGATGGCCCTTCGCGGCGTGGGTACGGCGTGCCCCCGCTTGTCGGGCTGTCCCTTCAATTGTAATCCGCATCCATAATACGCGTATTAATACGGCGTACTAGGATTTCTAGTACAGTACGTTAAAATACGGTGCATAATACGCTGGGCCAGGAAATCCGGGGGGGAAGCCGACGCAAACACGGCACGCGTACCCGCACCATGCCCGAATCGGTGTGAATTTGGATTTGCGCGGCCATAGTCTTCTAGCGGAATTTCCTTCATCTTATTATACTCATATTGTTATAAGCAAACACAGCTGCAGTGCGGAGAGCAGCCATGGTTCGCGAACTTCGACAAACATCCTTTCCAGCACCCCTCGTGCCCCTCGCCCGCCATGGCGCTGCCACGGCCACGCGGGTACCACTCTGGTCTTTTGCTGTGTCCAAACTTTGACAGCCTGGTAGACCCAACAGGTATCATCTGACCAGGCCGCCAGCATACCTACGGCTTCATCTCGTTGTGTAGTATACGGTTACTATGGTGCGGAGCTGAGCAGATGAAACCTGAAAGGCCGTACGGCTGCAGCCGTGCATGGGGTGTGCAGTGGGACACGCAAATATTTTCGTCGTGAAAACTAAAAGCGTGATAGCGTGATGGATAGCGTACGCACAGTGTATGCAGGATACGCAATCGACACTGTAAAAAGAATAGGCATCAAAAAGTTATGTGCACAATTGTCCGGGGGGGTGCATGCTCCTAGCCAAACCCGCACGCTCGGGGGGCTCTGGGAGTCGCCCGAGGCAAATCCTACCTCAATATTTAGACGCCGCCTTTTTGTAGGTACATAACTTACATCATTAGTGGGCATGAGCGCTCGGCAGAGGACAAAACATGTTGGTCAGGGCTCAAGTCGCGAAATGGACCAGAGCCCATATCTCGCATAGGCGGTATTTTGGGCCTGTATCTAGTGCCGTCGACTAAGGTTCACCGATAGATGTCATCCGGACTGCGTAGGGCAAATTCCAGTAAGTCCTGGCGAGCGCGACATTTAGCATTTCGACTTCGGCTCCCGCTCGAGTTTGTGCCCGGAAATCAATCAGGGACCTTATTATATGTCACATGATGACATTTCGGCAGTCTAGGGCATTGGACACACGCAGTCCCTAGGGACTTGCCGGAGTGGTACCCGCGTGGCCACGGCCCACCCCGCTGGTTTCCCCAGCACAACGTATTTTCCAACGTACTAGCCGACGAGGGCAGCGTACAGTACGTAGTACAGTACGTAGTACATAGTACGCGTACTACGAACTATGCAACCCTGCCAGTGCCCTCCGCTGCTCAGCCTCAGGCATCACTCCTAGGGCTGCATGGCTGCTGCGACAATGACTGCACTACTGCAGCATATACCTTTGCACCCCAACACCACTGCAGCCCTATCGCCTCTGTAAGATTGTAGCCCAATCAACACACCCAGCGCTTCACGGCGCCTTCACGTCAGCACTGGCGCCTGCGCCGCCAGCTCGCGTGCGTCCGTGGCGTGCCGGCCCGGGTCCATACCCCCGTACACCCCACCCTCCTCCTCCGCCGTCCCGGCCGCGCCCGGCACCCGACTGGGCAGAATCGCGCCAATGCCTTCCATGCCGTGCGACGTCGCCCCCTTGCTGCCGCCGGGTCCCCGGCCAGGCGCTTCAGCGGCATGTGCGCCTGGCGCCTCCGCCCCTCCTGCTGCGGCAATGCACTGCTCCACAGCCTCGAACGCCGCAGCAAACCCCGCCTCCTGGCCAGGGACCGCCGCATCGGCGGCCGCGCCCATGAAAGGATGGCCCGGCGCCGCGCTGCCCTGGCTGTCTGTCACCAGCGGCCGCGCAGCAGGCTGCAGTCTCCTACCGCCGGCCTTGCCGCCGGCGTGGTCCGGAAAGTGCTCGTGCTCACTCGCTGCTGCTGCGGCGGCAATGGGCGCCAGCGACACGTCATCCTGGCGCTCCAGCCCCGTCGCCAGCTGGCCCAGGGCCGCGTCCACCGCGGCAGGGGAGCGCACGGGATGTGAAGACTGTTGCACAGACCCCTGGGCCAAGCGGCCCGTTTCCACCGCTACGCTATCCTCGCCCATTATTCGTCCCGATTAAAGCAAATATGATGTGCATTGACAAGTATTAGTAGTTTGTCCGAAATGTGCTGTAAAGTCACGAAGCACTGCAGAGCACGTCATCCACCGAGCGATTTGTTCGCTTCACGCCGAAGACATAAACAAATTTTCACTGCTTCGAGGCCAGGTACGAGCGCCAGCCACCAAATGACGAGACCTCTTCTGCGTCCTTCACCGCATACGCCTCGCCCAGGAAACCTTTCTCGCTCGAGCCATCCTCCAGCAGAACATCGCCGATGCACAGCGGTGGCTTCACACCGTCGCGTAGGAACTCTCTGCAGGGCCAGCAGTGCAGGACCAAAAGCGAATCAGGCGCGGATGCTCGTTAGGGTTGTCATCGCTGCCAGGGCAGCGCTGCGCCAGCCGATCAGCTGTTGATGCTTGCCCTACCCGACGCGCTCGATGGGGAAGGCCCAGACCTCGACCTCAAAGCTTTGGCCACAGCCCGGCTCTGCGCCTTGACGGATGAGTGCTGGACGAGGCCCCAGACTGTACATTTTGTACACTGAGGCGGTCTTGACCGCCTTGACTAGCGAAGCTCCTAGCCCGGTGACTTGGTGGTTCAGCGCGAGGCCGGACATGTGCGCACCTGCAAGCACGAGATTAAGCTTTGCTCCGGCCATTCTTGCGTTGCTTCTGTATGTGCGTGGGGCTTTGAACAAATGACAAGTAGTATCAACGGGTTTGGAGAGGGGCGCAACCAAAGGGGCTGAATGCAGGTCAGCGGGTAAGGGGCACTGCATGTCGTATGCATGCCGCAGGCGAGCAGCAGTGCCTGACACGCTTGTACCGTATGCATACAGGCAAGGCCCAGTGTGTCGTGTGATCTGTAAGGCTGATCGGCTCTGGGGGCGGCTTTAAATGGTAGCGTTAGCTGCAGCGCCGCCCTCCCCATGCCTCTGGTCAAGGGGAACCCCTGCTCTTGTCGGCCACGTTACCTGAATGCACTTGTCAGCGTCCAATCCATGCGCATTCCTTCAGCCAGCCAACCTCCTTGTTCCCGCATCTCAGACATCCTACCTGCCAATTAGCCATTTATTCCCATTCATCATGGCCTTATAATTCCCCTATCGTGCCGTGTACACACGATTCCGGCAGTGCCGCTAAGTGCTGGAGTAGTGGTGCCTTACATGCTTATACCCGACCTTCACCCTCAGGTGTTTGCCTCCAACTCCAAGTCACTACGGCTGCCCTGCAGGCGGCTGCATTGCAGCATGATGTTTCTACAATCCTCCCCATGCACTGTGTCGCCTAACAGGTCGTGTTCCTGCCTCCTCCCATCGAATGATTCTGAAGTCGGCCAGCCTTGTCATTGCATTTTAGGCAACCTACCTGCAAAGCTGATGCTATCCATCATGGTGTTCCCGGAAGTTCACGCGTCCGAACGTGAACCCCACAATCCCATGCAAAGTGCCAGAGAGAGAGCGCTCTCCACGGCTGCACCTTCCCCACAGTGTTAGATTCGTTGCGCGTACCCATGTAACCTTTGCGCGCATTTGGTCATAGCTCAAAATCCAAACTGGTCCGGCCCCCACCCACTCACCCGCACCCACCCACGGACACCCCACCGGAGCATTTCCACACCATTTTCCCTGCATGTACAACCGTTAGCATCCTCCATGCCTACCGCCGGTTCACTGCCTCACCACTTCAGCCTCCTCCTCCTGCTCGTCCTCCTGCTCCTCCTCCTCCTCACGACAGCATGGTGATGAGGCCAATGACCTGGTGCACCGCCGACTTGGCCTTGGCGGCGGTGGGGCCGGTGCCGCCGCGCGCAATGCCCACCAGCGTCTGCTTCACGTTGTCCAGCACGCTCCTGCACGGCCGCCACATGTGGTCGCGCGTTGGGGAGGAGGGACAGTCAATACCAGGCATCAGGCATGACGAACCAGAAGGCGGCAATTTTGAAGCGCGGGGGTGCAAGTTTAAGAGCAGCAGGGCCCGGGCGAGCTCATGAAGCTCCCTGCGGCTGCTTGTGATGCGCGCCGTATATGTATGCGACCCTGCAGTCCTGCCATGCCTGTGCAGGTGGCCCTTAGGCGTCACACCGACACCCAGCCACCCGCGCACCCACGCGCCCACGCAGGCACACGAACCTAATGTGGGGCGCCAGGCCGGGCTCGCGCACATCCAGGCGCTTTAGGATGGCGTCGATCCAGCCCAGCTTGAGGTCCACGTCGGCGCTGAGGTCGAAGGAGAGGAACGTCAGCAGCGACAGCAGCGTGGGCTGCGCCAGCGGGCACGGCTCCGCCGCCAGGATGCCGGCGCCGCCCGCCTCGCGGCAGGCCCACAGCACCAGCGGAAGGTCCTGCAGCTCCAGCACGCGCGACATCGCGCTGTTCACATCGCCCGCCTTGAGCAGGCCTGTGTCAGTTAGTGTGTTGGGTGCGCTTGTGTTAGTGTGTTGGCGCTGGTGTAATGAGCGCACAAGTTTGTGCTGGGAATGTGACAAGGAAAACGGGAGAGATCGGTTGGTGCGTGGACGGCGACTATGATGGCGGCGGCGAGGGCGGAGGGAGGTGGAGGCTAGGCGGAAGCCATATTCCGGGCTCAGCGAGCGCTCAGGAGCATGCCCCAGGCCGCGAGGTGCGCAGCGTGTGGGGCAGCGGGAATGCAGCAAGCGTTGCCTGCGCATCCCACGCCATGAGTTGAGTGTGCACCGAGGTAGGTGTGTACGCCGAGCTGGGGCGCTTCAAGTACATCGGCTGACGCCTGCAATGCTGTAGTGCGAAGGGCACAGGCATGCTGCACACAAAACAAACATGTATGCATGCGGGCAGGGTCCTGCTCGAGCACGCCGCATGCGCTGCATTACCGGTACCGCAAGCAACGACGATTGCGGCGGGCGCTGTGGAGCGCGCGCGCACGTGGGATGCACACATGCACACTGCTCACCGTCGATCTGCTGTCGAAGCACTGGGTCGACCTCGGCAGGCGCGGCCGCCGCCGCCGCTGGTGGCGCCACTGGCGCCGACGCCGAGCTGCTGGTCGTGGAGGCCGCTGGCGTCAGCGCCGCGGTGGGAGCCGGAGGCGCAGGTGCCGGCGCGGGGGCCGGCGCGGGCGCGGGCGCCGGCGGCGCCACCACAGGTGCCGGCGGCGGCGCCTGCTTGTTTGCGGGCTTGCTGCTGGGGGTGGCAGTGGCGGCGGTCGCCGCGGCCGCCGCCGCGGCGGCGGCTGCCGCTGTCACCGCCGCTGCGTCCGCGCCGCCGCGAGAGCCCTTGTCACCCTTGTCGGCCTTCTCCTCCTTCCCACCCTTCCCGCTCTTGCTAGGAGCGGCCGAAGGCGCCGGCGCTAGCGCCGGTGCCGCCGGCGCAGCCGCCGCGGCCGCCGGCGCAGCCGCCACCGCCTTGCCGGCCTCCGCTGCCGCCGCGGCGGCGGCGGTGGCCGCGCGCGCGGCGGTGGCGGCGGCGGCCTGCGCCGCGCCGGCCTCGCCCTTGAGCTGCTTGGCCGCCGCCGCCACCTGGCCCGCCGCGTCCTTGAGCTGCCCACTCAGCCCGCTCAGCGGCGCCAGCGGCGACAGGTGCTGCTCCAGCCCGGCGCGCAGTGCCGCCTCCATCTGGCCGAACATGGCCGCCGTCGCGCGCTCCACCGGCGGCACCACAGCGCCAGTGAAGGCGGCGCCGAGGCCGTCCGCCACCGCGCGCGGTAGCGACGCCGCCAGCTGCGAGCCCAGCGCGCGCTCCAGCGCGGAGGCCGAGGCCGAGGCGGACTGCGCGGCGTGTGTGGACAGTGCGGCGGGCAGCGCCTCCGCCACAGCGGCGCGGACGGCAGGGCCGAGCGCGGCCTTGACGGCGGAGGTGGTGGCGGCGGCGGCGTCCGCCACGCGCTGGGACAGGTCCTTGGTCACGCCGGCAATGACCTGTGCGGCGAAAGAACGCAGGCGGAGCGTGCATGTGGTGACAGCTGACTCGCACCATGATGATCTATTGACAATCACACGATATTGGACCTGAACGCTGTTGCCATGGCCGGTTGCCCCCACAAACCCCCTCGCCGTCAACACTACCCCTGCCCACGCCCACGCCGACACCTGCACCCCAGTGTTCAGTTGGGTTCGTAAAGACACAACCCGCGCCCCTCCTCCTCACCGCCGCCATGGCCTTCTGCAGCTCCGCCGCCTCCTTGCGCCGCTCCTCGGCCGCGCGCTTGACCACCGCCTCCGCCGCCTTTGCCGCCGCCGCCTCCGCCGCCTTTGCAGCCGCCGCCTCCGCCGCCTTTGCAGCCGCCGCCTCCGCCGCGGCCTTGCTGGCGGCGGCGCTGCGGCGCCCCTCGGCCTGCACCAGCTTCAGCACCTCGCGCTGGCCGGCGCTCACCTGTGATGCGCGGTGGTGCGGTGGTGGGCACGGGTGCTGGCGTGCAGGCCTAACCCATGCTCCTGTCTCTTCGGCTGCAGCTTAGGTGGTGGCCTTCCTCGTAAGGCTCCGATGCCGAAGTTGGCAACCCCCAGAGCTAGTTGATTGCATGCGGCTGAGCAGGAGTAATTGAGTTTAGGGCCGAGTGTCGGCCACGCGCACTCACACCCACCTGCTCGAGCAGTGCTGCAAACGCCGCCATGGCGGCCGCGTCAACCGCCACCGGCGCCGCCACCGCTCCGCTTGTCGAGGCCGCCTCAGGTGCGGCAGCAACCGGCGCCGCCGCAGGGGCGGGGGCAGGGACCGGGGCGGCAGCTGCAGTCGAGAGCGGCTGCGTCACCGCCGCCGCCGTTACCTCGCGCACGGCGTCGCCCTTGCCGGGCTGCTGCCCAGGCATGAGGACGTACGTCTTGCCCTGCTGCCCAGACACACGCGCGCAAGGGAAGCCCAGCGTATGAGCTTACGGACGGTAGACACAAGTACAAAGGCAGCATATGGCATGCAAAACCGGCGAAGACCAGACGCAAGGACAGGAAACCAGCCACGCACCTGCGACACCTTGCGCACAAGCTGTGCCGACGGCAGCGGCGGCATGGACGTCGGCGGCGCCTGCGTCGGCAGCGCCGCCACCGCCGCCAGCGCCTCGGCGGCTGAGGCCTCCGCCTCGGCCTCGGCCTCCGCCGCCACCTCCGCCTCCTCCGCCGCGGCGGCCGTGGCTGACAGGTTGGCGTCCGACAGCACTGGCGTCATGGCCGACGGCGTCGGCAGGCTGCTTGTCATCCCCACCGACTCGTTGTCGCCGCCGGCCGTCGTCATGATGCTGTAGCCATCATCCGCCGCCGCGGCAGCAGCTGCCGCCGCCGCCGCGCCGCCGGCCGAGCCGAAGCCGGCGGCGCCGAGCAGCGCCACCGTAGCGGCGGACGGCGCTGGCGGCGACGGTGCCGCTGGTGGCGGCACCGCTGGCGCTGGCGGCGCGCTGCCGCTGCTGGGACCCGCGCCAGCGCTGGAGGTGGTTGCGCTACGCGCCGCCGCGGCAGCGGCCGCCGATTGCATTAGCTGGCTGGGTGTCAGCAGCAGCGAGGCCCGGCCACCCAGCGGCGACACCTCGGGCGCCGCCGCCGCCTTGCCGGGCGCCGCTGGCGCCGACACGGCGACCCTTGGCGCGGCGTCGGCAGCCGCCGGCGGGCTGGTCGCGTCCGACACGTCGGAGGGCATGCCCACCAGCGGCGCCGGCGCCGACGTCGCTGGCGTGACCGTGGTCCCCGTCCCCGTCGCCGGCGTGGGCGCGGGCGCCGGCGGCACAGCCGCCACCACCGCCGTCGCCGCCTCGCTCGGCTCCACCTCCTTCGGCTTGGGCACGGCGCCGACGCCGGCGGCGTGCCCCGCCAGCAGCGCCGCCAGCGGGTCCCGGACCACAGGCGTCAGCACCGACGAGCCCGCCGCGCCTCCGTCCGCGGTGTGCCCGCGCCCGTGCGACGTGGAGGAAGACGCCGGCGCGTGCGCGTGGTGGCCATGGTCGGCGGCGCCGCCGGCGCCGTCCGCCGCCGCCGCCTCTCCGCTGGCGGGCGCGCAGGGGAAGCATAGCTGCGGCACGAGCGTGTACTGCTGTACGGCCTCGCCCTGGATCGTGTACATGTGGAACGCGTCCGCCTCCGTCGCCTCGTCCACAAACACCTCCGGCACCAGCGTCGCCGACAGCACCGGCATCGCCAGGTTGAACTCGGTGCAGTAGTCGAAGTGCGCGCCGGCGGCGACCGCCGCCGCCGAAGGCGAGGCGCCGCCGTCGCTGACGCCGGCGGCGGCACCGCCGGCGCCCAGGTCCACGTGCAGCACACACACGTGGCTGCGGAGTTCGTTGGCCAGTACGACGCAGTCGTACAGCGGTTGGGTCTCCAGGTGGTTGAAGAAGGCGGCGGCGCCGCCGCCGGCGGCGCTGACCAGGCGCAGCGCGTGCGTGCATGTGGGCTTGGACGACAGGTCCACAGCCCACAGCTTCACGTGCGCGTTCACGCCGTCGCCGGTCAGCAGCACCCGCGGGCCGGCAGCGTCCGCGGCCGCCGCCGCGCCGCCCTCAGCACCGTTGGCACCCGCGGCGGCAGCTCCGCCGCCGCGCGTCAGCCACTGCAAGGACACCACCGCACCCGCGGCGGCGCCCTCGCCGGCCGCCGCGCCGCCGTCGGCGCTGCCGGCGGAGCCGCCGCTGGCGGAGCCGGCGGCCTCCTCGTACGCCTGGAACCGGATGTCGGGCTCCGGCGCCAGCGGTTGAATCAGGGCTGGATCCAGCTGGTCCGCCGTCAGCGCCCACACCGACACGTACCCGGCCGCGTCACCCGCCGCGAGCAGGCCCCCGTCGGGCGAGAACGCCACGTTAGTGATGAGCGTGGCGCCGTCGGCGCTGCGCGCCGCCGCCACCGGCGCCGCGTACTCGGGCGCCGCCGCCACGTCGGCGGTGGGCGGGACGTTGATGAAGTAGATGGTGGGGCCGGCGGCCACGGCCAGGACAAAGTCGTAGGTGGGGTGCCAGGCCAGGCGCGCGGGCGGGTGCGCGGCGGGGCCGGAGGTGGGGATGGGCAGCTCGTGGCGGGCCAGGATCTCATCACGGACCTGCTGTTGGGATAATCGTGTTGGTTTTGTGGCGGCGGGGTAAGTGAGCAGGATGCCGTCAATACCCGGGTGCGTGATCAACTTCGTAACGATTGGCCCCCGAGTCCGGCCGCCTGCCCTCACCGTGTCCTCGCCGCCGGTGTCCTCCTCATACACCTTGCGGACGTGCACCTGCAGGCAACACGAGCGCGTGGGACACAGCAGCCGCGTCCGTCAGCTGCCCGCGGACCTGCTCTCTCCACACACCCTCCATCCCACCTCCTCGGCTACCCCCTCCCCTCCCCATGCTAGCCCACACCGCTACCGCTAACACCCCAACCCCGATCCCTCCCGCCCTCCAGCCCCCCGCCGGCCCTCCTCCTCCTGCCCATCCTCCCCGTCCTCCTCCTCCTGCTCCTCCTCCTCCTCCTGCTCTTCATCCTCCTCCCGCTCCTCCTTTTCCTCCTCCTCCTGCCCGCCTCCTGCCCACGCACCTGGCCGGTTGTGTCCACGGACGCCAGCAGGCAGCGCTCGGCGTCGTGGCGGAAGAACCGCAGGTCGGTGACGGGCGCGGCGTGGTCCTTGAGCAGCGTGCGCGCGCCGGTGTGGCGGTTGAGGATGCGGATCTGGCCGCCCTTGAGGCCGTAGCAAATGTAGTTGGCGTCCACCGCGATGGCGTGCCCGTGGCGCCGGCTGATCTCACTTTTCACGTTGGCGATCTTTGAGACCTGTTGTATGTTGAGGTGAGATGAGGTGGGGTGGAGGGTTGTGAGGTGGGGCCCCGGCCTCTGGACGCCTTGCGCACCCCGACGCACCCGCCATGCGCACCTGGTATGCCCATCTGCCACAAGCTGGGTCCATGCGCCTGCGACGTGCCCGCCACGCCACCCCATGCCGCACAGCGCCCCATGGCACCCCCGAGCACCCTCTGGTCACCCTCCCTTCACCCCGAGCTTCCTCCGTTCACCCCTCCGTTGTCCCCCCGCCCACCATCAGCGAGTCGTACGAGTCGCCCTTGCCACGCTCCAACTCCAGCACCTCCTGGTGTGGCGTGATGGGCGTGCCGTGCGGCTGCAGCTGCTTCTTCTCCGGCAGCCCTCCCGACAGCGCTGCGGCCAGCGCCGCAGCAGCCTGGCTGTGCGGCGCGGTGATACGGCTGGTGCCGGCGGGAGTCGCGAGTGCAGGGCTGGCACCGGCTGCGGGCGGTACAGAGGGCGGTGCAGAAGGTGCCGGAGCGGCCGGCGCGCCGGGTGCGGCAGGAGCGGCGTCTGTGGTCGCGGCCTGTGGTGACACGCAGGTCCCTGGAACAGTTAGCGGAATGACCTGGGTGGCAGCGACTCGGCGCGCACGGAGGCGGTCGTAATGCGACGTTCGGCGCTGCGGCTGGTTCGCGGGCGTCCGCTACCAAAACGCGTGGTGACGCTGAGACATTTCCGAGATCGGCATTCAGAAGCCGACCGACTCACCCCTTGCTGCTGCTCCGCTTGCTTCTGCTGCAACCATCCCATGAGCTCGAAGCCCATGTTTCAGCTCCTCTATCGGGGAAGGACCCCCGGCAGAGGCAAAAGCCTAAGTTTTTGGTCAAGCGCCTATGGCCAGGCACAGATCGACACAATTTGTCTTTAGAACAACGTGTACAGTATGCACAGAATAGCCGCGAGCAAGGCGGGCCGAAAGTCAAGAATGCAAATTCGGGCCCTCGGTTCATTCGGCCCACAGCCTTTGCCCCTATGAGCGCATATGATGCATGCTCTTCGTGGCGTATTTGAAAGAGAAAACATTGCAGGCCTGCAATTACCTCTGTCCTCAGCGCTCGAGTACATTCTCGTGTAGGCGCCAAGATGTTTGGCGCAAACAATACAGGCCTTGGTGGCGGGGCACGCGACCAGGAGTATGCACCACTACTATTCGCGGTGACGCCCCTGGATCAGGCGACTCCGCGGGCGGCTACACCCCTGCGGGCCGACAGCTCGCTCTCGACGCAGCGGCGCTCCGGGTTGGGAGGAGTGCCCCAAACGCCAGGCTCGATGGCGACGGACGCCACGCCACCGCCTCCGCCCCCTATCATGCGGCTAGCAGAGGACGTGGTGATGGGTGAGTGGCATGGGCTTGGCGGTTGGGCAGGCAGAAGCGTTGAGGCACGCGGGTTTCCCGCTCCTGACGCGGCGGTGAGATGCGTGCCGTGCTCGCACGCACGCGCACACGTGCATGGGCATACACAACTTCCGCATCCATGCACAACTTACTTCCAGCTGACGATCTTCATGCTCACTGCAGAGGACCCGGGGAGTACTGCACGTGGCGCCACGCCGCCGGGGCGACACACACCCCAGCAGCCACCGCTCGCGTCCACGCCGCCGCCGCCGCCGCCGCAACAGACGCTGGGGACGGTGGCGCTCGGCTTCGAGCAGCAGCAGCCCGCGTATGAGGTGCGTGAATTACATGCCGTGCGGCATTGGGCTGCGGTGCTGCAAACAGTCTCTGCCTTGCCGGTTAGCGACAGCCTGCCCTGCACTGCACATACGGGACTCCATCTAGCTCAGCAACTTCCTGCGAGCGTGAAGCATGGACTGGTTGCCGCCCTATCACCCCCAGACCGAACAGCCCACACAGCTACGCCCCTGTCCTCAGCGACGCGCGAAAAACACCTCCCCACCGCCCCTAGTCTACACCTTGACTATGCAGTGCTCTGCGCTGCACTTGCCGCCTCTGCGACCCACAGGACGACTGGGTAACCATCTTCGGCTTCGGCCAGCAGGACGTGCCGCTTGTGCTGCGCGAGTTCCACCGCTGCGGCGACATCCTTGCCTGGGGCTTTGGCGAGACCGGCGCCAACTTCATGCACGTGCGGTACCAGAACAAGTACGGCGCGCAGCGCGCGCTCATCCGCAACGGCGAGCAGCTCACGCCCTCGCTCATCATTGGCGTGAAGCCTCTAGACCCGCGGCACCGCGCTCGTGTGGAGAGCCTGGCAGAGGGGCCGGACGCTGCGGGGGCAGCCTTCCGGCCCAAGCCAGTGCCGGAGCGGCCGTACCGGGTGGAGGCGACGGTGGGGCAGGCGCGCGTGCCGCAGCCCAGCCGGGGCGTGCTGGGCCGCGTCTACGAATTCGTGCTGGGTATGTAAGATGAGTGGCGGGGGGTTGAGCGGGCGTGAGGGATTCGGATTGACAAGCAAAGTGAGGAGGTCTGTGGTGGATGCCGGACCGGGAGTAGGGCAGGCTGCTGGGGATGTGCGTGCGTGCGTTGGCGAGCGTCATCGGCAAGGCGTGGGGTGGCCACGCCTGCCGGAAGTATGTTACAATGACAGTTACAGTGCCCCATCAGTCAGAGTTTGCGTTAACTGTAGGTCTTGTCACGAGGTCGGGCGCGGTGGTGGAGGATTTCAGGAGATAACAGCAGCGCATAGAGGGGAAATGTTGTGTGGCCGCGGCAGCATTGTGCAGTGATGAGGGTTGAGATGTGTGCTCTGTTTGTACAGGCACGGCCCGCCATGTGTCAAGGTGTGTCCCGCTGCCAAGCAACAGCACAAGCAATCAACCAAACAGCAGGAAATCTTCGAGCCACAACACTCCTGAATTCTGCGGCCTACCACATACTGTGCGGTGTTATGCGCGCCAGCAAAGACCCGAACTAGACACTGGCCGGCCTCGACCTACGCGACGGCGCCGCTCATTGCGCGGCGCCGCGCTCTCCTCCTCCACATACCTGGTAGAGGTTACATGTGGGACGACAGCCGTGGACGAAGCCAGGGCCCAAAAAACGTACGAGACACGCACGCTCACCCGAGGAGGGATCCCCGAATGACCCCCATGCTCCTCGCCTCCGGAGTAGAGGGGAGGAACCGCAGGCCTGGCTCACCGCCAACGCTAGCGCTGCTCACCTAAGCCGTGGGTCGGCGTCATAAAGACTACCTCTTGCGAGTCCCTAAGCTGGCAAGCTAGGGTGAGGCCGGTGGCGAGTCCGCTGCTGGCCCTACAAAGATAACCCCTCCAACATCATCTGACGCTAGGAACGGGCTTGGGAATGGGTGCTGGTTCGGGACAAGGTCCCAGCGGCGCGGAAGCCGACGCAAACTCACAAACGCAGCTAGCCGTGACCAGAAGTCCGCAATCACCTCCACACCGATCCTTCGCACAACAGCAACCTCCGCAGTCCGGCCTGCAGCATCACGGCAAGCGTAAAGGCGCTGTCGGCCGTATTCCAGGGCCGCCACAGCAGCCAAGCACACGATGTCCCACACCGCCTGCGATAGCCCTGGTGGCGCCTGTACTAACCACAATTGGTTCCGTGTGATGTCCACATTCGCATGCTCCCGCAGCACATCACGCAGAGCCTCCGCCACCACACAGTCTGAGAAGTGATGAACCCTAGCCCCAGCAGTCATCTGAGTCCCACACGGGCATTTCTCGTGGGCATTTCTCCACGCGTCCATCCGCGGCCAACGCCGCAACTAAGCATCCCACATGGCCTTGCTTGCCCCCTCCACGCACGCACGCAGGCAGGCAGGCACGGACAGGGGCAATTCCATCTGGATCTGGGCTTACGCGCTTAGTCCCCCACAGTTTCTTGTGAAACTGAAAACAGCCAGGGGGCGGGGCAAAACCCCGGGGCACCATGCGGGATGAAGAACGTTCGAGCTAGCCGCGCTAGCAACTCCCGAATACCTTCAATACGTTCTTTCAGTATTTCTCACCGAAACCGCAAAGCTTGCTTCGCAGCACCGCTGAAATGGCCGAACGCGTGCGTGACATTCAGTCGGAGATTGATAAGGTGACAAAAGAGATAAATGATGTCGACGCGCAAGTAGGCAAAGCAGAAGCCAAAGTGGAGAAGGCAGAAGCAGAAGTGGAGAAGGCAGAAGCAGAAGTGGAGAAGGCAAGGACGACGCGTCGCGAAATAGCCAAGAAGCTGAAGCACCCAGATCTCAGCGAGAAGGAGCGGGCGGCGCTGGTTGCGGAGCAGGAAGCGTGTGTCGCGGACTTTACAGCTGCTGAGAAGGACCTGGCGTGGCTGAGGAGGAGGGAGGAGCAGCTGCGCAAGAAGGAGGAGCAGCTGCGCAAGGAGGAGGAGCAGCTGCGCAAGGAAAAGGAGCAGCTGCGCAACAAGGAGGAGAGGCTGCAACAGGACGGTGAGCGTTGCGGTGTTGCACAACCACCATCGATGCTTCGGGTCTACTGATTTTGCGTTCTTGTTGCTGTTGAGGTCTGATGGCCGATATTTTGTCGAGCTCTAACCAAATCGCAATCTACCAAAACCAAATCTCACTGGGACTATGCCTTTGCCCCCCGGCCGCTCGCACGTTGTAGGCGCGGCGGGGAGCACGTCAGGAGCCGGTGAGTTTGTATCGCAACAGCCCTATGTAAGCATGGTGCACGTGCAGCGGCACGCAGTTGCTATTAATGCGTTCTTCGAGTGCGTACTCGGTTGGGCTGGCCCCGTTAGCTGAGCGTGTCCGATTGACCGACCAACTGGCCCGCCCACCCCAGAAGCTTTCTCGCGGTGCGACCCCTCGCGTGTCCGAATGCCAACGCTGCCACCCACGCCTGCAGACGTGAAGAAGAAGCTGTCCCCACAAGAGATCATGGACAAGGTATACAAGGACGCCACGTATACGGCGCCCGTCCGAGCACGTGGCGCCCCCGAGGCGAGCCACGTGGCAGGTACAAGGAGGGTGGGATGGGTGGCTGGTCGCGAAGGGTACAGAACACAAGGCTGCAGCCCGCTTCCCCATACGCGAGGGAACCCGTTCTCAGGGCTCGAAGGGTTTGGGCAGGGTTTGGGCAGGGTTTGGGCAGGGTTTGGGCAGGGTGGGAAGGGGTGGCGATGGCTCTGCCAGCGATGGCTTGAGCGGGCGGGCTCGTGAATGGACATGCATTGTGCATGTGCATTGGGGTCCTGGCCTATGACGACCTGCGCTGTGACTGACCTTTGCATCTACGAGTCTACTCCTGCCCTCCTGCCCTCCTGGCACACGCCCCAGCGGTTCACGCTGGATGAAAAGAAAAAGAGCTGACTAGCAGTGGACGGCGAGGCGGGCATCGCGGCCCTCCGTCTCTGCGGCCCGGTGCTGGTCCTGCTGGCCGTTGTGTTCCAAGTGCGGGGCATCGGCGGCCGGTACACGCCGCCTGTGCTCCTTGCTGTCGGGCTTGTCCTGACAGCAATGTGGGCCATTGGGCTGTGTGTGGTTCATGGCGGTGGTGCTGTCAGAGATCCGGGTGTGCTACAGCGCCGCCATGTTCTGCGGAGTGGCCATGCTAGCGGGCATGTGTGTGCTGTTTGTCTTGGATTGGCACGATTTGGATTTCCGGGACGCTGCGCGGCGGGTGCTGGACGCTGCCAGCTATGCGTACATGTTGTTGGAGAACGAGGTGCGCGACGTTGCGAAGGACATCGGGTTCGACATGTTCGCCTTCGACTTCAGCAAGCAATGCTTCAAGCTAGCGTGCAAGTTGGTGTACAAGCAGGGACGCCAGCGCTGGGACTGGATGACGGGCAGTCGCCTGTGAGTAGGACGGACTGCTTCAGGGTGAGACTGATTAGGAGGGATGTGGAGGTCGCCACGCCGCCGCAAAGCAAGGCGGGGCAGAGTTGGAGCAGGGCCGGGCACTTGGATGTTTGTTGCAGAGAGAACGCTGCTGGAGGAGGAGGATGGCCCGGACAGGCCCGGAGACAGATCGTGTGGGAGAGGGGCACTCGCGGCCGGCCGTCAAGGTACCGTCAGTTGTTGTCGAGTGCCGTCAGTTGTAGTCATGTGTGATGGGACAGGGTGTAGGCAGGTTGGCGAGGTCCCGTAGGGTGCAGCTGACGCCCATACCCCAAGCAGATGGCAAACAATTTGTAGCGGCAGAGCAGAAGTGCATGGCTGGTCGAACGCCGGAGTTACTGTACCGACAAGTTGCTGGCTGGCTGGAAGTTTGCTGATGCGCATTTCTCACGCTCAGTTGTAGTCGTTATGTCGTTCTCTTGGACGGGATTGCTGCTCCCATAAGGCCATAACAGGCCAGCGCCGCGCATCCAGCCCTATGGCGTAGTGCTTAGCCGCCCAGCGCCCCGCCCACCTCCATGACTACGGGTAGTGCGAGTCGGGGCTGATGCAGGACACCACTGCTGCAGGCTTTGCTCGAGCATCGAGCATCTTGGGTTGCGCCTATTGCAGCATTCCCCTTTGGTACCGGTTTACCGGTCATCCGAACCTAGCCTGCACGTAGGCCTGGCAGCCACAGCGAGGTAGCACCGGGCTTGTATCTTCCAGGGGTAGGCCGCCTCTGCTGGCGAGAACAGCCCTAACCACGTTGTCGCCCACGGCAACCAGGGGCCTAGTTTTTATTTTTAGCGTTTGGGGGGGGGGCTCGTGGGGCTCTGCCAGCTGTACGACAAGCGTGAGCAGCCGGCCGTTGGTGGGGTCCGCCTCGCCCGTTTCGTCGCCCGGCACTCCTCCGTCAAAGAGCAGTGCAAGCGCAACATCATTGTCAGCCAGTTCCATCGCCTGGCCCGCGTTATCACGTGCGTTACAACGGCCAAAGTTTGGGGGTCGGTCGTCGTCCCTGGGGGTCCGCCGGGTTTCGGGAGCCCATCCTGGCGGATTTCGGGAAGCGCCCCACAAGCAGAACTAGGGGCCAAACGCAGCAGTACGAGGCTCATATGTGCACGTGGTGCCGTAATAAGCACAAACAAAGCGTGGGAAGGCTAAGTTACGCGTCCGGGCGTGGACATGTCGGCACATGTCCCCACATTCGGCACATGCGCACTGCCACGGCTGGGCTCTCTAACGCTGGTGCGCTTGAATTTACGTCAAACAAGGCTGCCGATGCACACTGTCCAACCGTCACATGGCAGAGAGTTGAGCGCGGTGTGGGCTGGGTCGAGCGGATTCCAATGGATGGGATTCCGCGTGTGACCGAAGTCTTTGAACAGGACCGCTGATGGCACAGCGTAATAGTGCTCGTCAAGAGGAGTCGATTGGTACCACTTTGGTATTAAATGGAGGGTTTTGACCCCTGGATTTGTCCAGGGGGGGGGTCGGTCGTCCCCTCAAGGGGGGTCCCGGGGGATTTCGGGGCATGGGGTCTCGCACAATTCCTCCCCCCCCCCCCCCCCCTGTCCAGCACACCGAGGAGCCAAACGGTGAGGCAGCCATCGGGTACGCGCGATACGCCTCGGCCAGCCCCCACTCAAGCCGGCCGTCGCGCGCCACCAGAGCCACGCCCCCACGCGGCCCAGCAGACCGCACACGCCGCACCTCGAACGGCTGCACAAACCCAGGCGACGGCCCGGGCTGCTGGTACTGGAAGACGTAGCTGCTCACCTAAGCCGTGGGTCGGCGTCATAAGACTACCTCTTGCGAGTCCCTAAGCTGGCAAGCTAGGGTGAGGCTGGTGGCGAGTCCGCTGCTGGCCCTACAAAGATAACCCCTCCAACATCATCTGACGCTAGGAATGGGCTTGGGAATGGGTGCTGGTTCGGGACAAGGTCCCAGCGGCGCGGAGGCCGACGCAAACTCACAAACGCAGCTGGCCGTGACCAGAAGTCCGCAATCACCTCCACACCGATCCTTCGCACAACAGCAACCTCCGCAGTCCGGCCTGCAGCATCACGGCAAGCGTAAAGGCGCTGTCGGCCGTATTCCAGGGCCGCCACAGCAGCCAAGCACACGATGTCCCACACCGCCTGCGATAGCCCTGGTGGCGCCTGTACCTGCCTGTACTAACCACAACTGGTTCCGTGTGATGTCCACATTCGCATGCTCCCGCAGCACATCACGCAGAGCCTCCGCCACCACACAGTCTGCGAAGTGATGAACCCTAGCCCCAGCAGTCATCTGAGTCCCACACGGGCATTTCTCCACGCGTCCATCCGCGGCCAACGCCGCAAGCATCCCACATGGCCTTGCTTGCCCCCTCCACGCACGCACGCAGGCAGGCAGGCACGGACAGGGGCAATTCCATCTGGATCTGGCCTTAGGCGCTTAGTCCCCCACAGTTTCTTGTGAAACTGAAAACAGCCAGGGGGCGGGGCAAAACCCCGGGGCACCATGCGGGCGGGATGAAGAACGTTCGAGCTAGCCGCGCTAGCAACTGCCGAATACCTTCAATACGTTCTTTCAGTATTTCTCACCGAAACCGCAAAGCTTGCTTCGCAGCACCGCTGAAATGGCCGAACGCGTGCGTGACATTCAGTCGGAGATTGACAAGGTGACAAAAGAGATAAATGATGTTGAAGCGCAAGTGAGCAAGGCAGCAGACAAAGTGGAGAAGGCAGAAGCAGAAGTGGAGAAGGCAGAAGCAGAAGTGGAGAAGGCATGGGCGACGCGTCGCGAAATAGCCAAGAAGCTGAAGCACCCAGATCTCAGCGAGAAGGAGCGGGCGGCGCTGGTTGCGGAGCAGGAGTCGTGCGTCGCGGACTTCACAGCTGCCGACAAAAAACTGGATAGGCTGAGCAGGAAGGAGGAACAGCTGCGCACGAAGAAGGAGCAGCTGCGCAAGAAGGAGGAGCAGCTGCGCAAGGAGGAGGAGCAGCTGCGCAAGGAAAAGGAGCAGCTGCGCAACAAGGAGGAGAGGCTGCAACAGGACGGTGAGCGTTGCGGTGTTGCACAACCACCATCGATGCTTCGGGTCTACTGATTTTGCGTTCTTGTTGCTGTTGAGGTCTGATGGCCGATATTTTGTCGAGCTCTAACCAAATCGCAATCTACCAAAACCAAATCTCACTGGGACTATGCCTTTGCCCCCCGGCCGCTCGCACGTTGTAGGCGCGGCGGGGAGCACGTCAGGAGCCGGTGAGTTTGTGTCGCAACAGCCCTATGTAAGCATGGTGCACGTGCAGCGGCACGCAGTTGCTATTAATGCGTTCTTCGAGTGCGTACTCGGTTGGGCTGGCCCCGTTAGCTGAGCGTGTCCGATTGACCGACCAACTGGCCCGCCCACCCCAGAAGCTTTCTCGCGGTGCGACCCCTCGCGTGTCCGAATGCCAACGCTGCCACCCACGCCTGCAGACGTGAAGAAGAAGCTGTCCCCACAAGAGATCATGGACAAGGTATACAAGGACGCCACGTATACGGCGCCCGTCCGAGCACGTGGCGCCCCCGAGGCGAGCCACGTGGCAGGTACAAGGAGGGTGGGATGGGTGGCTGGTCGCGAAGGGTACAGAACACAAGGCTGCAGCCCGCTTCCCCATACGCGAGGGAACCCGTTCTCAGGGCTCGAAGGGTTTGGGCAGGGTTTGGGCAGGGTTTGGGCAGGGTGGGAAGGGGTGGCGATGGCTCTGCCAGCGATGGCTTGAGCGGGCGGGCTCGTGAATGGACATGCATTGTGCATGTGCATTGGGGTCCTGGCCTATGACGACCTGCGCTGTGACTGACCTTTGCATCTACGAGTCTACTCCTGCCCTCCTGCCCTCCTGGCACACGCCCCAGCGGTTCACGCTGGATGAAAAGAAAAAGAGCTGACTAGCAGTGGACGGCGAGGCGGGCATCGCGGCCCTCCGTCTCTGCGGCCCAGTGCTGGTCCTGCTGGCCGTTGTGTTCCAGGTGCGGGGCATCGGCGGCCGGTACACGCCGCCTGTGCTCCTTGCTGTCGGGCTTGTCCTGACAGCAATGTGGGCCATTGGGCTTGTGGTTCATGGCGGCGGTGCTGTCAGAGATCCGGGTGTGCGACAGCGCCGCCATGTTCTGCGGAGTGGCCATGCTAGCGGGCATGTGTGTGCTGTTTGTCTTGGATTGGCACGATTTGGCTTTCCGGGACGCTGCGCGGCGGGTGCTGGACGCTGCCAGCTATGCGTACATGTTGTTGGAGAACGAGGTGCGCGACGTTGCAAAGG
The DNA here is from genome assembly GCF_000002595.2 of Chlamydomonas reinhardtii. Classification (NCBI taxonomy): domain Eukaryota; kingdom Viridiplantae; phylum Chlorophyta; class Chlorophyceae; order Chlamydomonadales; family Chlamydomonadaceae; genus Chlamydomonas; species Chlamydomonas reinhardtii. The sequence continues at coordinate 7,855,691 of NC_057015.1, forward strand.
ACATCGGGTTCGACATGTTCGCCTTCGACTTCAGCAAGCAATGCTTCAAGCTAGCGTGCAAGTTGGTGTACAAGCAGGGACGCCAGCGCTGGGACTGGATGACGGGCAGTCGCCTGTGAGTAGGACGGACTGCTTCAGGGTGAGACTGATTAGGAGGGATGTGGAGGTCGCCACGCCGCCGCAAAGCAAGGCGGGGCAGAGTTGGAGCAGGGCCGGGCACTTGGATGTTTGTTGCAGAGAGAACGCTGCTGGAGGAGGAGGATGGCCCGGAGACAGATCGTGTGGGAGAGGGGCACTCGCGGCCGTCAAGGTACCGTCAGTTGTTGTCGTTATGTTGTTCTCTTGGACGGGCTTGCTGCTCTCATAACAGGCCAGTGCCTCGCATCTAACCCTATGGCGGCTTAGTGCTCAGCAGTGCAGCGCCCCGCCCGCCTCCATGACTACCGGTAGTGCGAGTGGGGCTGATGGAGGACACCACAGCTGCAAGCTTTGCTCGAGCATCGAGCATCTTGGATTGCGCCTATTGCAGCATTCCCCTTTGGTACCGGTTTACTGGTCAGCCGAACCTAGCCTGCACGTTAGCCTGGCAGCCACAGCGAGGTAGCACAGGGCTTGCATCTTCCAGGGGTAGGCCGCCTCTGCTGGCGAGAAGGGCCCTAAGGCTACTCCAGACCGTGCATGTTCCGCCAATTCACCACCCTTCTGTGGCGTAACCCCACCTGTTCTACTTCGTCCGCCGTGGTCACCCGGAGCCCCCCGCCCCCCCTACCCAGCACCATCGACCCCTTGACCTCCTCGCCCGACTGCATGTCTACCTTCGTGACGCGCCGCCGCCTGCCCTACGTACCGCCTGCTGCCGGGCTGCCCTAGCACCTTGGCAATACCGTACTTTTTCCCCCCGCCCACCGCTCACATCCTTGACACCCCACCTTGTAGCCTGCCTGTGCTCGCCACCTGCCCGCCCCACGCTTCCTCCCCGCTAACCGTCCCTGCATCTGGGTGCCCCTACTGCGGGGCATCCAGGCTGGCAGTGCTTGTGGGGAGCCGAACGCGGCCTGCACACTGCCCAGCACCCCGTCATCTCTCCCTTAATCGGTCCCCATGCCATCCGCCCCTTGCTCTTAACCCCTGCCTTACGCCCACTCGGCCTCTTTCGCCGCCTAGGCTTGTGTATGTGTAGTCTTGTCCTTGTTATCCCTTCTTTATCGTACTGCTGACGCGCCTCGACCCTTTCACTGTGCCGCGCCCTTTCCCCTTCACCAAATGTCACGCTCCTGGCCCTGGGCGAGCCAACGTATGGGTGCGCCGCGCCCCTGTGGGGCCGGGGCACGCCAACTCGGGAGGAACGGGTGAGCCAGTGCCCAGTGCCAGTACGTGCCAGCCAGTATTGCACGCTCAAGTTTGGCGGCGTCGATAGGTGCACAGGGAAGGTGTCTGGCTTTTAACAACACAAGAACATCATGGAGATCACTGGTTGCAGAACGCCAGGGACAACCGCACAAGCCACCGAATGAAACCCAAGGGCACCCCTCCGGGGCAAAGCAAGGGCAGACCAGGGCCAGGGCCCCCCAAAAGGCAGGAGGACAGAGCAGGAAACAAAACAGAAAGCAGGAAACAAAACAGAAAACTGACCAAGCACCAAGCCCAAACCACCTCGAGAACGGGAACCCTCCACAGGCACATACGCTCATCAGCGCGCCGTCCCCCCGCACCAAAACGCTGCAAACCGGGCCCCGTGTCCCAAGCAGGCCAGGGAACATAGGCAGCAGCTACCCGACCGCCACGCCCGCACGCTGAACCAAGCGGCCGGCCGGCCGCGCGATCTGACCCAGCAACAAAGCAGCCCAACGCGACTACACGCGAACCACTGCAGGCGCACGACCACGCGCAATCACACACGCCCCCACCCGCAGCAAACCGGGGCACGGGCCCCACGCAATCCGGGGCACACAGGCCACATCAAACCAGCCTCCACAACACAGCAGACCAGCTACCGCACGAACACGCCACCAAACCAGGACAGCACACTTGAAAGCCCCCGCCCAGAGTGCCCGCAACAACTCCGCGTCCGCGCGCGCCGCGACCTCCACAGCTGCGGCACCAGGCCCCGCGGGCACAGGGAGGGCCACCGTCCGCCACCCACTCCCGCTCCCAGGCGCGGACGTCCCCACGGAGGGACCTCAGGATCAGAGCGCGCCCAGTGCCACGACAGCACGCCGCGAACTGATCAATCGCATCCCACAGGGCCTGCTGCAGGACCGCCTCAAAGGTAGCGCCGGGGCTGCGGGCCTCATCGTGTTCAGCCAGCAAGGCCACGATGTCCGCCGCGGACAGGATGGTCCCTTAGTCGCACTCGCCATCACCCATATCAGGGTCGTCCGGGCCCACGCCCGCCGCCCCAGCACCACCGCCGGGCTCACCGCCACCACCGCCAAACGGGCCTCCTGCAGCCAGGGAGCTGCTCGCACGCCCAGCAGCGCCGCCGTCCGCTCCAGCCACCCAGCCGACAGCAGCAGGAAACCAGCCCGCAGGCCAGAGCCCACGGCCCCGATGGCGCGGGTGTCCGCGCGCTTGGCGGCAGGGGCCTCGTCGAGGCCATCGGCCTCCTGAGGGCTGTGCCGCCCTGCGCCGCCCCAAAGCCGACCGAGGATCCACCAACATGGCGGCAGGCCCGCCGGCACCGCCAGGAGGCGGTGAAAGTGGTGGTGCCCCCGGAAGCGGCGGTGCCGCCGATAGCGGTGGCAGCAGTGGAAGCAGCGGTGCTGGCGGAAGCGGCAGCGCCGGCGGAAGGGGCGGCGCTAGCTGGCGGAAGCGGCGGCGGCGGTGGGAGCATAGGCGGCACGGCCGCCGCCGGCAGTGGCTCGGGTAGCGCCGGCGCCGCGGTTGCCTTCCGCCGGCCCCATCGAGCCATGCCGGAGTGCGCTGGCGGTGGAGGCGAAGACGCCCCGCCTGTGGCAGCGGCGCTAGTGCCAACGCGGCAGCGAGGCGGTGGCTGCGCCCAGGCCGCCGCCGCGCCAGGCCGCCGCGCCAACGCCCAGGCCGCCGCGCCAACGCCAGCGCGCCAGGCCGCCGCGCCAACACCCAGGCCGCCGCGCCAACGCCAGCGCGCGGAGTGCCGGACCGTGCCACTGCGTGTGCCCGGACTGCCATCGCCTGCGGGCCATGTCGGCCGCGCGACACGCGAGCACAGGCCGGCGCGCGACGAGCGGGTGCCAGGCAGCTGCGCACACCAGTGTAGTGCGGGCACAACCAGCTGTCCGATGGCACCTTCTTCCGCCCGCCCAAGCACCGCAGAGGCCAGTCGCAGCCGTCGCAAAGCAGCATCTGAAGCGCATTGTCGGCTTTGCGGCACACCTCACAGCACTGCTCTTCTGGCGTCCAGCACGGGGGGGGGGGGGTTGTTAATACCAGCCCAAACTAAACCAAAACCAACGAAAACGGGAGTGCAGGCAGAGGCGTTAGTTGCAAGCGATAATACTTATGGGATGTGGGCCGAGGCGTCGTGGAGCGGCAGGGCGAGCGGCGCCGGCGATAAATGTCGCCGCCCGGGCTCGGTGGCGCGCACAACAGCACAAGACAGGCACGCGGGGGGAGTAGAAAGCTCAGGTTCTTACCCCATGCTCAATATTACAGAGCTTTAGGGGAGCATTATGCACGTGCTTTTAGTTTTGTCTTGTGAGGAAGTTCTGGGCCGCCAAAGTTTGGGGGTCGGTCGTCGTCCCTTGGGGTCCGCCGGGTTTCGGGAGCCCATCCTGGCGGATTTCGGGAAGCGCCCCACAAGCAGAACTAGGGGCCAAACGCAGCAGTACGAGGCTCATATGTGCACGTGATGCCGTAATAAGCACAAACAAAGCGTGGGAAGGCTAAGTTACGCGTCCGGGCGTGGACATGTCCCCACATTCGACACATGCGCACTGCCACGGCTGGGCTCTCTAGCGCTGGTGCGCTTGAATTTACGTCTTACAAGGCTGCCGATGCACACTGCCCAACCTTCACATGGGTGACATGGCAGAGAGTTGAGCGCGGTGTGAGCTGGGTCGGGCGGATTCAATGGATAGGATCCCGCATGTGACCGAAGTCTCAGAACAGGACCGCTGATGGCACAGCGTAATAGTGCTCGTCAAGAGGAGTCGATTGGCACCACTTTTGTGTTGAATGGAGGGTTTTAACCCCTGGTTTTGTCCGTGGGGGGGGGGGGTCGGTCGTCCCCTCAAGGGGGGTCCCGGGGGATTTCGGGGCATGGGGTCTCGCACAATTCCTCCCCCCCCCTGTCCAGCACACCGAGGAGCCAAACGGTGAGGCAGCCATCGGGTACGCGCAATACGCCTCGGCCAGCCCCCACTCAAGCCGGCCGTCGCGCGCCACCAGAGCCACGCCCCCACGCGGCCCAGCAGACCGCACACGCCGCACCTCGAACGGCTGCACAAACCCAGGCGACGGCCCGGGCTGGTACTGGAAGACGTAGCTGTACATGGCTCTCGAACACGAGTCCAACCCTCATCCCCTGCTGCATACCTTCCCATACTGAAGTGGTAAACGCTAGGTACATTGAGGTGCACGGCGCACCCGTGGGCATCTACCATGGCGGCTAGGGCGCTAGGCCAGGCATCTTCGTTGTGGACATGTAGAGGCGTGGCGCGTCAGTCAGTCAAGTATACAACCATGGTCTGGCAGCCGCAGCAATCCGACTGCTGCTCTGACCCAGGCTTCCTCAGCTTCCGACGGCGGCATGGCCTCCCCTCAGCAATGCCCACGGCTTCACCAATGGGGCCAGCACCTGACCCATCGCCTCCCTTGAGTCGATCGCGTGGTGCATATATGTACGTAATCGTGAGCGTCACCAAAACAAGCCCCGCACACCCCGTTCCCAAGCTCAAATGTGGGCACCGCGGTCAGGTGCGCGTAATCACCGAAGCCCACTCCACCCGCCAGCACCTCACAATTAATGCACACAACATGTTGAACATTGGATTAAGACGCCGCGACAGCGTTGACCTCCGTCCTATCCTGCCCTAGATCCTTTTCTTTGCGAAAGCTTCCCCGCTGCTCTGCCCAGGCTGCGGAGGTTCCGCACGTGCCACAAGGACCTCACTGCGCCCTGCCCCGGGTAGCGTCGGACGAGCCAGTCGCCCCAGCTGCTGACTCCTTGCTCCCTGAACATGTGGCCACGTTGCCGGCCGTCACGCGTCATCCTCCATCACCCCGCAATCACCCCGCTCGCCAGTCAGAGCACCTTGGCACTGCCATTACCGCCAGTACAGAGTTGCTCCCAGTCCTGCTCCAGCGGGCCGCGCTGCCCGCAGACGCCGCACATGCTTGGAATGCCAGGTCCGGCGAAGCGCCAGGCTTTCTTGCGAGTCAGTCCCTTGTCATCCTCGTCCGAACTCCTCAATCGTATGCTACTCTACCACGTCTTTATTGCACCGCCCTTTCCTTCCCGCTGGCGGCCGCCACCCTGCGCTGCCTTGCGCTGCTCACAGGCCAATGACCTTCCACGTGCGAATCGAGTTGTCGGCGCTGGCGCTGGCCATGATGGACTGGTCGGGGGCGATGGCCACCGCCAGCACCTCGTCCGAGTGGGCCGTCTTGCCCAGCGGGTCGGGCTGGATGGTGTGGAAGCAGGCGCCCGTGCTGATGCGCCACAGCTTGATGGTCTTGTCTGTGGGCCCAGGAGGATAGAGAACAAGCGTCAAGGCGGCACAGGACGACCTCGGCGCTGTACCCTATGTCGCACAACTGCAGCGCCCAGCGCCCTGTCATTACCCGGCCTAGCCCGCGACCCAACCCCCAGCAATCCCCAACCCTCACCCTCGCCGCCGCTGAAGAACGTGTCCCCGTCCGGCGCCGTGCACACGCAGTGCACCTTGCCCTGGTGTCCGGTGAAGGTGTGCAGCACCTCGCCGGTCTCCACGTCCCAGCACTGCGGGTTCGCACACACACATGTACACACATAGTTCAGAGCCCAGCGAGCAAGAGGCCAGGTACCGCACAGCAATCCAGCTTAGCGCAAGCTATTGCGCCGCCCAAAAGCCACTCCAGAGCCAACCCATCCCCGCCACCCCATAGCGATCCCACCCCCGCGATTCGCCACCGGCGAAGCGCACCTTGATGGTCTCGTCCCAGCCCGACGACAGCAGCTTCTTCCCGTCCGGTGTGAATGCCACGCCCACCACGTGGCTGGTGTGCCCTATGAGCGTGTCCTTCAGCTCGCCTGTCCCCAGCTCCCACACCTGTTACGACACACATGGGAGGCCGATGCTTGGTAAAGAGAGAGCTGACTGCTAGAACGACAACATTCCCGAGACCGAATGTGAAGACGGCGCCCGTTTCCCCAGCTTCTCCACGCCGCACCCTGTCCCGCGGGACTGACCTTGACGGTCTTGTCCGCCGACGCCGTGGCTAGCAGCTTCCCGTCCGGGCTGAGCACGACGCTGTACACGGTGCTGGTGTGCGCCTTCACCGTCTTCTGCAGGTTCCCCTTCATGATTTCCCACACCCGTATCGTCTCGTCGTGGCTGCACGTGATGATCTTCTGGCTGTCCTTGGACACGCACACGCCGTACACCGGCGCCGCGTGGCCTGTTGGCGACACGAATGGACAACGCTTAGGGTCTTGATGCATTTACCACACATACCGTAGCCGGTTAAGCAGTAGGACAGCGGCTGCGGGTGGGACCCCGGCCACGCCGCAAGGCACCGAGGGCGTGCCCAAGCCCCTCGCCAACACGGCTTGCAGGACCAGCTGTGTTTCTACAAGCTTCCAAGCCGCCCTCTCCAGCGAACAACACCTGCCCCGTGCGACTGACATGCACCGTGTATGCGAGGGAGAGGGGCACGTTTTGGCAGCCCGCGGCCCTAATACCTACCTTCTAGCGTCATCCGCAGAATGCCGCGCAGCAAGTCCCATTCAATGATTGTCCTGCGCAAAATGCGTGTCATGCATGTCAGGGCGCTGTGTTCGCACGTTCGCAGGTGGCCTTCAACCGGTCTGCCGAGCACATGTCGCCCAAGCCCCCGATTCGTCGACCCTGTTCCGCCCCGTCATAGCCTTACCGGTCTTTTGATACGCTAAACAGGATGGTGCCTGAGCCGATGAAGTTGAGTGCGTGCACCTGGCGTAGTGAGAAAAGAGCCCAGTGAAACACCCACGCAAAGACGCCGCACACGGCGAGTTTATAATTACACCAGTGTAGAATGGTATCCCGCAAGGTTCCTACCTTAGCGTTGTGGCCCGTAAAGATGGTGCGCAAGTTCCCTGACTGGACGTCCCACATGCGCACGGTGTTGTCATCGCTGCCCGACGCTAGCAAGAATGAGTCTGGTGAGAAGCAGAGGCTGGTGACCGAGTCTGCGTGGCCCTTGAGAGTGTGCTTCCGCTCCACCTGCGTCGAGGGTCAGTACAAAGGCAGCCGCATAAATCAGTTTGCAGTATACAATTTGTTTCGTAGTGATCGTTGCAAACCGGGTTAAGGACAGAAAGTTGGCTGAAAAGAAATTCCGGGCGAAGTTCGGGACAACGCCGGGCCCGCTGGTTTCGCAGTCACGCACCCGCACAATCTTGGGGATGTGAGCCGGCAACGGTTCCTTAGGCAGTTGGAGGCCCAGGGCAGCCGCGCGTGACGCCTTCAGCGTCGGTGCAGCGGGCGCGCCCAGCCCGCTGGTGGTCGCCACTTCCGCTGACATGGCTGGCAAAATTACTACAGCTACAATGCTAATGGCCCCTAGAGCTAGGGGCCTTACTGCCCAGCAGGCATGAAAACTGCGAGGCTGGTCCCTTCGAACGAGTTATCTGGCGGAACAGCGCTAGCAGCTAATTTGAGCTTAGAAATATTAGGCATACACAAATGCAAGGAATGAGAATTGCAACACAGGTTGAGCCGCGGGCTAGTTGCCCATCAGGCCCTCGGCCATGCAGCTGAGTGTGGACTGGAAGCAGAAACTGACCAAACGCTGTCCTTATGAAAATAATAAATTCTTACAGACATCTGCCAAGCGCAGGAGGCCGGTGCGGTGCCGTCCCTGTCTGACACCCCCCGACCAGGTCACCGGGAGGCCCGACCCCGCAACACCACCCGGGCCATATCTTTTCATGCAGGCGAGACCTACAGCGCCTCGAGGCTCCCTCAATGAGCCCACGCATAACAAGTTTACGCCGTGCCTCCAGTATCACTGTTACATTTACATTTATGCGCCACACACGCCAAGTGCTCATCCCTCCCCGGACATCCAGGCACCCCTATGCAAACTCCACCATCGTTTGTCACAGCCATCACGTAGCGTCTACTGTTTGTGCACAATACACGCCACTCTGACAAAGCAGCACGTACACGCCACACGCGCCCTGTGTGCATTTCATTATTTCGTCTGCTGCTTCTGCTGCGCCTGCCATGCAGCCAAGCGCTCCTGCATTGCCTGTAACAAGCCAAAGGAGCAATTGCACCAACGTACACACAGCTTAGAGACGCACAGGACGCGTTTCTCTCCAATGCAACATCCATGCAGCGAGAGGATTAGGGACCCCCAGGAACACGATTGCCAGGCCTTGGTCTTGCCCCATTTCCCCACCTGGAGTTTGGCCGCTGTCGCTGCCTCCTTGGCAGCTGCCTCCTCCTCCTTCTTCTTCCTGCATATGCGAATGCGGTAACAGCATCCGGGCACGCACGCCTTATGGATGCACCAGGAACCAACACCCTTGCGGCGCTTCCTTGCCGCGCGTAGGTCTATTCCAAACTGCATGCTAAAGGTTCAGTCCCGATATATACACACACGCACCCCCCACACACACACACACACGTACTTGGCGTCCTCCAGTCGCCCGCTGACAGTGTCAGAGCTGGTGGGGGCCTCGGCGGCGGCGCTGAGTTTGCGCGTGGCGAAGGGGATGGCCGTGACCGTCGCCGGCGTGCCCCCCACAGCCACCCGCACACCTGGCGAGGAAGGACATTGCGGTATGGTCACGGCAGTAAAGCGCAACAAGCACCCTTGTTGCCCCTCAGTCCGTTCCTGCCCACGGCCCTGTCCTGTACGGCTCTAGCCCAGCATCAACAGGCCGCCAAGTCGCCCCCAGAGCCCATAACCCCATTCGGTCCCGGTTGACTTGGGCCTTGAATTGACACGCCCCTCCCCTTTGCCCCTCCGCCGCCCTGACCCCAGCTCTCACCCTCCAGTGCGATTTGTGTGCCCTCGATGCGGCTGCGGATGTAGCCCAGGCCCACCCACTCGCCCTCCGCGTCCTGGCAGGCACTGGTCACCACGCCCACCTGCCGCCGGGCGGGGGCGGGGGGGGGGGGGGTTACATTCATGATTATTTACGAAGTGAATGGGTAGCCAGGTGCAGTGGCAGAGTAGACACAACACACAGGGATGAAGGGGCGACACGGCTAGCACGGGGCGTTGGCGCCGCGACTAGCGTACCGTACAGGACGTCCGGGAGGCAGGCTCATGACGTCCCGGGCTGTGTACAGCGTCGTAAAGCCAGGACTTGCGATAGCAGGTACAAGCCACAAGCACGACACCCGCACCCCGTCAACTCCGCCACCTTCCTCCCACTTCCTACCTCCCAACCAATCCCCTCCGCGCTCTGGTTCTGGGTATTCGTTTTGATGGGTGTATACTAAATACGCTACCCCCACCGCCACCTCCTACCTCCCGCCCACGCAACCTTCCACCCACCACCTCCTTCCTCCCAACCCACCAACCCACCTCCCACCCACACGCCTCCCCACCTCACCTTGCTCAGCTCGCTGGTGATCTGTGTGCCGGGCGCGGTGGACCCCGACAGAGCCAGGCCCCACAGCTGCCGGTTGACGCCGTCGCGCAGGTGCAGCTTGGCCAGGGTCTCCTGCATATGTGCGGGCGTATGTGTGTGGGCGTGCGCGCATGTGCGTGCGCGTGTTTGTGTGCGGCGGTGCCGTGAGGGTGCGGCCGATGGCGGCAGGAAGGCAGGAGGGCAGGAGGGCAGGGCGTGAGGGCAGGGGCGCATATGTCGATGCCCACTCAGCACGTAAAGCCCTGAAATAAACACCCAAGCCCACCACCATCAGTCTGCTCACGCCCACCTCTCTCTCTCCCTCCTCCCTCCCGTCTTTTGGGCATGGAACCGACTGCTTTCCCTCCTCCCCGCATCCTCTCCATCTCCCGCCTCCTTTCTCCCTCCCTTCCCCCCCCCCCCCCGTGATACAATTAATCCGTCCTCCATGAACGGCCACCCCTCCCCACCTGCCCAATGTAGCAGCCCTTGTTGAGCGACACGGCGCCGTACAGCCCCGCCTCCAGCGGGTTGTGCTCCTCGGTGAGCTCGGCGCCCCGCAGGGGCCGGCCCGCCAGCACACGGGCGGCCTCCCAGTCGTCCGTGCCCATGGGGATGGCACCCTGGGGTTGGGGTTGGGGTTGGGGTTGGGGTGGGGGGGTGGGAGTGTGTTGCGGTGGGGCGGGGCCGTGGGGCTGAGTCAAGGTGGGTGAAGGTGAGTGGGGGTGATTGGGGTTTGTGACGTGGATGGGAGGGGGTGAGAGGGCTTAAGTTTGAACCAATCCCGTAAGGAAACAGTCGCGCTGCAAGGGGGAGGGGGTGAGAGGGGTGTAAGGTTTGGGGCAGTCAGTACGGAACCCGACACGAACAGAGTATGCTCTGCGCTACGTGCACAGCCTGTGTATGCGCATCAATGTGTGTGTGGCCGTGTGCAAGGAAATGGCACAGCGGAGCAAGGGCGGAGGCATGCGCACCTTGGCCGCGAACGCCGCATACACGTCGCCGCCAATGGACTCGTCCGCAATGAGTGTGTAGCCGGGCACGCCGGGCCCCAGCCCGCTGCCCGCCACCACGAACACGGGCTTGCCGCGGAAGCCCACGAGCACGTGGGCGCCGGCGGGGGCGCCCAGCACCGCCGCGAGCGCGTCCTGCAGGGGATGGGATGGAGCGAGACGGGTGGAGCGAGACGGGTGGGGGTTAGTGTATTCCAATTCCGAGGAAACCAATCGGGGAGGCCACGAGGCCAGATTACCATGATCACCGGGAAAGCGCAGGAGCGCGGGAGTGCTCAAAGCAGGCGGAGGCGAGATCGAGGATCCGTCGCATCGCGGTATGTCCGAGGCTTGCGCCTTTCATACTTCTCCAAACCAGCGGTCCGCACCCACAGGGCCACGGGGACATACCCACATGACTTCCACTCCATCCGTCACCTGCACGCGCTGCTGCACGCCCGCCCCCGCCCCCCTCTATTGCATTGGGTTTGGTTTACTTTGGGCTGGTATCTACAACCCCCCCGCACCCCGGCACGCCCCGGCACTCACTGGCGCCAGCTCCCTCAGCACCGCCTCCGCCTCCGGACCCATCAGGGAGATCTGGGCCGTGCGCTCGCTCACGTCCTGGACCTGCGGTGTGTGTGTGTGCGAGGGGCAGCATCCAGAGGAGAAGAGGTGTGTGTGGCAGAGTCCGGGAGGAGAGGTAAAGCACTAAGTACAACGGTTGCCAAGGGGCCAAGGTGCATGGCTTTGGGTTTGGGCGTTTGCAGCTGGGCGGGCCGCGTCAGAAACCGCTAACTCAGCCACTTCACGCCAACCCGCACAGCCCTCCGCCCTATCCGCACTTCTTAACCCTATATGCCCATTCCCCTCCCTACCGCTCCTCCTCCCTTCCGCTACCTCTGCCTCACCGCCACTTTGTCCCCGCGGAAGATCATCTTGTTCAGGCGCTCCAGCAGCGCCGCCCCCGCCGGCCGCGCGCCCCGAGCCGCCTCGTCGCTGGTGCCCTCCGCCACCATCAGCATCACACTGCTGGGCAGCACCAGCGCCGTCGCCAGGTCCAGGCAGCGGCCCGTTGCCGTCACAAACACCTGGGGATGCCAAGATGGTTGGGAAAGCGGTACAGGATGCACCGGGGGTGGGGTGAGAGGGAAGTATGAGGGAGAGGGGCAACAGCGGCGGGAAAGAGTGGCTGGTGAGAGCGTGGAATAGGAGGCAGATCCAGCGTTAACTGCCGCCGCTCGGCCGCGCAATTCCTTAACCCATTGCTCTGCCGGCTCCTTTCCCGCACCGTCCCTCCGTTCTCCTAGGACGACTACACCCACCCCCTACATGCACACACGTACACAAACACACACACGCGCACGCACCGTGTCTGCGCCCTGCCCCGGCCGTAGCGCCTTGAAGTCCTGAGTGGACTGGTTGTGCAGCAGCGTCAGCCGATCGTCGCCGGACACACGCAGCCGGCTCCAATGGCTTTGGTCAACAAGCACCAGGCCAGTCTCCAGAGCCTGGCGGGTTGTGTGAGTGTTTGTGTTTGTGGGTGTGTGCATGGCTGGGTTGGTGGGCGCGCGCGGGTACCGGAATAGGTCGCAGGGCGCAGGGCACCGGACCCGCAGCTCCGGCTCAGGGCCCTCGCTGTCCCAACACTGTTACGGCTGCAGCTACAGCCAGGAAAGCCCAGGCAGTGCATTGCTACTGCGCAAGGATGCGAGGCGGGCAGACCGGCTGGGCGAGCAACTGGTCAACAACCGGACCCAGGCCCAAAGCCGTGAGTGGCTCTCGTACATTCGCACCTGCAGCGCCTGCTTCTTCTTTCCAAAGGTGGTGGCCAGTCCGGCATCCTGAGCGGCACAAGCGGTGACGGACGTCAGCACGTGTGAGGATTGGAGTTTGGGAGCAGAGACGGAGACTTGGGGGAGTGTGGATGGTTGCGCGGGCCTGCCTGCCTGCCTGCCTACGCTCACTCACGCGGCCACTGCTTGCTCACTCTCGCCAGACACACACGCGCGCGCCCCACTCCATCGCCGATGCTTGCGGCACACCCAGCGCCTGCACCCGACCGCGCCTCCACATGGCCACGCTGCCGTACACACACTGCCGTACAAGCTGTCGTACACACACTGCCGCACACGCACGTTGAAAATGGCCCCCATCTCCACTTGCAGCGAGCGGATATCGCCATCAATCTCCGGCACGTCCAGCATCAGGTCATCTATGTTGATGCGGGGCGGCTCGGGGCCGCGGACGACCGAGCCCGCGCGGCGGCGGCGCGGCGCCGCCAACGGCACGACGCCGATGTGGCAGCGCCCCGACACGGACGCCTCACTCGAGCTGTGTGCGAGCAGGGGTGCATGAGGTGCATGTGTGTGTGTGTGTGTGTGTGTGTGTGTGTGTGTGTGTGTGTGTGTGTGTGTGTGTGTGTGTGTGTGTGTGTATGTGTGTTCGTGTGTGTGAAAGATGCATCATGCATGTGGGTTGGGGACTTGAAGCATCGGCAAGCGGGGTAATCAAGGTTTCGGCCGTAGGAGTGCTGCCGGTAAGGCCCCAAGCGGGCTATGATGCGCCGTGTGGTGTGGCGGCGTGAGAGGGTTATCACGGGACCACGGCAGACCCAAACGGCACGCGCGCTGCTGTGTCGGCACTTCATAATTGCGTGTGAGGCGCAGGCGACCGCGGCGGTACGTGTGTCGGTATGTGTGCCCTTCCACGGCTTCCCTTGAACGCTCTCGCCGTCACCCCGTGCAATGGGGCCACGTCACCCCGACTAACCTCGCGGCTCCACAGGCTGCGCTCAGGCATGCGGCAGCTCCGCCAGCACGCCGCTGCCATGAGCATGCAGACTTGGAACCCCCACACCGTCGGGCCTGGGTCACCGTAGGCCCTGATTGCTGTATCATTGAAAGCATGATAGCAAATCGTTGTTCTGGGTCAGCCTGATCAACGATCCAGTGGAAACGGGTAGAATTGCAGAACTTTGTGGTGGGCGTGGTTTAAGCTAATGCGCGCGCGTGAGTCCTCTGAATTGCAAATTTGTAGCATACCATGACGCTGCAACTGAACTTCCAAATTGCTGAAGAAAAAGTGGCTCAGCGCAATGATGCAATCGGCTCAGGCAGTTCCTCCAAGACTGGCTCATTGCCTGCACAGGGCCTGTCCAAGCTGGTTTTGACATGCATATTTTTTCATCTAGGGCATCAGGTGCTGCGTGGGAGCCGCAGCAGTTTGAACCACAGTTTGCCCAAAGGGCAGCATTTCTGGCTCGCTTCCATTACTTCCTAATATATGTGACAGATATTAATACTTTCTAGCTTTCTGCGGGCGTGCTAGAACTGGCCGCCCTAGGAGCCGCGGCCGCGCTGCCGCTGCTTAAAGGGTGAAAGGTTCAGCGCTGTAGGGAAAAGCGTTCAACATGTGTCCAGCATCGGTGGAACAGCTGAAGGTGGAGGCGGGATCGGCTCCCGCCGACTCCGCGCAGAATCGGGATTGTGGGAATCAACAGGTCGGGCGCGCGCGGGACAGAAGTCGCTCTGCACCAGCTGCACATAGGACTGTTCAATAGACCAAGATGCATTCAATGGGGCATGCGCGCCAGGCCATGCGCTGCTGAAGACTGAACCCTTGCTGCTCCTGTTTCCACGCCTTCCATTCCCCTGACGCTCTGCCTTGCACCTCCACCCCGTTGACCTCCAGGTGCCTCTGCGACTGCTGAGCGGCTCTCCGTCGCTTCACAACCACACCGGCGATCCGGGGCGCTATGGCAGTCAGCCGCACATGCCCTCCTCGCACCCGGACTCGCCCGCCTCGCCAAACTTTCGGGCGCAGCAGTCACCGCAGCCGCTGCGACAGCTACCGGCGAAAGCCTGTGAAGCTTCACCCGAGCTGGAGCAAGCCGTCTGCGACGTGGGCACAGCTGCAGCTTATGGCGCCGCCGCTGCTACTGCTACTGCCGCAGCCGAGAGCGGGCGGCAGAAAGACGACGGGGCGGCAGTAGCCGGCGCCACTGCCTGCTTCAACCCTAGCCTGCCCGCCCCACCGCTGCACGCATATGACTCCCTAACCCTAGCTCAATCTAACAGCAATCGACAGCAGCAGCTGCAGGCGCAGCACCAGCAGCAGTTAGAGCAGTTACTGGCACTGCAGCAGCAGTACCAGCAGCAGCAGCCGGCTGCGGTTTCTGTGGGGCAGGCAATGCCGCTCCTGGCGGCGGCGGCGGCCGCGGCGGCGGCGGCGCCGGTTGCAACGTTGCCGTACATGCAGTGGGGGCATGCCGTACTGCCTGCCGTGGATGCCCCGGCGGCGCCTGCCGGCGGCGGCGGCGCCGGGGCGAGGCCGGCAGGCGGGACGAGCACGCTGCCTGGCGTGCTCACGCCTGAGGCCGGCGGCGTCGCGCTGTCGCCTTTCAGCCCAATGGCGATGGGTACACCTCATGCGGCGGCGGTGGCGCCGGCGGGCGCGGCGGGTGCGGCTGGTGTTGCTGCGTCGCCGTTTGCGGCGGCGCAGGCTCCGTCCACTCACATGCACGTGAACGTGCAGGGGCAAGGGCAGAACCCGGGGCAGCAGGTCCTGGCGGAGTTGGGGCATGCGGGCGCGATGGCTGTGTCACAGGTTTTGGACATGCAGCAGCGGCTGCTGCAGCAGGTCTCAGTGGCGCAGCTGCAACAGCCGCTGCTGTATGTGCAGCCGACACAGCAGCAGCAGCAGCAGCAGTCCATCCCCTTCCCCCAGCTTGCGCACCAACTCGGCCCCTCGACACTCTTGCCACAGCCGCAACAGCTACAGCTACAGCCGCAGCAGCTGCACCCACAGCCGCCGGCCGCCACCGGCGCGGCGGCGCCGCCGGCGACATCCATGCCGGCCGGCGCCCTGGCCCTAGCCGCCGCCGCGGCGCCTGCCGCCGCCGCGGACGCGGACGCGGCGGCGGCGGCGCAGTGCCGGCTCGCGGCGGTGCTGCGGGCTGGCGGCAAGCCGGCGGAGGCGGTGGCGCTGTTGGATGTGGTGTTGGCTCAGCAGCCGGCGCGGGTGGAGGCGCTGTTCCAGCGGGCGGCGTGTCAGCAAGCGCTGGGGCAGGTGCACGAGGTGCGCTGTGGGGCTGGGTAGGTGGGTGGGTGGGTGAGTGGGCGGGATTTGGGGCGGGGGTTGGTTTGAATATGTGGGTGAAGGGAACGGGGCGGTGTGTGCAAGAACATTGGCCCGAGGCAGCACAGCACAATGCAACGCCAGCCACAACACCAACACCAACATCGACACCAACACCACAGCCTGTACCCTGCGCCCTACAGGCCCAGGCCACCTACCTGCGCGCTCTGGCGGCGGCGCCCGACCACACGCCCAGCCTGACGGCGCTGGGGGCGCTGTACCAGGCGCAGGGGCTGCTGGGGGAGGCGGTTGCGGCATACCAGCGCGCGCACGAGCTGCGGCCGGCCGACGGCGCCATCCGGGAGGGGCTGGCGGTGGTGCTCACGGACCAGGGCACCAAGCTCAAGAACGCGGGTGGGCGTGGCGTGGCGTGGCGTGGCGGGGCGTGGTGTGGCGTGGTGCGGCTGGGGGTGAGGGTGGGGGTGAGGGCGGTGGGAGGCGGAGAAGTTGAGGGATGGGGAGGCGGATGTGTGGAGGTGGAGGTGGCGGTGGCTGAGGTCGCGTCACGGAGGGAAGGCGGAGGGGAAGGGAAGGGAAAGGTGCTCGGGGCCATGGGGACGGCATGGGGACGGCATGGGGACGGCACGGGGAGGATACCATAGAGGTCGCTGATGCACATACACGTACGTGACACACATACAAAACAGCTTTCCCTCTTGTGCTGTCCCAACCCTCACTTAACGTTTAGAAAACAAACACAAACAAATGACACCGCAAACACGCCCGCCCGCCCGGCAGGCGCGCCTGTGTCGGAGGCGGTGTCGCGCTACCAGGCCGCCGCCGCGCTGTGCCCCTGCTACGCGCCGGCGCTGTACAACCTGGGTGTGGTGGCGGGCGAGTTGCGCCAGGCGGACGCAGCGGTGGAGTACTACCGGGCGGCCATTGCCGCGGAGCCGCGGTACGCACAGGTGAGCTGAGCGTTTGATGAGGGTTACAATCATGAATGTTTAGAAAGTGAAGGTTGGGAGGGGGGAAGAGGGTACGCGGAGCCGCGATACGCACAGGTTAGCGGCGCTTGTTTTCGGGGGAGGGGGAGAGGGTAGGGGGAATAATGTGGAGACAGGGTGCAGCGGCAGGCCGGCTCGTGACGTGGCGGGTCACCTGACGCACGCCGATACAACCGATACAACCGACTGTCTAACCGCCAACTGCCTAACCGCCAACTGCAGGCGCACTGCAACCTGGGCGTGCTGCTGCGGGAGCGTGGGCGGTTGCCGGAGGCGGTGGCGGCGTATGAGGCGGCCCTGGCGGCGGCGCCCAACTTCACCATCGTGCGCAACAACCTGGCCATCGCCCTGACGGACCTGGGTGAGTGAGTGAGTGAGTGGGTGGGTGGGAGCGGCGGCACGGGTGGGAGCGGCGACACGGGTGGAGGGCTTTTGCTGGGTGGAGGGCTGGGTGGGGCGGCAGGGGTGGGGCGGCAGGGGCGGAGGGTGGGGCAGAGATTGGTGGAGTGCGTCAGGGGCCGGCGTGGTACTCGTGAGGTGTGGGATCACAACATACAACAAATGCCGGTACGGTAGGTAACTCTTGTGTGCGGGGTTGCGCACGGGTACTATGCTATGATATCCGTTACCGTATGCACGGTACATAACATGGCGCAACATGCCGTATGTTAGTAACGCGCGGATTAACTTACTGGTCTGCCCCAGTGGTACCTATGGGCAGCTCAGTATACGCCCTCGCGACACCAAACCCCCACGGCTCCTTGCGTCCTCCACTTGCCCGCCGCCGCGTCTTGCGGTCGCGGGTCGTCAGGACAGCGCTGCCGACAAATATCGTAGCAACATGGCCACAGGTTAGCTTTTATACACGGTGTTTACCGTAGATGAGCTAGTTCGAGACGAAAATGCAGCACGAGTTGGACGACATAGTGTGGCATTGTCTCAAATTTATTTAATCGTTTATGGCAAATCTTTAACGCGCGGATTAACTTACTGGCCTGCCCCTTGTTACCCATGGGCAGCTCAGTATACGCCCTCGCGACACCAACGGCCGTTGTGCTCCCCCCGCTTGCCGCTGCACCCACTCGCTCCGCGCGGGGCAGCAGCCGGGAGCTCGGCACACACGTATACACACACGAAACACACACACACGCACGAACAACCCCCGCCTCCATCGCACCTTCTCCCCGAATCGCAACTATCTCACTGCCAACTGGGTGTCGTACACTCGTTATCCGTAATCCCCAACAGGCACGCACGTGAAGAATGAGGGGCGGCTGCAGGAGGGCATCGCGCTGTACGAACGCGCGCTGTCGTACGCGCCACGCCACGCCGACGCGCTGTACAACCTGGGGGTGGCGTACGGCGAGAAGGGCGACCTGCAGGTGTGTGTGTGGGCCGTGTGTGTGTGTGTGTGTGTGTGTGTGTGTGTGTGTGTGTGTGTGTGTGTGTGTGTCTGTGTGTGTGTGTGTGTGTGTGTGTGTGTGTGTGTGTGTGTGTGTGTGTGTGTGTGTGTGTGTGTGTGTGTGTGTGTGTGTGCGCGCGAGATCAAACCCAAGTCGACTGAGGCCCAAGGGGCAACGCCGGAGGAGTTTTAGCCTTCCATTCTGCGCGCGCCCGTGCTGCCTGGGGAATCCTCGGTGTCACGTATGCGAGGCATGCGTGTGTGTATACAGTGACACGCTGCCCCCTCCCCCCCATCGCCCCTCCTCCTCCTTCCCCCGTTGCGTGTGATTAAATTTGAGCTGGTACTTACGACAGCTTCCTCCTCCTTCCCTGCCCAGCGAGCCGCGTTCATGTACGAGATGGCGCTCGCCTTCAACCCCGCCTGCGCCGAGGCCCACAACAACCTGGGCGTGATCTGGAAGGAGCGCGACAACGTGGACAAGGCCGTGGAGTGCTACAGCGCCGCGCTGGCCATCCGCCCCCACTTCCCGCAGTCGCTCAACAACCTGGGGGTGGTGCTGACGGCGCAGGGCCGCGCGGCGGAGGCGCTGGCGCTGCTGTCGGCGGCGGTGGCGGCGTCGCCCGCGTACACGGGTGGGTCGCGGGCTGTAGCAGCCTACACGGGTGGGTCGCGGCTTGCGGGGCGGGGCGGGCTGTAGCAGCCTACACGGGTGGGTTGCGCCCCTATCGTGCTTGCAGCAGCCGCATCCACATCCTTCTTCTGGAGGTACCGTATCCAGGACGCAGCAGGGCCGACGCCACCTTGCTGCGGCGCGGTGCGAGCTGTAGCAGCCTACAGGCGGCGGCGGGTGCCGCGGCGGGTGGTGGTGGTGCAGCGCACCGATTTGTGTGCTGGTCGCCCCTGGTCATGTCAGCCCCTCATTCCTTGCCTGCAAACCCCTGATCCTTTCCTGCTCCTTCCCCCCTCCCCCTTACCTGCATTTCTCGGTTGGCCGACGATTCCTTGACTCATGGGACTATTTGGGCTCGGGCTAATAACCCCCTCCCCCTCCCTTGCAACGACTGCAACGAGTTGTCATCTTCTCGTCATAATAAACCATGCATGGAATACCCCTCCCTCGTCCGCACAGAGGCCCACAACAACCTGGGTGTGCTACAGCGCGACGTGGGCTGCATACCCGAGGCCCTGGCCAGCTACAGCCGCTGCCTGGAGCTGGACCCCCGCTGCCGCAACGCCGGCCAGAACCGGCTGCTGGCACTCAACTACATCTACCCGGGTGAGGAGGTTCGGCGGCAAGAAAGCCTGACGAGCAGCTGCAGAATTTGGAAGCCCTTCGGGCTGCTAACCGCATCCATTGCATTTTAGAGCCCAGGCGCATCCCCTGAGCCTTCCACCCTGGACCTCCAGCTAGCGGCCAGCACACCTCAGTCGGTACTGCTAGCCCAAATGCACGCTCACCCTCACCCCTCCAACCACCTTCAATCCCGCCGCTCCTCCTCATCACTCCCTCGACCCAAAACCCCGCGTGACAGGCGAGAGCGAGCTGGTTTGCTCCGCGCACCGCGAGTGGGGCGAACGCTTCCAAGCCGACATCTCGCCTCTGCCGCCGCTGCCGCCGGGCGCCCACAGCTGGGACCCCGAGCGGCCGTTGCGTGTGGGCTACATCTCCCCCGACCTGTTCACACACAGTGTGTCGTACTTCGCGGAGGCGCCGCTGTCGCACCACTCCCCCGCGCGTGGCTTCACGCACATTGTGTACAGGTGCGTGTGTGTTGTGTTGGAGAGCACACGGGAAGGAAACAGGGTCGTGTGTGTGTGCGTGCGTCTTCAGGCGCACATGTGTGTGTGCATGCGTGTGCGTATGTGAGCACATGTGTGGGGGTGCGGGCAGTACGATCAGTAATATGTATGACGCTGCTTCCGCTCACTCACTGCCTCTCGCCAACACTCCACAAATCAAACCACTCGCACGCACGACGCACCCGCTGCCGCAGCTGTGTGCCTAAACCCGACGCCAAGACGCTGCGGCTGCGGGCCGCCACGGAGGCGGCGGGCGGCGTGTGGCGGGAGGTGGCGGGCCTCTCGGAGGCGGAGCTGGCGGCGGCGGTGCGGGCGGACGGCGTGGACCTGCTGCTGGAGCTGACGGGTGGGTCCGTGGGTGCGTGCGTGGGTGGGTGGGTGGGTGGGTGGGTGGGTGGGTGGGTGGGTGGGTGGGTGGGTGGGTGGGTGGGAGGCGGCGTGGGGCTGGGAGGAACGCAGCCTTGGTCGGTATGCAGGGTTGTTCTAGGGACCTCCACTTCTCCTCACCAACCCCACCTCCCACCTCACCTCCTCACCATCCCCACCACGTGCCCACTCCCCCCGCCACAGGCCACACCGCCAACAACCGGCTGGGCGTGCTGGCTCGGCGGCCCGCCCCGCTGCAGGCCACCTGGATCGGCTACCCCAACTCCACCGGCCTGGCCGCCGTGGACTACCGCCTCACGGACGCCGTGTGCGACCCGTACGACACACAGCAGGTGGGGGGGGAGGTGTGTGTGGGGGGAGCATGTGTGTGTGTATGTGCGTGTGTGTGTCTGTGTGTTAAAGAACACAAGGAATACATGTGTGTGTATTATGTGTGTGTGTGTGCATACAAAGATGGACAAGGGACAAGGGAAATCGGGCCGGTCATGTAGTGACCGCAAACTTCGTTGAGCTGAGCGCTTTCGTAAAGGCACGCACTTTGCCAACGGCTGCTCCAAACCTCCCCGAACCCTTTCCCCCGTGCCTCCAGACGTTTGTGGAGGAGCTGGTGCGTCTGCCCGGCTGCTTCCTGTGCTACACGCCCGCGGCGGACGCGCCGCCGGTGGCGCCGCCGCCCTGCCTGCACAACGGCTACATCACCTTTGGCTCCTTCAACAACCTAGCCAAGATCACGCCGCAGGTTTGTGCATTGGCGTTGGCGGGGTGCTTATTTTCGGCTATGTATGCTTGCTGTTTTGCTTTTTGGTCTGGTGTGCTAAGCTAGTTTTGTGAGCACGCCGCGTTCTGTATGCCAAGTCAACGCGTCATTCACCTTCTCCGGCTACCATCCCGACTTGCGTCTACTTGGCGCGCTCGCCTTGCATGTTCGTGACTGGGTGGGCTTTCCAATCATAATGAGACTTTTCCTTTGGACCCTTCCCACACAACCCCGCACCCAACCTCCTTCCTTTTCCCTAGGTGCTGCGCGTGTGGGCTGCCATCCTGGCCGCGGTGCCTCGCTCCCGCCTGGTGCTGAAGAACAAGCCGTTCGCCTGCGAGGCCGCCCGCAGCCACCTGCTGCGCCAGCTGGCGGCTCTGGGTGTGGAGGGCTGGCGGGTGGACCTGCTGCCGCTGGCGCCGGGCAACTCGCAGCACCTGTCGCAGTATGCGCTGATGGACATTTCGCTGGACCCGTTTCCCTACGCGGGTGAGCGAGAGGCTTTGTGTGGTGAAGGCAGGGACAGCGACAGAGGCATGTTAGATGGTGGTTTGGCTCTGGTGTGCGGGATTGCGCACGGGTACTCTGCTACCGTATCCTGTTACCGTGTGCCGGAGTGTATAACATGACCGCATGCTAGCAACGCGCGGATTAACTTACTGGTCTGCCCCCTTGTTACCCATGGGCAGCTCAGTATACGCCCTCGCGACACCAACCGCCGTTGTGCTCCCCACCCTTGCCGCTGCACCCACTCGCTCCGTGCGGGGCAGCAGCCGGGAGCTCGGCACACACGAAACACACACACACACACACACACACACACACACACACACGAATCACATGAAACCCACAACACCTCCATTGGCCACATTCTCGCCCCAAACACCCGCCCACAGCCCGCAGCTCCACACGCCCTTACCTCCGCCTTCTCACCGGCTGCTCCCCACAGGCACCACCACCACCACCGAGTCCCTCTACATGGGTGTGCCCACCCTCACGCTCGCCGGCCGCTGCCACGCCCACAACGTCGGCGTAAGCCTCCTCACAGCCGTGGGACTGCACCCCCTGCCGCCGTGCGGCGGCGCAGGCAGTGGCGGCGGCGCCGGCGGCAGCCCTGGGAGCAGCGGCGGCGGCGGCACCGGCGGCTCCGGCGCCGGCCGCAGCGGAGCGCCAGGTCTGTTGCCAAGCGGCGGCAGTCTAGATGTCAGTAGCGGCGGCGGAGGCGGCGGAGGCGGAGGAGGAGGAGGAGGAGGAGGAGGAGGAGGAGGAGGAGGAGGAGGAGGAGGAGGAGGAGGGGGAGGGGGAGGAGGCGCGTCCGCATGCCCCACGCTTCCGGCGTCGCCGGCGGGCTCGGGCTCGAGCTCCCCACACACACACTCCCAAGCCGGCAGCCCTGTGCTCCAGGCATCCGGGCAGCAGGCAAGCGCGCCGGAGGCGACCACGCGCCAGCAGCAGCAGCAGCAGCAGCAGCACGCCGGCAGTAGCAGCCCGGGCGGCTGTAGCGGCGGCGGTAGCGGCAGCGGCTGTGGCGGCGGCGGGGGTGTGGGGGGGCTGCCTGGCAGTGTGGGCTGTGGCGCCAGCTGGGTGGCCCGCAGTGAGGAGGAGTATGTGGAGCTGGCGGCGGCGCACGCAGCCAACTTCCAGGTGTGTGTGTGTGTGTGTGTGTGTGTGTGTGTGTGTGTGTGTGTGTGTGTGTGTGTGTGTGTATGTGTGTGTGTGTGTGTCGGGTGTGTGGGGGGGTGGGGGGCTTGCAAAGATGGTTGGAAAAGCGGTACAAGATGCACTAAAGACTCCAGGCCGGGGGGTTGGAGCGGGGTCGCCGTGTGTGTAGGAAGCAACGAGACCGGTGCGCGCAGGGCCGTTGCTTATGCTCCTGATGCTCCTCAGATGATATCCACTCAAAAGGCTATCCCCTCAGGCTGCCCGGCCTCGAGCCAGGCTGCTCGCAAGCCGCCGCAACCACCCGCCGCTGCATCAGCACAACGCGCAGTGCTGCCTCACGGCCTGCTCCCACGCTCACCCCTTTCCCCTCAACTTTGTCTGACCCCAACCCCTCAACCCCTCAACCCTTTCCCCTAAACATCGCCACGTCATCGAACAGGCGCTCGCGGACCTGCGAGCTGGCCTGCGCGGCCGAATGTTGGCTAGCCCAATGTGCGACGCCCCGTCTTTCATCCTCAGATTGGAGGGCGTGTATAGGGGGCTGTGGCGCCGCCACTGCGCCCAGATGCTAGGCGATGCCGCGGCGGCGGCGGCCGCGGCGCGCTCGGTGGGGATTGACCTGTCGCGGCGTCGCGGCACCTGAGGCTGAGGCGCCGTAAAGCTGTGGGTTTGGGGGATGGCGGTGGCGGTGTTGGGGATGCGGCACACCTGAATTGTGAGTGTTTACAGACGCAATAAGGGCGCGGCGGGTCTGGGGTCTGGGGATGGCCGTCTGCGTGTCAGGTGTGTGTGCGCCCAAAGCATTGGAAAGCGGAGTGCTCGTTGGATTGATGAGTGGAGTGCGGTTTTCACCCTTGTTGACGCCGGCGTGTTTGGGTTCTGGCCCAGATGCTCGCGACTTCTGGCGGCAAGTGGCAGGCCTGGTTGTACTCACAGCCTCCGTTTGCTTCTGTTGGAACCGGTATGCGTTGGGTGTCCAGCAATCACTCTATGCTCAAGGCCTGAACTGTACTGTAGTCGGTACCAGGGCATTGCGGGGGGCCTGGGCAGATGAGTACGTGGGGGGTTCCGCGCATTCATGAACCGGGATGCAGAAGCATTCTGGTTGCAAGTAAGACGCCCCCTCTCCGATGTTAGCTATTCAAGCAGCAGCAAAGGTGGCGGTGATATGAGAGTCATGTAAATGCGGCGTGGAGGGAACTTGAATGGAGCGGATTGTGTTGGAATATCAGCCATGGTCCCGAAGTGTGTGGAGCATTCTGGGATGCATGAGCAACGCGGATGGATGTTTATAAACCCGGCTTGGCGGCAATTGAATGTTTATGGAGCCGGCTTGGCGGCAAGCAGTATGGGCATTCGTTTTTGTGCACCTAGGCCCCTTGCAGGGCCCTAGAGGGCACAGTTGGGAAGTGCAAGGGCTGCAAAAACAACAGGCCGTAGCAAATGATATGGGATTGTCTTGTCATGGGCGCATTCGCCCGCGTCGTCGAAAGCATTTGGTGGGGTGAAGAACGTGCCTCGGGTACGTAAGTGTGTGGAAATGCCGCGACGTGTGTGTTGCAGCTCGCAAGGCCTACGCGTGCTGAGGCGGCCGCAGCGGCTGCGAAGACAGCAATGGAAATATTGGGGGCTATCGTGCCGTGGAAAGCCAGGTAAGCAACTAGGAAGCAGGACTGCACGCCATGCAATGTAGGACGAAGATTGAGGATTGGGATTGAGTTGCGTGCTGAGTGCTGGGGCTTGTGCAATGGCGGACAGAGATTTTACTGGATGCGAGTGGAATACGAAGACCAGGAGAGGTGTGCGAGAGGCGAATGCGTGGGGCAGGTGAGGAGCGATGCGGTTACGCGTATGTCGCGCATTGTGTGAAGTTGGAAGGTCAGCAGCTGCTGCTGCTGCAGTGGCCTCTCTGCGAGGCTGAGATCTGTTGTTGAATGTGTGTGCGGGCTTCCGATGTGAGGTAGGTTTTGTCCTGCAACAGACCCGATGCTCACCCCACCTCCCCGGCTGATTGTACGGCTGGCATGATGCTTGCGCGTCGCTGGTGTGACGGCGGCTGCATGGGCACCAAATGATGCGGTTCATCATGCTGTAGACTTACTTAGGTGGAGGTGATGGTGGTGGCCAGGGAATAAGGGGTGGTTGGCAGGGCTGGAGACGGGGCCCCCGCGCGGGCTTGGGCTAGACACGTCTAAAGCGCGTGTATATATGTACGCATGCAGCCGCTCTAGCTTGTAGGGCGCCGTAAGTCCCTCGAGTGGTCATAACTATTGCCTTGCCTTCGTCTTGCTCGATGTACGGGGAAGTGAATTACGATGTATCGTACCAAGGATGGGGGAGCAAGGCGTGAGATGGGCTGGCGCCCGGTGTGCGGCCAGAGTACGGTAGCATTCAACCATACAATGGCCTTGCATGTACATGTTGTTGCATGTACAGGCGTGGGCGGCGGCGGCGCTGGAGCCACGCGCTGATGCTCAAATGCCGGCGGTGCGCGTGGAAATCACGAGCTTGCCTTACAGCAGACACGCACTGCAATGAGCATGGAAGCCCAGGGGATCTTTGTAGACTCATTCATACCCCACCCATGTCCATGTAAGTTTTCGCACTTCCTCACGGAGCCCCGCCGCCACCACGGACAGCCAGGCGCACCCTGAGAAAGGCCTGACACTGCAGGCCAGGGCCCAGGAGTCAGCCGCCACCGCACTCGCCAATCACGCTGCAGGTCTGCCAACATGACGCGGTAAGGCAACGCCACTGCACCAGACGTGCACGTGACCCGCTCACCCGCGCCGACGCAGTTCCAGGCCTCGAGCCACCAGGCCTGGGGAGGTTGACACCGTGACACACATGTGGGGGCTCCCAGCTCTGACCTTGGCTGGGTTAGCTCCCGCAGACCCCCCGCTCGCGGCCTGACAAAGCCCGGCCTCCCTGCCTCGGACCCGGCGCCGCGGGCGTGTCGCCATCATGTTGAAACATCGCAACAGGGGCCCATGCAGGTGGGCACACTGTGTTGGCGATGCTGGATTGCTGGTGCGAACGAGTTTGAGCCAAGCAATCACACGCGCACGAGGTTGCGGGGCAACGGGCCAACGGCGCCGGGCTTGCTGGGAGGTCATGGCATGCATGAAGCGCATGTCCCTACCCGATGCTGCACTGGTACCAACCTGCCTTGCCACTGTCCCATCGCATACCCTACCCGATGCTGCACTGGTAGCACTCGCTTAGGTGCTTGAGAGGCAGTAGACATCCCTCCGTGACAGGAACCCTGGGCTCGAGATGACCAGGCTTGTTGATTACATGTGTGCTTCAACGCCTTAGTTTCTGACGGTTCCAAGCGAGTGACGTAGTCGCCACCATACCAGCCCTCGTCTAATTGCGCCCTTGCCTGCCCTTGCTCTCTGTCTCCTCTCCACCACAGTGCAACTCTCACTCTGGCCACACGCTGGGGCAGCTCCAGCACACACACGCGCCAAGCGGATCTCAAACTGACCAGACATATGCCAGATGCTACCCGTTCCAAGTATTCGCCGTAAATAGAAGAGATAATACAGAACATTTCAAACCGCAGTTGTGAGCGCAGATCTCCGAAATGCACTTGTCACATCCCCACAACCCGTGGAAACAATCGACTTTCGGGCACACGTCTCCGTCGCCCCCAGCACTCGTGAAACATGGAAGCGCAGTACCTAAACGGTGTAACCCGAACTGAAAGAACATAAGACACTTGAGCGCCTCCCAGTGCCCGCAGCTCCTGCAGTGCGCTCTGCTGATGCTGCAGCCCTGCTTGCGTGCAATGCAAATTATTATTAGTCCCACCAATGGGCTCTGCGGCCCTGCAAGCTGAAAAAAAGAAATAAGGTCCTGAAGCTCTGGAGGGCGTGCCACGCGCCCGCGAATACTCGCTTTCTCGATGCGTCACATCACATTACGCTGAAACACATCACGCCACGCTGAAACCACGCAACGTCCCACAGCAACAGGCACACGTCAGTCACCACAGCACCCCGCTTCCATTTTGCTCTCGTGGCACCTTCACGTGCCCCCCCCCCCACACACACAGTGCAGCCCCCGCCCAATGCATGGGGCACCCGATGAGTCATGGCGGCTGCGTCCATGCTCTACTGTTGAGCCACCGCTCGAACCGCTCCGGCTCCTACCACTCTCCATTCTCACATCGTCTCTCGAGCTCCCGCACAGGCCCTATATGCACCTGTACACGCCCATAATCCAACCGCCTGTTGGCCTGTGACTGCTAAGGCGACAGCGCCGAGTCAGCCCGTGCCTGAGCCGGTCTGGGCCAACGCAAAGCTCAGTACGCTTGACTTGCACGGCCCTATCCGGCGGCTGCCTGGCAAAGTGAGTAAACCATGCTCAGAGGCTCGTCCTGCGAGCCTCCCGCGCAGGTGCCCAACCGAGGCAGGCCGCCGCTGCGCACCGCCTCGCCTCACAACATGCACCAGCACGCGCCACGCTTGTAACCCATATGCATCTTATGCATCTCTTGCACCAGCACCCCGTGCATGTCGTGCTGATGAGCAAGCGACACGTGCGGTTCCTCGCGGACAGCTGCGGGCCGGCTGCACCGCGCCACCCTCGGCCGCGCCTCCGTCATCGCCTTCTCGTGTGCCCTATCCGCCCCTCCTCCTCCTCCTCCTCCTCCTTTGCCCATCACGACACCATCACAATCACGACGACTGGATGGCCGCGCTGATGGCAGCCTGCGCCATCGCGTTGCCCCGCTGCTGGAGCGCCTGGCTCAGCCCTCCCGCCACCGGCGGTGCCAGCGCTAGCCGCTTCTGCTCCTGCACGCCAATGGTGCCGATGCTCTGCACCCCCGGCTCCAAGAACCCAGTTGACTTGAGGATTGCGTTACGCGCGCGCAGCCGCTCGCGCTTGATGGCCACGCTGGGGCTGTCGCCCGTGAATGAAAAGGCGAAGTCGGGCGGCGCGCCCGATAGCTGGTGCGGCGGCACGAACGTGGCTGGCGCGGCGATTGTGGTCGGGCTGTCCGGCGAGGCGTCCGCCTTTTTCCACCGGGCCATGTGCGGGATGCTGACCGGCACGGAGGAGCCCTGTGAGGCAATGAATAGGGAGCGTACAGGGTTGGAGGATGGTGATACAACGGCACAGAGTGACCGGGCCTTTCCTTTCCTTGACCGTGCTGTAAACCCTAAACGCGCGTGAAACCTGACAGCCCCCAACTTGTGGTACGCAGCACTCGCTCCCGGGCCTCCCGTCTGGCCCTACGCCGCCAGCCCTCACGCCGCTCACCATGCGTATGTGCCCCGACATCGCGGGCATGGATGCGGATATCCGCGCAGACGTGTGCGGCGCATCGTCAAGCTGCTCGGATGCTAGGGTCACCTGGATGAGGCTAGACTTGGCCGATGAAGTGTCTGGGTCATCTGTGATCAATTGACATAACAGAAATTTTGCTTAAAATGTGGGTCGAGCACTGTGGCTGATCGCTGAAGCTTGAATCGAAAAGCGCCGTGCCAAACCAGCCAGATCTCTGCAACTAAGGCAATAAAATAGGCTCCAACGTGCGTACGCATACCACCGGGCGGCAGCAAATCGCACGTCTTCCTAGCGACCCCAGCGCCGACGGACTCGCTTACCGTGCGCTTCGTTTGGAAGTGGCCCAACACCGTCCTGCGCTTCCTCTAGAGCGATATCCTCCTCGCTGCTTACAGAAGAAGCCGCATCGCCGTTGTCGTCCTCAAAGAGGTCGGCTTCGTGAAACTCCTCCACGATAGGGTCCATGCCAGTAGCCATAGCCCTAAATACCACGCTTTCTATCTGTCCAATCAAATTGCGCCGGGTTGGAGTGTTGTGGTACAGGGACAGGGGTTGTGGCAAGTTCTGTGGCCTGAGCGGCGGCTACTCGCTTCACAACGTCACTAAGGTTGCGGTAGGAATCAGGTTAAAGCCAAGCGGCGAGCAAAGATCGTTATGGCGACTGCGACGTTGGAGGAACTGAATGCTGAGGGTCAATTTCCAGAAGCTTCAAGTGTGTTGCTCAATTGAGACGGCTTTAATGGCTGATGTGAATGAAAGTATGGTTGGCCACCAGGCGTTTCGCAGCATAATGTTGCGATCGAGCGCATCATGGGAAACCTGGAACCGAAGTCGGGGCTGTCCGAGCTGCGCCTGCAGATGTAACGTTGTTGAATCAAGCTTCGATGAATCAGCCCCCGAAAAAATATTGTGTTATTTTATTAGACTCCATCTCCTGATGGCGTGGGCCCGTCGGCCTGGACAAGCCATAGCAGCTGTCGCTGGGCTGGAATTTGCCGTCGCTTTGCGGGTGCCGTCCCCTTTCAACTCGCTTAGAATAATTCTGCTTAGATTCTTAAAGCTCTGAGGACTTAACACAATTACGTTGCACAACCTACTAGCAGCAGTACTGGGGCCGTGGGGCCCGGGCCCCGCCGGGCTCTTCAGGCCTTCACCAGCCATTTCCAGTTCCAGGTTCTGCCAGTCGCAGATGGCGCTTCCCCAACCGTTTCAGGTGCGCTATCTACCTTCCACCGCTCGGCACACACCTACCTGGTCTTGATCAAGCGTGCCAATTGGAACCACAACTTGTCCTTCCTTTGGGCATCCCTTTTCCTGCTGGCCATCGCGCACGCTGGAGGCAACCAGGACTGTTACGAGTGCAGCCGTGCCCCCGCTCACAGGAAGTGAACTGTAGTGCCGTCGGCCGCGCTCTATGTCTGCACCCATGCCAAACACGGACACAAACGTCACCCATGTCATGTTACCTGGGCGTCGCCAAGTTACCACGGTGCGATGCGACATTGCTACGTACACGAATGTGGCGTTGCGGTGTGTGTGTGTGTGTGTGTGTGTGTGTGTGTGTGTGTGTGTGTGTGTGTGTGTGTGTGTGTGTGTGTGTGTGTGTGTGTGTGTGTGTGTGTGTGTGTGTGTGTGTGTGTGTGTGTGTGTGTGTGTGTGTGTGTCTCCCGAATGCTTATCAATGCTCTTGCCTGACCGGGCGCCCGCAGCATGAGGAATGCGCCTTCGCAAAGTACCGGCCGGCCAGCAAATCTGCGACGTTTCGGTACGGAAACTCCGGCATTATACCAGCCACGCGCTGTTGCTTTGAAGTCTTGAACTGATTGCTGGGGTCTGGGAGTATGCCGCACACGCGTGACTACGCCAACCTACCGTGTATGCTAGATTAGGAGAGCCTGGAGGGTTGTCGGTACATCCCGGACTGCCGAAGCGGGGGCGGTGCAGCCATCCCAGATTGCCAAGTCGGAGGCGCTGCCGATTGTGGAAGCTATGGGGGGGGGAGGTCCCGACCAAATAGATTGCTACATCGGCCAGCTCAGATTGACAAAGAGGGGGCGCTTGCACTAGGTCAGTTAGCCGAAACACGGCAGAATGGCGACTGAACGCGCTCCCTAGACTGGCCGGTTCCCCAATTCCCACCCTCCGTGCACCCCCTTGGACAGCAGGCTATGGGAAGGGCGCAGCCTTGGCGCCGTGGCTAGATAGTTAGCAATCTGTTAGAGCGCGAATCCTCACAGCCCACCCTTGCATATCGATCGCGACGCCAACCTGTTCCAGCAGCAGTTGGCGTGGTACACTTGCAGCGGTATTCCGCTGTATTGATGTGCACATACTGTAAAGCTAATTACATAAGTTTCAATTCAAGTAATAGCCACTACGCTTCGCTCGGCTGCGAGGGCACCGTAGCTCTGAAAGAAGGCCAAGCTTACAGATAATGACTGTAGGAGATGAAGGGATAAAGGGATAAGGGCGCGCGATGGCAAATAGCGAAAGGTGGCGTCGCAAGCGCGGGAGTGTGAGCGGTCTCGCTTTGCTCCTGGCCGCGTACATAGCTGCAGCTCCACTTGCCAGAGTCATTGATACAGGAGGTGAGCTTCAACCAGTTAAAAAAGCGACACGGCGGCACTCGAGTCCGCGATTCAGTGCCACGGTTGCTCCTGGTGTGGAGCTATCAGAGAGCGCGTTCGGATTAAATAGAAGGCGCAGATGTCAGGCACTGACACGAAAAGCTACGCATCGACTGGCGTCGAGCAACCGTCACAAGCGGTGTGTGCGCACGGCCCCAGCGCACGGCCCCAGTGCACTGTGCCGCTAAGCGGCGGGGCCCACCGATGCGTCGTTGTACCACAGCTATGCATGCCTTACCTCCACGCGCACTTGCCACGCAGTGGATGCGCCGCCGCCGTTTGATGGTACGCCCTCGGAGTCACCAGGTGCGGCTTACCAGGGTACTTCGCCAAACCCTACTTGGGATGGCATGCAAAGGGGATGCATGCGATGTGGCTCCGCGAGGACAAGCAAGCTGTGGTATTGGTGCGGTGAGCAGCGGTGAGCACACTGCGTGCTCCTAGCGCTCCTCCAGGAGTGCGATCGGACAGCATGCCTGGCTGGAAGCCGCGGGGCGCGCGGACGGCGGCGGCACCAGCAGCAACTAGGGTAAAGAGTCTCAGGGTTGATGGTCCCCACGGCGCCGCGCCTCCGCGCCGTTGGAGAGTCATGCATTTCTCGATTACAACCATCTGCTACTCCAGCTAGCACGCACTCGCGCAGCCATCCTCAACCTACCACCCATCATCCGGCCGCGCTCACTTTCTCCTGCTGTGCTGCTGACTGCAGACTTCAACACAACCATCACCACCAACAACGCACCGCCGCCCCCTGATGATCAGGCGCTGCCGCCGCCGCCCCCAGGGGCAGGCGGCAATCAGCCCCCGTCTCCCGCCGCGGCAGGAACAGCCGCCCAGCCGCCGCCACCCACTCAACTGGGCGGCGGCGGGAGCGACGACGAGATGCCGCCCGACAGGGCCCACACAGATGTGCTCCCGCCGCCGCCACCGGCCAAAGGTAGGCGGCAGCTGGAAACCGCTCCCAGTCTCCCACACCGTAGCAAACAAGGCTGCTGCAGGTAGGCATCGCTCCCACACCGTAGGCTCTTCAGCGCGCGGCGCAAGCTCCGATGGCGTTGCAGCCATCGTGCCATCGCAGGCGCCGCATAAGCGGCTGGAAAGTGGCACACCGTGCGCAGCCCACCCCCCCCTTGCACTGCACAGCGCGCCCCACCCCCAACCCCGGCCCCAACCTCGCACCTCACCGCCGCCTGCATTCCTACCACCTTGCCCCGCTCGTTGCCACTACTCACGTGCGTTGCGTGCAGCGATCCCGCCCCTCCGCCTCGTGGGTGGCTCCACGTCATACTCGGGCCGACTGGAGGTGAGGGGGTTGGGCACCGGCGGCGTATTGCTACTTGTATGTGCCACTCGTGCGGTACTATTCGTGCGGTGCTACTCGCGCGGTGCTACCCGTGCGGTGTGCTGTGCACATGGGAGGGTTGTGCACGGACCCTGTGCTGCTGCCATTCCGCAATTTAGCGATCGGGGGCCTGCAACATAAGGCGGGTGCTCTCCTCATCCTGCGCAAGCGCTCCCCACCGCTGATCACCCCCCCCCCCGCCCCCGCCCCCGTAACCTGCCCGATTCAGATCTTCCTTGATGGCGCATGGGGAACAATTTGGTGCGTGGCTGCAAATGTGCAATGTTTAGTAAGTGTCTGCATCGCTGGTGCGCGCATGTGATGCTGCTTTGACTGGTACCGGCATGTGATGAGACGTGCGGTTTTCCAATGGGCGTGTTGCACACGATTGGCACGTTACGCAAGCGTATGCATGCATGCATGCATGCATGCACACGCGCAACCCACTGCGCAGTACAATGCACGTACGTATGACCCGCGTACGGCTGCATGTCCACCCATGCGCGCATGCATGTGTACCCGCGGGACCCTGCCTGTGCAGTTCTGACGGCTGGGTGAACTACCCGGACAATGCCAAGGTGGCGTGTAAACAGGTACGTCCGAAAGCCGACACGGGCTGCCGTTGTGAGTGTTTGCCATGTAATGACCGAGCACGGCCGCAGCAGGGAACTAGTGCACCGGTCGCCAAGCACGATCTTGCCTGGCTGGTGTGGGCAGTGGGGTTGTTATTGGCTCTCCAACACTAAGCCCGCATCTTTGCCCCCGCCCTGCTGCTTTGTTTCCCGCTTCCCTCACAATCTACCATCAGTTGGGATTCAGCGGTTGGTCGTACGGCTCTCGCTGGTACACGTCATCTACAAGCGTGCCCTGGGACTACTTCCAAACCGCATGGAACGCGAGGATTGTCATGGTAGGTCGGATGGCCATTTATGGCAGCGGCAGCAGCAGCAGCAACCTCGTTTACCCGGCTGCTTGTGTAGAGGCAGGAAATGGGAAAATCACTGCTCAGTCCTAGGACGTACGGGTCTGATCTGCAAGGTCAGCAGCAGTGCATGTATGGATGGGTTGCGTGGTGGATGGGCTCGGAGACAACCCGCCTGGTGCGTGCCATCCGCGTTTGTGTTTGATTGGTACCTGCCCCCTACCTGCCCCCCTTCACTTCTTAAATAGTCATGAATGTACCCCCCCCCACACACACACGTACTTGGCCCCCTATCTACCTGCTGCGCCCCCGCCTCCACCCATAAAAATCACACGCACACCTGCAGTTCAGTGTGCGCTGCAGCTTCATGGACACCTACCTGGCCGGATGCTGGTGGGCCAGGTCGCCGGTGGGGTTCGCCTCCTGCACGCATGCGCAGGACGTCGGCGTCTCATGTGGCGGTGGGTGTGGGGGGGCTTACACGGGTATGTGCGTGTGCGTATGTGAGCAACAGCAGCTCATGAGTGGAAACGTAACAATGCCCTCGGCTTGGCTGTACTTCCATGGACTCCGGGTCTCTTTCTACAACTGTTCTCTACCCTGTGCGTGCACACAAGCAGGATCGCGCCCGCCGATGCCACCTCCAGACTCACCCCCTCAGCCGCCCCGGTCTCCGCCACCGCCCAGCCCGCCGCCGACGCCCCGCGCCCCCCGCCTGCCGCCGGCGGCCCCCAAGCCGCCGCCGCCGCCCCCACAGCAGGGCGACGCCGCGGTGCCCTTGCCCGACTGGAGTCACAGCTGTCAGGTCAGCTTGCGGGATCCAGGGAGTCTGAATCCAAACGCGCCGGCGCCTGGCGGCGGCAGTAGCAGCGGCACGCCGTACATCCGCTGCGAGGCGGCCGCAGCTACAGCCGCGGCTGCGGCTGTAGCAGCAGCCGGGGTGGTGGCGGCGGCTGCGGGCGGCGGCGCTGGAGGTCCTGCTGAGCAGGGAGCAACGGCGGCGGTGGGCATGGTGGCTGTGATGCTGGGGCCGTCACTGGCGCCGCTCCACGCCGCGGGCCTGCTACAGCTGAGCGGCGTGCAGGTGCTGCAGTGGATTCGAACCGGCAGCAGCAGCAGCAGCAGTAGCAGCACCGCCGCCACCGGCAGTAGCAACAGCACATCTTCTGGCCCGGACTTCGGCATCACCTTTGTTGGCGTGCCGCACTTGTTGCTGCGGGACTCGGAGCTGACCGGCATGCCCCTGTCCGGCGCCGCGCCGCTGGTGGTGTGCGTAAACTGCACGTTCCTAACCGTTGAACGGTTGACAGTTGAGGACTTAACCGGCGAGCCGCTCGTCCCCAGCGCCAACGGCATACCGTACGTACGGCGAGTGACATACGGCGCGGTTGAGGCCAACGGTCTGGTGGCGGCGCGGCTCGCCGGCGTGTCGTGCAGCCGTGTCGTGAACTCGTACGGTTTTGCGTGCGTACGGCTGTCGTACCTGCCACTGGACGTACGGCGCAGTGCGCTGCTGGCGGCGGCGAAAGTAACAGGTGCCGCCGCCGCTGCCAGTAGCAGCAGCAGCAGCAGCAGCGGTGAAGCTGGCGTGGCAGCGGCGACCACAACCGCAGACGTGGAGGTCGGATCAGCTCCAACAGCACCAGCGCCAGTAGCGTCATTAGACGCCACAGGCACGGCGGCGGCAGCGGAGGTGACCCTTGCTGACGTGCGGCCGCCGCCGGTGCTTCACTTGTTGGATTCCTCCTTCGCCAACACCTCGGTGGTCTGGTCGGCCTCGAAGGATGTCGTACCGGCAAAAATGTTCGTACCAACTGCCTCGTGCGGCGCATCAGCAAACAACAAAACCATGCTGGGTTACGGTGCCGTGCTGATCGACTTTGATGCCCGCTACCCCATGCCCACAAACGACACAACCACTGCCATCAGTACCATCACCGGCAGCAGCATCAGTAATGATACCACCAGCAGCAGCTCCGGGGAACCGATTAACGTGACGATGGGGCCGGTGGTAATGAGCGGCAATGCCCCATTGGCTGCCTCTGTCAATGGCAGCAGTAGCAACGGCAGCAACAGCAGCACAGCAGGCGGCGGCGGGGATGAGGACGCGAGCGCGTGGTCGGCAGTGGTCGTGCAGGGCGCCCGGTTCGTTGGGAACCGGGGCGGATGCGGCGCCGGCCTGGCACTCGACTTGAAGAAGCTGCCGGTGCGTCAGCGTCCACTGTGGGGTGTGGCAGTGTGGGGTTGTATTTGGGGGCAGTGTGGGGTGTGCGTATGCGTGTGCGTGCGTGTGTGTGCGTATGTATGTGTGCGTGTGTGTGTGTGTGCGTGTGCGTACGTGCGCGTGTCGTGCTAGCTAGAGCCCGAGCAGGACACGGCCTCCCGCCCGTGTGACGACGTGGCCGCACACAGCCGCACCCTTGCTTGCTTGACCCAGATCCCAGACTTCCATGGACGTGCCTTTTGCCGTGTCCTAAAGATCACAATACAACACTAAACCCGCATGCCTCCTCTCATACGTACGGTACGTGCGTGCCGCTGCCTGGCATGTCCACTCAATGCACCTGCCCGCGCCCTGCATGCCTGTGTCTATGCCTGCGCACACGCAGGTCAAGCTGAGCCTGTCGCGAGTCAACGCCACAGAGAATGACGTCATGACTGGCACGTTTGAGAGCGGCGATGGCGGCGCTTTCTACGTGCTGGGCGGCGGCCGCTCTCGAGTTACCATTTCCGGCGGATCCGTTCTCAGCAGGAATGGCGCCACTCACGGCGGAGCCGTTTACGCTGAGTCATCCACCTCCCTCGTGTTTGAGGTGTCGGGGGGCTCGCGCCTGGTCCTGAACCGCGCCGGATTTGCTGCCGGCGCGATCAGTGTGGGAGGAAAGCAGGAGGTCGCGATCCGCATCACTGGATCCAGCGCCGTGTCCCGAAACTCCGTATCCGGTTTTGGCGGCGCCATCCTCGCGTTTGCCAAAACCGGCAGCCTGGTGGTTTCGGACCATAGCTCCGTATCAGGCAACGTGGCAAACCTGTACAGCCCATCTGATGCAAAGACGAATGGCGGCAACGGCGGCGGCGCGTGGCTGGAGGTCAGTGCGTGCGGGTGTGTGGGCGGGCGTAGCGTGCTTGTACAACGGATGAAATAAAGCGGGTGTACGTGGGATCGATGGGAGGGGGGGTCGCAGGTCCGGGCATCGGGAGTCCGCCCAATAGCACACACCCGTGTGCGTGTTTGCATAGGCAGCCAATTTGGTGTCATGTGTATATGGCTAGCAGGTAAGCAGCACCGCCGCTCACTCGCGGCAGAGGCAGCATCTGAATGCCGGTGTCGCGGTACTCCACTTTCGCTATGCGCAGTTTCAGAACACGACACTGGTCGAGGTGTCTGGGGGCAGCGCCGTCTCCAACAACGCGGCATACAACAACGGTACGGGATGCATGCAGCCTGTGTGCCTGTGTGCGCTTCGGGTAGTCTGGTACTGCGCACACACACACACACACACGCGCGCGCGTAATGTTTTCCTTGTGCTCTTTAACACACACACACACACACACACATACACGCCATCGTTTCCCGTACATATGCCAGCGTGATTGCCGTACGGTACGTTCTGTCACCCGTGCCTTCAGCTGTACGGTAGTCACGCGGCGTGCCGGGCATGCTCCTCCGCATACCGTATGCCAGCCCTGATCGAGCCCGCTCGGCACTGCATCCTTCCAATCCTTTGCCCGCGCTCACCTTACTTCACAGGCGGCGGGCTGTATGTGTGGAAGGACCTCGGCACCTTCACACTCAATGGTTCAATCATGTCGGGCAACTCGGCTCGGGGCGGGCCGTTCTGCGAGGGCGGCGCCCTCTTCATAGACCGGAGCGCCGCCAACATCATATTGGATGGCGGCGCCGTGATGAACGACAACCGGGCCGGGCTGTGGGGGTGAGTGGCCGCGTCTAAGTCGCGTGCATGCGTGGTAGAGAGCAGTCAGAGCACAAGGGATGGGTAGACAAGGGATGGGGTCCCGTGTGCAAATGTACATGTGCGTGATTCAGGGAGCCCACAGGCGCCAGTCGTCAAGCAGGCCGCTCAGTCAAGGCACACGCACACTCGCGTCTATTGTGCTAATCATTCCTTACGCTCCGTTCCCTTGGCACACAGTCACACACGCCCTGCCTCCAATGACCGTTTTCCAATGCCTTGACTCCCGAATTGCTTGCAGCGGCGGTATCGGAATTGCTGGAAACGAAATCTCGTCTAGCACCAACCTGACCGTACTGGGCAGGCTGGTTGTAAAGGGGGCGTCAACGATGTCCGGAAACTCCGCAGGACAGGTGTGTGTGACGGTATGTGTGTGTGTGTGTGTGTGCGTGTGTGTGTGCGTGCGTGTGTGTGTGTGTATGAGTGTGTGTGTGTGTGTGTGTGTGTGTGTGTCCATACACATGTTTCGGCGCCGCGACTGCTATTGCTCACCTCTTTGTGAACACCCCATTACGCACATGTCAACACGTTTTGAGCTGCCATGTCACGTATCTCACTTGCTTCACATGACCCGGTGTTGTCTGACAACGCATCCGGCCCTATTCGCCATCGCACAGTCTGGAGGAGCTGTGCGGGTGAGTGGCACGGACGGCGACCCAGTGCCATCAGTGGAGCTGACGGAGGGGAGCCGCTTCATCAACAACACCGCCAAGCTCGGGGGAGGGTGAGGCGTGCGTGGGGGTGGGGCTGGGGGCTGGGGCACTGAGGCATTAGGGACACGTGGCCACAAGGTGTGGCTGCGACTACCAGTGCTGCCGGGGTGCGCGCATGCGTGTCTATGTGTTTGCTTGGATGCATACGTGCCAAACTTTCGAGTCGGCGGCATGCCTCTCAGAGGTATGCCCTTGGCGCCGCCAGACAACGAGAGGCTCCCTAACTACCCTTGTGGCAGCGCGAGCCGCAGAACTACTCTTGTGGCGGCGCGAGCCGCAGCAGGGTCCCGGATAACCCGGTGGGATAACCCCCCCCCCCCCGAACCCCCCCTTCCGTGCCCGCCATATTTGTCGCACTCGTACGTCGATCAGTGTTGCAAACTCCTCCTGCATTACTCATCACCTGCCGGGTTGCCGACGGAACGCACCCGCGCGTGCAGGGCGTTGTACTTTGGCGGGGATGTGTTGAGCCTGTTCACCAGTGGAGCGCTCCTGTCCGCAAACGGAGTGCCGCCTACCTTCCGTGAAGGGGACTATGACAACGGCGGGGTAGGGCATCTGTGACGCGTGCTCATTCACAATGTACGGCATGTGTGTGTGGGGTGTGTGCTGTGGGTGCGGGCCCCTTTGCCGTTTGGTATACACACGAACGCTGGCACAACCTTGTGCTGAAAAACCACAAGGGGAAAGTACGGTTCGACACTACCTTCAGAGAAATGAAAGCTAGTGTGAATGCAAATGCAAGACGCCCTTGTGTGTTTGGCGCTGATCGTCGAGCAACCGCATTGCTTGATTCATTGCACCCACGCACCCGCCGCCCGCCCGCCTGCTGCCCTCAGGCCATTTACGTCTCTGGGTCCGTTCGGAACATGACGCTGGTGAACACGACACTGACGCGGAACGTGGCGCGGGGCGGCGGCGCGATCGCGGTGTACAGGTAGGTCCGCAAGCGTGCGTGTGAGCAGATGCTCGAAACCCCGCCCGAACTCAGGGTCTCAGCCAAGGAAGCAAATTGGCCCTCCCGCCCCCTTGGCTGAGACCCTGACCCGAAGGACCCTGCTGCTCTCCCAGACGCCGGCTGTCACCCTCCCCGTTGCCATACCATGCGCCTTGCTTGGCCCCGCAATGACATACTTCGCACAGCTTTACACCCCGCCGGTAATGCCACCATGCGGCCATGCAGAAACGCAACCGTCACGATCATCAACTGCACCATCACCCAGAACCAGGCGCTGTTGTACGATGGCGGCGCGCTGTGGTTCGGCACGGTGGACACACTGCGATTGGCGGGCGGCACGGTCATCGCAAACAACAGCGCCGCGCGATGCGACATCGCTGAAACCCTGCCCTGCAAGTCGGGAGCCAATCGCGCCCGCGGAGGTGCCATCATGGTCCAGTCAAACGCGGGCGAGGTGGTGCTCGAGGGCGGCGTCGTGGCGGCGGACAACAGGGCAGGCGTGAGCGGCGGGTGAGCGCTGGGCTGGGCTCGTTTACCACTCGCTCGTTAGCAATCGCACCTTTCTTACTTCGATGCTGCTGGCCCGCACTGCACCACACGCACCATACCTCGCCCGCCACACACCGCACCGCGCCGCATCACTCCGCCGCAGGCTGCTGCATGTGGGCGGCGCACTGACCAGCTTGCGGGTGGACACGGGCTCCGTGGTGCGCGGCAACGCAGCCCTGTGGGCGGGTGGAGCCGTGTTCGGGACGATGGCGGTGGGGGCCGTGGAGGTGGCGGGCGGCAGCAGCGTGTCAGGCAATGTGGCCCAGGAGTTTGGAGGTGGGTGTGCGTGTGGGCGTGTTTGGCGTTTGTCGTGTGTGCGCGTGTTTGTATGTGTCTCTGCTAACCCTTAGGTAGCGGTTGGTGCTGACTACCCGCCTTGACTACCCGCCCTGATTCCCCCAGTGCCCCCCGCCGGCAGCCGCGATAGGCTTTACCAAACGCGTACTTTGTTTGGGTAATGGTGACGCCGTCGCCTCGACCGCACTCGCTCAGGTTTTATGGCGGCGGCCGGTAGGCTCGCCACGTTCACCGTCTCCGGCGGCAGCAGCCTGACCCAAAACTCTGTGGTCAACGGCAGCGGTGCCGTACTTGCAGTGGATCGCAACATCAGCAGCTTTACCATCACAGGCGGCAGTGACGTGTCGTACAACTCCGCGCCGTACGGCAGCGGCGCCGTGCTGTACGTGGGCGGATCCGTCAACGGTTTCTCGGTTGGCGGCGGCAGCACATGCGCGCGCAACACAGTAGGAAGGGCCGGCGGCGTGGTGGCGGCGGAAGGCGCCGTACGCAACGTGCTGATCAGCGAGGGGAGTCGCGTGGAGGACTGCGCCGCCGCCGCGTACGGCGGTGTCATTCACGCGAAGGGCAGCCTTCAGAACGTCACGGTTAAAAACTCCACGATCCGAAACTGTACGGCAGGCATCGGCGGCGGCGCCTTCAGTACTGCCGGTGACGTACGGAACCTCTCACTGGCGGGCGGCGCGGCGTTGTGGGATTGCACTGCCACGGATGCGGCTGCGACCAGAACCGGCGGCGCGGTGTTCGCGGGCCGGGATTTGGAGGGCCTGACGCTGACAGGCGGCAGTAGCATCGAGGGTGGCGGCGCCGACCAGGGCGGCTGCGTGTTCGTGTACGGCGGCGCGCGCCGCATCGTGCTGGCAGGCGGCAGTAGCATACGGCGCTGTACGGCACGGTTGGGGGGTGCGCTGTTCGTAGGATCGGAGGGCCTGACTGGCCTTAGCCTGACTGGCGGCAGTAGCATCGGCAGCAGCAATGCCGCGGCTCGCGGCGGCTGCGTCTACGTGGGCGCCGCCAATGGCGGCGGCGGCGCCGCCGGCGGCGCGAGTGACACCGACAGCGGCAGTAGCAGCGACGGTGGTAGCGGCAGCGGCAGTAGCAGCGGCGGTGGAATGCGGCGGGTGACGCTGACGGAAGGCAGCGAGATTTTTGGGTGTACGGCACAGGAGGGCGGCGCGGTGTTTGTGGCGCTCGGCGCGGCGGCGGACTGGCGGTTGAGTGGCGGAGCCGCCATTCGCGCAAACAGGGCGCTGCTGGATGGCGGCGCGATCTGGGCGGCCGCAGCCGGCAGCTGGACCCTGGAGGGCAACTCGAGCATCAGTGACAACGCCTGCGGGCGTGATGGAGCCGCGATGTATGTGTCAGACGGAGCCGTCAGCACCAGCAGCAGTGACAGCAGCGACGGCAGTAGCTCAGGGACCGGGGCCAGTGGCAGTGGCAGTGGCAGTAGCAGTAGCAGCAGTGGCTCGGCGGTGCAATCGGCGGGCGCCGCAGGAGCAGGCCGCACCAAAAGCAGCAGTACCGCCTCACCTCCACGGCCTCCACCGCTGCTGGCGCCACTGCCGCCGCCACCGGTGCCGCTGCTGCTGCAGCTCACGCTGGCTTCTGGCGGCCGCGTTTCGAGCAACCGCGCAGAGCGGTTCGGCGCCATTTTCCTCAAGGGCACGGGCGGCCTGCAGCTCTTGAACGTGACGGGTGCCGGCAGTGCCGTCTCATCCAACTCCGCGCTTAGCGGCGGCGCATTCTACGTCACAGGCCCGGTGGCGTTGGTGTCGGTGGCGGCTGGCGGCGCGGTCACAGGCAACCGCGCCACAGGAGGGCGCGGCGGTAGCAGTGGCGGCGATGGGGGATTCCTCGCAACGCTGCAGGATTTGGGGCGGCTGGAGGTGGTTGGAGCCGGCAGTGCCTTATCAGGTAACCTGGCACTTGACGGAAACGGAGGCGCGGCGAGCGTCACCGGCGGCGCGGCGAGCGTGGTCGTGGCCGACGGGGCTGAGGTGTCGGGCAACCGCGCGCGCTTCGGCGGCGCGGTGGCGGTGAAGGGCCGCGTCGCGGCCTTTGAGCTGACTGGCGGGGCTGCCGCTACAAACCAGTATGCGCAGTACAGCGGAGCTGTACTGCACGCCGGCGGCGGCGCCGCCGCCGTACGGCTGGCTGGCGGCGCGCGCGCCGCCGGCAACCGCGCTGGTTTGCATGGCGGCCTGTTGTGGGCGGCGGGCGTGGGCGAGGTGGTTATGACTGGCGGTGTGATGGTGGAGCGGAACCGGGCGGTGCTGGGAGCGGGCGGCGTGCTGGCGGTTGAGGGGAGTGGGTTGGGGAGGTTGGACGTGACCGACGGCTGCGTGGTGCGAAACAATGCGGCAGCGACCACCGGCGGCTTTGTTTACAGCGAAGACCTGGTCGCCGCGGCGGCGGCACCTGTTGCTGCTGATGCTACTGCTTCTGCCAGCATTGCTACTGCGGATGCCGCTGCTCCTGCTACTGCCACGGATGTTACTGCTGCCGCTGCCTCAGCAGAGCCGGCGGCGGCGGGCACGGATGCGGCGGTGGCGACGCAGGTGCGGCTGGCGAGCAGCAGCTTCACGGGCAACTCGGCCGGCACGGCGGGAGGCGTCCTGGCGTTTGGCTCAACAGCCGTGGCGGTGGCGGGCTGCGTCGTGGCCAACAACACCGCAGCTGCGTCCGGAGGCTTCCTCTTCTTGGGCCGCCAACAGGTGCGTCACAATGCACGACGCAAGTCATTCGCCCGCATGAGCTCTGCTCAATGTGCGTGCCTGGCAATCGTTAGTTGTGTGTG
Organism: Chlamydomonas reinhardtii; assembly: GCF_000002595.2. Taxonomy (NCBI): domain Eukaryota; kingdom Viridiplantae; phylum Chlorophyta; class Chlorophyceae; order Chlamydomonadales; family Chlamydomonadaceae; genus Chlamydomonas; species Chlamydomonas reinhardtii. The sequence goes on from NC_057015.1 coordinate 7,898,005, forward strand.
TGTGTGTGTGTGTGTGTGTGTGTATGTGTGTGTGTGTGTGTGTGTGTTCGTGGTCGCCAGGGCACACTGATAATGCGCCGCCAGTTATTAGTACCGGTAATCGCACTGCGTTTGCAATACCGCTTGCTTCCCACACGCTGTGTGACAGGCACCCGACGCTCAGGATGCCGTTCTGGAGCCAACGCCCGCTGGGGCCGACTCCTCCTCGTCGTCGTCCTCTTCCTGCACTGCTCGCCCCGCAGCCGCTTTTTTCTCAAGTGAGGACTCGACGTACGCCGGTAACCAGGCAGGCGCGTACGGCGGAGTTGTGGCCCTGTACGGCAGCAGCGGCAGTAGCAGTAGCAGCAGCAGCAGCAGCTCCGGCGGCAGTGGCAGTAGCAGCAGTAGCGCGTGCGGGGTACCCAGGCAGCAGCTGGTGGCGAGTGTGGCGCGCTCGCAGTTTGTGGGGAATGGCGCGGCCGCTGGCGGCGGCGCGATTGCGGTGCTGATGATGACCGCGGATGCCAGCGGCGCTAACAGTAGCAGCAGTGGCAGTAGCAGCAGTGCAGTGGCCGGCAGCAGCAATGGGCAGCAGCAGCAGCAGCTGCCCCTGGGAGGGCAGCCGGCGGAGGTGCGCGTCTCAATCAGTGGCACGCGCCTTGTCCGGAACGTGGCAGGCCGCATTCCTGGGGAAGCTGGCAGTAGCACCACTGGCAGCAGCAGTGGCAGTAGCAGCACGCCGCAGGTCGTGGTCAGTGGTGGCGGCGCGGTGCTGCTTTGGGTGGAACAGCCGCCACTGGCTGTAGCTGCTGCCAATGCTGTGGGCACTGCCGCTGCCGTCGGAGTCAATAGCTCGCTGGTAATAGATGGCTGTGAGTTCGCGTCCAACGCGGCATGGGGTGGCGGCTCAGGAGGCGACGTCGCTGTGTGGAGTGCCACGGTGTCACAGCGGCAGCGGCTGTTGGCGGCGCTCGCTGGTGGTGGGATTGCGACGGCCGCCACTACCGCCAGATCGAACAACAGCAGCTCGGCGCTATCAGCGCTAGCTGCTGCTGCTGCTGCTGGCGGCGACGGCATACAGACCGTCCGCATCGCCAACTCCACGTTTCAGAACTCGTCGTCGTCAGCGGACGGTGGCTCAGTCCTCGCCGTGTGCGGCAGTAGCAGCTTTGGAAGCAGTAGCAGCACTGGGGCCAGCAGCGGGGTTGAAGGAGGTAGTAGCAGCGTCGTTCCGCAGCTAACAGGAGCTAATGCATGCACCCTTGCCATCAGCAACAGCAGCTTCAGGGGTGCTACTGCCGGCCAGGATGGGGGCGCTCTAGCCGTTGCTGCTGTGGCGGGCGGCGGCGGTGCTACTGCCGATACCGCCGCCAGCAATGGTGGCAGTAGCATCGGCCGAATGGCGGCTGCAGCGGGAGCGGCGGCTGTGGAGCTCGAGGGCTGCCGGTTTGAAATCAATACCGCTTCTGGCCGGGGCGGAGCCATCAGCTATGTTGAGCTTGCTTGGGTGCAGGCAGCAGAGTCGCCACCTTGCGGAGCGAGCAGCAGCAGCAATGGCAACACTAGCAGCAACAACGCCGGATGTTTTGCATTCAACACATCACGTGCGCGCGTTGGTCTGCTGGTGCGTGCCTCTCGGTTTACCAGTAACCGAGGGGCGGGTGGCGGCGGGGCCTTGGCGCTGGCAGGGCGCTCGGCCGCACACATACTTGATAGCACTTTCAGTGGCAACGCAGCGGCGGCAGGCGGAGGGGCGGTCCTGGCGCGTGGCTGCGGCCTTGTGCTCATCAATGGCTCCAGCCTGAGTGGAAACAGTGCCATATCAGGCGGAGGTTTGTTCGTGTCGCCGGCGGAGGCCGTAGCAGAAGCGCCAGCAGCAGCAGGAGCGGCAGTAGCTGTAGCAGCCGTTCCAGGCGGCAGTAGCAGTGCGCCGCAGCGCCGCCGCACGCAGCAGCAGCAGGCTGCTGTCACAGCCGTGTCTACACGCAACTTCGCAGCGTTGATTGTGCTTGACACCGTCTTTGCCAACAATATGGCCGTCCTGCCGCCTGCTACAGCAGGCGTGGCGGCGGCCGGGGCCGGGGCCGGGGCGGGGCTGGGCAAGGGTGGCGGTGTGTTTGTGCAGGCAGGCGTGTCGGCGCTTTTCCGCAACGCTTCCTTTGCGACCAGCAACACCGCCGCCTCCGGCTCTGCTCTGGCTTCAACGCAGCGCTGTAGCACCGGCGGTAGCAGTAGCAGTAGCAACAGCGGCAGTAGCAGCAGCAACAGCAGCAGCTCTGGGCTGCTTGTTGAGGATCTGGTCAAGCAGTTCGAGGTGCGTGTGCTCCCCAGCTCAATCCTTTTGCTAACCATACATGCATGCATCGCACACGCACATGATGCCAACCGCTGCTATTTGCTGCTGCCCATACATGCGCCCGCCCGCTCGCAGGCCAACGGCGCCGCTGGTGTCTCTGACTGGCTGGCTGCGCTCTACACGGCGCACCAGCACCAGCAGGGGACTGCGGACTACTGCTGGCCACTGCTCCTCCTGGACACCGCAGTGCCGCCGCCCTCGGTGCCAGATGCGGCGACACAGCGCCGGGTGCGGGTGGGAGGGCGGGCGGCGGGCTTACGATCTGGCAGCAGGGGCAAGTGCCGTGCTAAGGGCTGGGGAGGCGGCGGTGGTGCGCGCGGCTATATATGGCATGCCGTTTACACCCCTGCTACTTCATTATTCCCGCCTGCATGCATGCAGCCGCGCCCTGTGTGGATGGAGGATGCAAACATGACTGCCATGGCCGCCTGGTGCCAAGGTAGGTGTGTGCGTGCTCCCTTTCCGTGCCCGGCTACCACTTCACTTCTGCTCTATCCATCATGAATGTAAACCTCCCTCCCCCCCCACACACACACGCACACACACCACACAGAGGCCCACAAGAGCCCCACATGCCTAAGCGGGTCCCACATATCCCACACATGTCATCAAGCGGCAATGCGACAGGCTCCCTAGTTTCCATCTAGACGCCGCCGCTAGCCTCATTTACCCCACTCACTGCAAATCAACACGTTGATTGTAATTGTGTCGCCCCCCACGTACACCGCAGGCGCCAGCACCGCAGCAGCTAGCAGCGACTCGGCAGCCGGCGGCGGCGGCCGTGTCGCCGCCCTGCTGCAGACCCTGGCGCAGTGCAGCCTGCCACAGCTGTCCTCCGTCTCCGAGCTGTCGGCGGCGGCGGCCGCGGCGGTCGAGTTCCCGCCCACACAGCTGCGGCTGCAGCTGCCGTGCTCCATGCTTCAAAGCGGCAGTAGCAGTGACAGCAGCAGGAGCAGCAGCAGTAGCAGCAGCGCCGACACCGGCAGTAGCAGTGGTGGCATGTGTGTCGTTGGTGGCAGGGCTGCATCGGCGTATGGCGCGGGCGCCGCGGCGCCTCAGCAGCAGCCGCGCCCGCCCGCCACCACCACCTCCACGGCCACTGCCACGGCCACTGCCACCGTCGTCAGTGTGTTGCCTGAGGAGCCCTTCGCGGTGCAGGTCCAGTTGGTGGACGCACACGGCAGCGCCACTGCTCCGGGTGCGTTGCGTTGTGAGCTTGGGTGTAAATGTGTGCTTGTGTGTGTTTGCGAGCGACGGCCTGCTTACTTCGGGCCAGGGCCCCTTGCCGAGCCAACCCGCCAACCAATCCACAAAACAACTGGCAAACCAGTTGGCAAACCAAACCATCAACGTAACACCATTCCCCGCTGTGTTCCATCTCGCAGTTGCCAGTATCTACAAGGTGACACTGTCTGTGCGCGCGCTGCCGCCGCCCTCTGCCGCCGTCTGGTCTGCCGCCGGAAGCATCAACTCCAGCAGCAACAACACACCATCAGCTACTGCTGCGCAAGCCACGCCGGGCACGGCCGCCTGGCTAGACAGCATCTGCGCCCCACAGCTAGGAAAGCTTCAGCCGGCGGTGGCTGACACCGGCGGCGCCTGGTGGTGGTGCGACCCGGACTTTGCAAACCTGGATGTGGGTCGGTCGCAGTCGTTGACGGCGGTGATGGAGGCGGGCGCGGCGGAGTGGCCGCGGGTGCTGCTGCGTGGCTGGCCCGGGGATTACCTGTTGGTGCTGAGGGCCGCGGGGCCGCTGCAGGTGCGTGCGTGTGCGCTTGTGTGTGTGTGTGTGTGTATATGTGTGTGTGTGTGTGTGTGTGTGTGCGTTTATACAGGACGGCGTGATGCTGTGATTGCTGTCATAAGGGGGTAATCACACCGCAGCCAGCTAGCCTCACCATGCCACACTGCACCACACCCCACCGCACCGTGTGCCGTGTGCCGTGCTGCAGATCTCTGAGCTGTCTGTGCCGCTGGAGGTGCGCCGCTGCGCCGCCGGCCAGACCCCAGACAACCGCTTCGCCGCCACCAGCCAGGTGCCTGCCTGGACCGGCTGCCGCACCTGCGAGCGGGGACAGGTCGGGCTGCTGCCCGACCGCCGAGCTACAGCCTCGGAGCTGGCTACAGCCGCCGCCACCGCAGCTACAGCCGCTGCTGGTGGTGGTGCTGGTGCTGGTGGTGCTGTGGCTGTAGCAGTGGCGACGCGGCAGCAGCTGCTGCTGCCGCAGCTGACGGGGCGGGCGATGGCTGGGGAGGTGGTGAGGGCGTACGATGGGGCGGAGGGTGTGTGCAGGGAGTGTCCTGACAACGCCGAGTGCCCCGGCGGCCGCGCCGTCGTGCCCCTGCCCGTGAGTTGGATCTGCGGCTGTGCCACTTGCGGCTGTATTGTACAATATGCGCTGTGTCGTACACACAGCCACACACCAATCCGCGCAGTTAGCCATGCATGCCTGTGCGTTATCATCAGGAAAGCAGAACGGGGCGACACTTGTCTGCACGTAGGGTGTATGTGTGGTCCTGGCTTGTGTGTGTTAAAAACAGATCGGAAGTCCGCCCGCTAACATGTGTGCATGTTGTGCATGTTTTTATCTCTGCTGCCGGTGCTGCCCCACATGCATGCACGCACACAGGGCTACTGGCACTCCGCGCCCAACTCCGCGGCCGTGCATGCCTGCTACGTACCCGACGCATGCGCCGGTCCCTCCGACCTGGCCTACCTCCTGCCCACCACCGACGCCAGGAGCAGCACCGGCGGCAGCAGCAGAAGCAGCCTCAACACCTACCCGCCGCCGCCCGCCCTTGGCAGCAGTAGCACAGGCACCGGCGGCAGTAGCAGTGACGGCAGTGGCAGCAGCAGCAGCAGCAGTAGCAGTGGCGTCGGGGGTGTCGGTGTGAACGAACGGACGCAGGCGCTGCTGGCGTGCCAGGTGGCGTTGTACAGCTCGGGGTCCCCGCCGTACGGCGACGCCTCTGCCGGGTGAGGCCAGTCCGCCCGGTACTGTGCATGTTCGCGTCGCGCTGTTCCGCCTGTCCCACACCTACGCATGCCTGTGGCATCAGCATGCAATCAATACGGTAATGAGCGTCTGCCATGCAACCTTAATCTCATTTGCTGCCGCCGCTTGCACCTGGTTGCATGCTGGCCTCCCGCTGTCCGTGTGCATGTGCGCATGCGATGCAGGTGGGCCAGCAACGCGACCAGCAGCGGCGGCGCCGGCTGCTCCCTGGGCGCCTACATGCAGCTGCAGTGCGGCGACGGCTACACGGGCAACCTGTGTGCGGCGTGCCTGCCCGGTTACGCCGTCAGCCAAGACCTGGGTGAGCCTGCATTGGTGCTAGGGAGCAGCAGCGAGATGGTGAGGGGCATAGCAGCTAGCTAGCTAGCTAGGTAGGCATGCGCTGCCGACTGTCGAGGCCGCGCCCACCCACGTGGGCACCTGCCCTGGATTCGGGGCTGCCATTGCTTGCTCGTGTCTCAGCCATGCCCAGCGCAGCAAAGCTCCACTGTCTTCGTTATGCATGCACGTTGCCGTCGCTCATGTCTGTGCAACTGTGCAACTGTGCAACTGTGCAATTGTGTGCGGGGGTGCAGAGTGCGGCGCCTGTCCCTCCATGGCCCGCACCCTGGGTCTGAGCCTGCTGGCCTTCTTCGGAAGTGTGGCGCTCATCCTGTACACCGCCATTGCCAGCCTGGGCGCCGCAACCGCCAGCAGCGAAGACGCCAGCGGCGTCACCAAAGGCGACATCATGAAGGTGCAAGGTTGTGTGTGTGCGTGTGCGTATGTATGTGTGTCTGTGTGTGTCTGTGTGCGTGCGCGTGTGCGTGTGCGTTTGCGTGCATTTATTTGCGGGATTATTGGGAGCGGGAGCTTGGCCAGCTGGTTTGCTTGTCCATACCGCTTTCGTGCCGATATGCATGCACGCGTGCACTCCCTGCTCACTCACCCATCCACAGATTCTCATTGTTCACTGCCAGTATACTGTAATCATCACCCGGCTCAACATTGACTATCCAGCCGTCATCACAACACTGAAGGTAACAAGCAAGTGCCGCGCACGATGTGCTGTACCGCTTGCGGCTGTTGGTGCGCAAGCGCATCAGTTCCATGCACTACGCTTCTGTCGTCCACACAGCAGTACCAGCGAGTCCAGCCAAACCCCTTGCCCTTGCATCCTGATGAAAATCAACGCATGCTAACCCATTCACGCACTCATGCCTTGCGCCCTCCTCACACACACAGGGGCTTTCGTTTCGTTTTTAAACACACACACACATTAACTGCCCCTGTCTCCCCGCGCCTCAGGCCGCGCTGGGCTCCATCACGGGCGCCGCCAGTCAGGGCATCTCCTTCAACTACGGCTGCCTGGTGGCGGCGGCGCCCACGGCGCAGCGGGCCATGGCGCAGCTGCTGGGGTCGCTGCTGGTGCCGTGTGTTGTCGTGGCGTTCAGTCTGGCGCTGTGGGCGCTCAGGTGGGTGCGTGGGTGTGTGTGTGGGGGGGTGCGTGTATGTGGGTGGGTGGGTGGGTGGATGGGTGGATGGGTGGATGGGTGGGTGGGTGGGTGGGCGGGTGGGAAGCGGGCTTCGGCTGTCATGGGAAGGAAGTGCGTGTGGACGGCGAGCACGAATGCGGTGGGGTGTCAGTGTCGACGATGGATTTGAAGGCACATGGTTGCACACAAGCAAGCAAGCATCGTTGCCGATCATACGTCCTCCCTACACGCCGTCGGCTGCGTCGGCCGCCGGATGCATGTGTGATGCATGCATGCAGGTACCGCTTCCTTCACCAGGCCGTGCTGAAGCGCACACGCGCCACACACGGCCGCCGCCGCACAACGCCCGACGCCCTCCCCTCCTTCAACTTTTACAACGACCTTATGCCGCCTCTGGACGAGGCCAGCAGCAGCCAGCAAGAGGGGCGATCGGAGGAGCCGGAGGAGGAGCAGGACGGGGAGGGGGAAGGGATCGGTCAAGGCAGCGGCAGCGGCAGCAGCCGCGGCAGCGGGCGGAGAGTCAGCAGCGGGGAGGCGGCGGCTGGCCACACACCGCGACATGACAGATGCAGCGAGCCCGCGGCGATTGACGCCGCGGCGGCGGGTGGCCTTGATGATGCGACATTGGCAGCTAGCCATGGGCTGTGTAAGCCAGCAGGAGCCGCCGGAGCCGCAGCCGCGGTACCAGCAGCGGAGGTGGAAGCAGCATCCGCTCTCACACCAGCAGGCGGGGGCGTGGCATGGGGCGCAGGCGCGCTCGTGTCCGCAGCAGCAGCGGCAGATGCCGCGACCGCCTGCTGCTCGGCACATGAAGTCTTGCTGCAGCCGCAGAAGCAGCGGCGCTCTCACACCTCCCACCACTCGCGCACCACCAACAGCGCGGATGACGACGACGCAGCACACACAGCAGAGGCGCCCACCTCACTCCCACAGCATGAGGAGCAGGATGAGCATCGGCAGCAGCAGCAGCAGCCGCAGTCAGCGACATGTCAGATGCTGCCATTGCCTCCGGCTGCGCCGCTGCCGCCGCCGGCTGCGCCACTGCCACCTGCCCTGCCTTCCCGAGCCCCTAGCTATGACCCTGGCGTGTCGCAAGGCCCTGCTGCGGCTGCTGCAGCTACTGCGGCTGCTGCAAGCGCAGCCCATCGCACACACTCTCATACCAGCAGCTGGCAGAAGCCCGCGACCTCGACGCACTCCACCAGCTCACAGAGTTCGCCCCACACGTACCAGCAGCATCCGCCAACCGGACCCGGGTCATCAGCGCCGCAGTCACGACAGCACTCCGCCTCTGGCGCGCCGCCGCCACCGGCACCGCACACCCAGCCTTCCCAGCCTGGATCCCGCCGCGCCTCTCACGTGGCAATCCTGCAGGGCCCCTCACCCTCGGCGGCCTCAGCCACCCAGCAGCGAACACACGCGCCTCCCCTCGGCCCCAGCCAGCCACCACCCGCGCTCCCGCCCTCCGCCGGCAGCGGCACCTCCCTCCAGCAGCAGCCCTCCACCCAGCGGCCCTCCTCTGTGCACCAACCCCACCAGCACCAACACCACCACCAGCCGCGCACCTCTGGCCCCCGCGGGCCTCCAACCCGCGACTCCGCCGGCTCCCACAACCCTTGGTCCTCCAACCTCGCCTCGCGCTACGCTCGCGACCGGTCCTCTGCCGGCGGCGCCGGAGGCGGCTACGAACGCTACAGCCACTTGTCCCACGTGTCCTCAGCTATGCGGAAGCTGGGTTCACGAGCGCTGATGCTGGTGCGGCCGCGTGACGCGGCGCCCACCAGCGCGTTGGCGCTTGCAGACACCAGCCTGGGCTTCTGGCAGCAGCTGGGGCTGGTGCTGCTGTCGGGCGTGTTCGTGTTGTATGCGGGCTGGGCGCAGGCGGCCTTATCGGTGTTCAGCTGCTACCGCATTGACGAGGGCGGGAGCCTGGTACCGGAGAACGAGCGGGTGAGGTTGGGGGCGGGGTGGGATTCGGGGTGGCGTGAGGTGGCGGACGGGGTGTGGGGCATGGTGGGGTGGGGTTATGGGGAAGGGGCGGGTGCGCGTGTGGTCCTGGTGTTGCTGCCGTGAGTGTTGTGGTCTCCACGTGCGCTCTGCTGCTGCCCACTGGTGTGCACGACCCCAGCAAACAAACACGTATCCTCATCACTCCTCAGGCGAACTGGCCGCGTGGCTACTGGTTCCTGGACATGCAGCAGGTGTGTGGATGCTGCCGGGCACATGCTATCAAATGCGAAACCGTGTGCCTTTCAACGTAACCAACGTATCTCCTGGCCACCTACTTGCTGCTTGCCCACAGTAGGTGTGTTGTGGTGCATGTGTGTGTGACAATGCATACCCCTAATGCGGTGTGTGCAGGCATGCTACAGCGGCACCCACCTGGCTCTGTACCTGCCCATCGGCATCGTGTCGGTGTGCCTGTTCTGCCTGGCGCCGCCGCTCAGCTCCTTCCTGCTCATGTGGCGGGCGCGGCACCGGCTCGCGGAGTACCGCACGCAGCAGATGTGGGGCTTCATGTACAAGCGCTACAGGTAGGCACATGGGCGTGGGCGACGGGTGGAGCGAGGCCGAGGTGGGCGGGGCCGGAGGGCCGGACGACCGTGGATGGTGTGTTGGTGGTGTATTCGTACATGCCGAGCTGTGTGCCGCCCGCGTGGCCGGGGACTGCTGATGAGTTGGAGAGATGAAACTTGTCAGCGGTCCTCAGCAGCCGTATGCACCTGCATAATAGATGCACGTGACTGCGCCCGCAACTGCAGGCAGCGGTTCTTCTTCTGGGAGTCTGTGCTGCAGCTGCAGACGCTGGCGCTGGTGGCGGTGGACGTGTTTGGTCGCGGCATGCCCGTGGTGAGTCAGCCCTGCTGCTATGTACGGTACGGTAGTAGCCCCTGCGTGTGCCGTATTGTTTGCACCGCTGCATGACATCAACAGAATTCGAACAGCTTCACAGCTTCCGAGGCCTGGAGTCGGGGCCGGGGCAAGTTTTGTTCTCCCAAGCGTGCGCGTGTTAGTCCCCGACCTTGTACACGCACGCCCCTCTGCGCCGCTGCCCGGCCCTGCTGCTTGTGCCTTGCGCCCATATATATACACACACACACATGCACACACACACACACACACACACACACACACACACACACACACACACACACACACACACACTCCCGCGCGCAGCTGTACCAGGCGCTGCTGCTGCTGGCGGTGCTGCTGTCCATCGCCTCCGTCAACATGTTCTGTGCCCCGCTGCGCACGCGTCGCCTGGTGGTGCTGGAGTTTTCCTCCCACATGGTCTTGTGCCTCACCATCACATTGAGGTGGGTGCGGCAGGCCCCGACTAAGGCCAAGGAAAGGACACCGCAGCATCTGCTCAATTCCTAACACCATGCCAGCCAAGCTCACGGCGCCACAGACACACACAACCACCCATCCGGCTTTCATTGGCAGCAAAGCTCCCTGTGTGCTCCCCTTTAATAAGGTATGTGCGCGCAATGCACCTGCAGTCTCTACTTCATCCCCACGGATGCACTGCCGCTGTCGGATGGCGAGGCGGTAAGCCACACGCCCTGGATACCTCGGCTTTTGCGAGCGGGACCGGGATCGTGATCGGGACCTGGGGGCCTGAGAACGCAGCCTTAGACTCGCAGCCGTCACAACCCTCAGCCCTCCCACCAGCACACAACTGCTGATCTTGCCTTCACCTGCAGCCCTTGCCACCACCCTCCTCTCCCTTCCTTACAACCCCGCACCCCCAGACCGCTGTGGGGGCTATCATGTTTGCGCTCAACATAACACTGCTGATCGCCTATGTGGCCTACATCCTCGCGCTCAGCTGGCCCGCCTTCAAGCCGCACGTGGACCGCGTGCGCGGCAGCGCGGCACACGCCGCGCGGCGCGTGCTGCGCCGCCGCGGAGCGGTGTCGTCCGAGGGCCCCTCGCAGCATGCGGAGCACGGGGCCCGGAACGTGGAGGGCAAGGGCGGCGCGGCGGTTGGGGAAGGAGGAGGGCACGATGGGTCGTACGAGGTGGAGGAGGGGCGGCCTGCTGGCGGTGGGGGTGAGCTGCGGCAGCCGGGGCTGGAAGGCAGGTGGGCTGAGGCAGGCTCGTGTGGGCGCGAGGACGCAGCCCTGGGGACGGGCGCCACCGGCGTCCGGCGGGAGTTGGGGGGTGCGCCGGAGCTGCCGACAGGCAGCAGTGGCGCTGCCAAGGAGGATGGGAAGGCGAAGGCGTGCTAAAAGAACATGCTGATGGGCGTTCACGCATGGGTGACGTGGGCGGAATCACCGAGGCAGGGCAACCTCCAAGCTGCCTTTCGGGGAGCGCCAGTGAGCGCAATAAATGTTGGGGGAATGGCGCTGAGAAGCAGCGGTGGTTGTAGGCCACAAGGGCCGTGTGTGATCCCGAGTATGACTTGCCGCATTGGTGAATGCGGGCCGAACTTGCAGCACGCAGCGCGGAGTGACTGAGTGAGGTCACCTGGTCGTGTGGCATGCAGCACGCGAATGCCCTGTTGACTGTCCAACATTGTGCGGCGTGCGCAGGTTGAATGAGTATGTGCTCGTAAGATAAGTGCGTGCTCGTCAGATTGTGATGTTGAATGAGTGTGTGCTTGTAAGATTGTCGCATGGCGTGCATTCCATTGAGCAATGTTGTGGCCTTCGACCAATTTGTGGCCTCAAATTGGCGCTGCTCTCATTCTCCGGGGGGCTGCGTTGTTCGCAAGATACTTGGCGTTGCTGTCGGGTGTGGCTGTGAATGTTCGCATCAAACTAATTACTGTGGAACTTGTCGTGGGGGAACTTGTGGAGATTCAGATTGGGCGGTTCCTTTGGCACCAAGGTATGCATAAGGGCGTCTGGCGGCATTCTTTGATGTCGTGGTATTTGCTAGGCGTTAGCCTCCGCTTGGAGTACTCCCGCTAGCGTGCGACTGCAGGGCTGCAGTGGCTGTTGGGATGCAAACGTATCTGCTGCAATTGTTGCAGCAGCCATGCCGCCCTGGCAGTGATGGTAATGGTACTGGTATTACACAGTATTACATCCGGTGATCCGGTCTTCATGCCATGCATTGGCCTGACACCGGAGGGCAGTACGCCCGCTCGTTGCCGGCAACAGACATCCTCACATTCACACTCCTTTGCTCTGCAGTAATGCTTGATACAGCGTCCATGCAGCAGTGTGCCGTTTTAATAGCTCCCGTGCTCGTTTTTACCCAAACCCGCCAGCCCCCAAGTGCCCCAGCGTCACTCACTCCTGTCACGGCAGAGCAATTCCGGGCAAAAACACAGCCACAAACACGGCTGCCAATACACGCTCGCGCACACGTTGCACTCCCCAGTTCTCTTTTTTGTTGTCTTTTTGTGTCCCACATACCATACCACACTGTGCTCGTATTGCTGTGCTCCCAACTGCACTGGCCTGTAGCCAGCACTCGCAGGCTACATCCTTACATGTCAGAGGGCATACGCACCCCTGGCATCACTATCCTCGTCCAACGTGTCTGTGCAAACAATCTTATCCATACTGCGACATGCAGACCAATTATCTTGCATAGCATTGTAGGTTTGTGGCACGACGCCCCTGCTTTCCATGATCTTCTGTCAACAATGATAAACGTTCGCACGTCCGTCCTGCTGGGCTCTTTGCCACGCGCTTACATCGCGATACACACTTCCAAGCGAGAAGCTCTCAACCCTGGCGCTTACTGCTATGGCAGCGGCCTGCCTGTAATCCAGTGCACAAGAACCCAAACATCATTGACATTTTTATGTTGCGGCAGCAAGGACAAACGCGATCAGCTGTCAAGGTTCGTCATGAGCGTGGCGTGTCGCGGGGAGCCGAGCCCGTCCACAGCGCATGCCAGGTTCCGACACCACACACCGCACACACGCCAGCAACGCGGTCAAGCCATCGCTGAACGCTTGTGCCAGGGCTCAGGCACGGCTCTGGCGGGCTCCGGAGCGGCCTTGCTCGGGGCACCCCGCTCACCCGCCCTTCCGCTGCCCCTTGCCACCCCGGCTGCCGCTGCCCGTGCTCTCACGGCCGTCGCCGCCGCGACCGCCACGACCAGCACCGGCGCCCGCCTCGGCCCCGCCGGCCGGCTCATACTCGTCCCCCGTGCCGTCCATCAGCACCGCCCGGGTCTGTTGCTGCCGCAGCTGCTGATCCGTGAGCGCGGCAGCGCGCCGGCTGTTGCCACCAGCCTGACCCCCACCGGCACCGCCGCCAGCGGCCGGGGCGCCGCCAGCGCCGCCGGCCCCGGATGCGCCAGCTCCGCCGCCAGCTCCGCCGCCGCCGCCGCCGCCGCGGCCCTGCCGCGCGCCAGACCGAGGCTCGCCGCCGGCCTGGCCACCGCCCCGGCCGCCGCCGCCACCGCCTCCGCCGCCTCCGCCCGCCCGGCCGCCTTCCGGCGCCGGCGGCATTGCCTTGTGCTGCCAGCGCCCCTCCTGGTCTGCCGGGTGGTGCCCGTGCTGATGGTGCGACGTCGAGTAGTGGCCGTGGCTGTGGCCGTGGTGGCCGTGGCTGTGACCACCGTGGCCGTGGCCGTGGCTGTGTTGGTGGCTGCCCTTCGAGCTGGAGCCGCCGCGGCGGCTGGACACGCTCTGCCACTCCTGCTCTGAGGAATCCTGCGCCGCCGACTTGTCCTTGTCGCCGCCGTCAGCAGCAGGCTTCTCGGCCGAAGCCTGCTGCTGCTGCCCCTGCTGCTGGCCTTGCTGCCCCTGCTGCTGGCCTTGCTGCCCCTGCTGCTGGCTCCGGCTGCGCCCGCCGCCGCCCTGCTGGTGCTGGTGCTGCTGACCTCGGTGCCCTTCTTGCCGCCCGCCGCCGCCACCGCCCTCGCGATCCTCGCGGCCCTGGCCGCCGCCGCCGCCGCCGCCCTGCCGGCCGCCGGGCCCGTACGGCTGCTGCCCTGAGGCGTGGCCGTGGCTGTGGTGGTGGTGGCCGTGGTGGTGGTGCGGCCGGGGCCGCTCACTGCCGGAGGCAGGCGTGGCGTCGCCAGTGACGTAACCCTGGCTGGAGCCCGGGCGCGAGCCGCCGCCGCCGCCGGCACCGTGGCCTTTGGCCTGGTGCGAGCCGCCGGGGCCGTGGTGGCCGTGGTCAAGCGAGCCGCGGTGCCGCCCGCCCGACGCCGCGCTGGCCGGCGTGGCTGAGCCCGGCCGGCCCTGCTGCTGCTGCTGGCGCTGGTGGTGCTGCTGGGCAGCCGCGTGCTGCGCGACGGCGGTGCTGGCGAGCGCGGCGGCGGCCGCCGCCGCCTGCGAGGCGCCGCCAGCGCCGCCGGCGGCGCCCGCACCGGCGCCGGGCGTGGCGCCGCCGGCGGCGCCTGACGGCGATGTTGTGCCGGCGGTGGCGGCGCCGGAGGGGCTGATGCTATTGATGGCAGCTGCCAGGTAGCTGTTGGCGGAGGGCACGCGCAGCAGCGTCTGCGCTGCCGGCGAGACCGCTCCCGCCGCCACCGCGGCCGCCGCCGCCGCAGCCGCCGCTGCGGCAGCGGCGCTGGCGGCCGAGGCCGGCGTGGCAGGGCCGCTGGCGCCGAGGCCCTGTGACAGCGTCCCTGTGCCGCTGACGACGCGGCCCTGCTGAGGCCCCGCCGAGCCCGGCGTCTGCGGGGGCTGCTGCGCCGCAACCGCAGCAAAGCCGCTCACGGCGCCGCTCTTGCTGTTCGGAGCGGGCGTGGACGCGCCGGAGGCTGTCGCGGCGTCGCCCTTGGCACCGGCGGCCGGCGACGCGCCCGTGCCGGCGCCGGCATCGCGCGAGCCGGACCGCCGGTTGCCGTCGCCGCCGCCCTTGCCCGCATGGCCTTCATGACCGTCTGCGCCAGCCTGCGTGCCGCGGGGTATGGGTGCAAGCACATGTCAGGCAGGCGGGCGGGCGCATACGGTATGAGAAGGACACGTGCCTCAAGTGCCGCCTTTCAGACCAAAGAGTGCAGACACCGAAAAGGGCAGGGTTCGACAACACCTCACCTGCTGCTGCTGTGACGTCTTTCCGCCGCGCGAGCCGCCGCCGCCACCGCCGCCGTCAGCGCCGCTGCGCTGCTGGCCGCCGCCGCCACCGCCGCCGCGGTTGGGCGTTCCAGGCTGCGAGGAGGCGTGTGAGTGTGGCACGCTGCCCTGCGTGACAGGCAACGCAGGGTGCGCCGCCGCTGCGCCATGAGCCACGGACGCCGACGCCGGCGGCGGCGACGGCGGCGCGGCCGGTGCCTTTTGGGTCGAGCCGGAGGGCACGTGCGTGTGGTGCGCGAGCTGCTGGGGCTGATGCAGCGGGTGGTGTGGGGGGCGGTACGGCTCAGGTTTGGACTTGGGCTCTGATGCCGCCGCCGCCGCCGCCGCCGCCGCCGCCGCGGACTCCGGCGACTCCGGCGACGCGCCGGCCGGCGCCGGCACGGCGCTGGGCTCAGCTGCGCTCGGGCGCTGCGCCGCCGCCACCGCCGCTGCTGCGGGCTCCGATGCCGGCACCGGCACCGATACTGTGACCGCGGCCGGAGCTGCTGCTGCCGCCGCTGCCGCTGCCGCCGCCGCTGCCGCCGCTGCTGCGAGCGCCACGTCCCGGTACGGCCGGACCGTGACCGGCGCGTCTGGGCCCTCCGGCCTGCCCACCTTTCCGGACGCGGCGACGGCAGCACCCACCGGTGCCGGCGCTGCTGCCCCTCCTCCTCCAGGAGCCGGCGCAGTAGAGGCAGACGGCTCGGCCACGCTGAGGCCAGCCGGCAGCTTCCTGACCCCAGCCGCCGCCAGCTCGGCGGCCGGCGCGGCGGCGGACGGCGTGGGCGGGCTGTCAGGGCCGGGCGGCGCCGCAGCTGCAGCCTGCGGGCCGGGGTGCGTGCGGACGTAGCCAGCAGCCAGGGCCGCCGCCGCCGGGTGGTGCACTGCCAACGGCGAGCCGGTAGCGCTGGGCCCCGCCGACCCGGCGGGCCCCGCAGCCGCCGCCGCCACCGCCAGCGCAGCGCCAGCGTCACGGGGCTGGGCGCCCATCGCCGCCGCGAGTAGCGCCTGCGCCGCCGACGGCGAGCTCGTCGCCAGCGGCGCCGCCGCCGCTGCGGCCACCGCCCGTGGCAGCATCGCCACTGGGGCCGTGGAGTCCGTCCCGCCCTGCACCGCCACCGCCGCCTGTGGCGCGGCTGCAAGCGCGCCCGCTCCGCCCGAGGAGGTCCGCTGGGCGCCGATGGGGTCGTATCGCTGGTTGGGCTGCCGCGGGAGGGCAACGCCGGGCTGAGGCGCCTGCGCCGGGGCCGCCGGGGCTGCCTGCGACGGCGCCGGCTGCGGCTGTGGCGAGCCAAACGGCAGCGGGCCGCCCGCCGCCGACGCGGCGGAAGGCACGCTGGAACTCGTTGGTGCCGCCGCCACCGCCGCAGCCGCCGCCGCGCTGGGCACAGAGGCGGAGATGGCGCCGGCCTTGGCTAGGGCCAGTTGCGGCGGCAGGACCACAGGCGCCACGGGCGACGTCGACACGGCCGTGTGCTCCGCCGACGTCGCGCCGCTGGCGGCGCTGCTGGCGGCGCCGGAGGCGGCCGCCGCCGGCTTGGCCGGCACCGCGGACGCAGACAGCGCCGGCGGCGCCATGTGGGTCATGGCGGGCGCCGGTGGGCTGTGCGACAGCGGCGTCGAGCCCGAGGAGGAGAGGGAGGTGGGCGTCACCGCCGCCGGCGTCAGGTGCTGCAGAACCTCCGGCGCAGCGCCGGCGCTGCTGATGCTGCCAACGCTGCCAACCAAGGACAGCGGTGCAGAGCCCGCAGTCGCAGCAGCGGCAGGAGCGGCCTCCGTGGCTGCGCCAGCGGCGCCGGCAGGCGCCGCCGGCGCCCCGGCCGACACGCCTGCGTCAGCAGCCTTGGCCGCCAAGGACGCGACAGCTGCCGCAATGCCACCCTCCGCCAGCGCAATCGCCGGCTGCGGCTTCCGCGCAGCTCCCGCCGCCACCTCGGCCGCGCTGGCGCCGCCAGGCAGCAAAGAAGCCAGTTGCACACTGCCGCCGGCAGCCGTGCCCACCTGAAACAACCCGCCCCGCGCGCCCCGAGCCGCAGCGCCATCGGCGCCGCCGTCTTGCCCGTGCGCAGCCTCACCCGCCGCCGTCACAGGCGGCGAGAACCATCCCAACGAGTCGGTGCCACCGCCGCCGCCGCCGCCGGCAAGCACGGCGGCGCGCGCCGCCGCCATGCCGCCGGGGCCGCTGCCGGCGGCGCTGTTGGCGCCGCCGGTCACGCCGCCGCTGTACGACAGGCGCGGGTGCGATGTGGAGGAGTTGAAGGAGCCGGTGGCGCCGCCGTCAACGTCAAACAACAGTCCGTCGTCCAGCATCAGCGCGCCACTGGCCTGGCCCGACATCACAGCTGAGCCGCTGGACGCCTGCGGCCCGCCGCCGCCGCCACCCGCCGCCGCTGCTGCGGCGCCGCCGCCGTCGTGCGGCATGGCCACGCCCTGCGTCATCGCAGCCACCAGCGCACGCGTGTACTCAAGGTTGACCGAGTGCGGGTCCCGGCTGCCGCCGCCGTGGCCGTGCGACTGCATTGCCAACCCGCCGTGGGCTGCAAGGTGCGCCGCGATCGCCGCGGCCGCGGCGGCGTCGCCGCCCCTGGGGCCGGCGCCGCCGCCACCCAAGTGCGCGCCCAGCGAAGCGCCGCCGCCCGCGGCCTTGCCGTACGACTGGGATCCCGGGCTGGGCAGAGAGCCGCTTGGACTGGGCATCCAACCACCGGCGCTGCTGCCGCCCTCGTGCCCGCCGCCACCGCCACCGCCGCCGCCGCCGCCCTGGCTGCTGGTCACGCTGCCCGCCATAACGCCGCCGGCGCTACCGCCGGCGCCGGCGCTGCCGCCGACGCTGCCAGGGCCCTTGTTGTCGTACATGTACAGCGCGGCGGCGTTGTACCGCGCCCCGTGCGCGTACCACCACGACGGCGGCGAGTGCTGGATGTTGTGCGCGATGGCGGGTGGCGGCGGCGGCGGGAGCCCGGACGGCACGTGCGGCGACGGCGGCGACACACCCATCATCAGCTCGTGCGAGAAGCCCGGCATGCGGCCGTACTGGATCGAGGCGGCGGGGTGCGCCGCCGCCGCCATCATCGCCGCCGCCATGTGCGGCGGCGCGCCGCCGGCCAGCGCCGCCGCGGCGGCCGCCGCCGCGCTGGCACTGCTACCCGCTGAGCCCTGCCGCTGCATGCCGCCGGCCCCTTGGGAGCCCGATAGCGATGCCGGCCGGCTGCCGGAGGCGCTGCCGCCGCCGCCGCCGGCCCCGCCGCCGCCGCCTCCCGCCTGCCCGGCGCCCTTCCCGCCGGACAGGCCGCCGCTGCCCATGCGGCCGCCGCCGGGCTGCTGCCCGTACATGCCTGGCGGCATGGGCAGCGCCTGCAGCTGCGAGTAGAAGTGCTGGAACTGCTGCTGCTGGTGTTGCTGCTGCTGAGCCTGCGCATGCGCCTGCGCTTGCGCCTGCGCCTGGGCTTGCGCCTGGGCTTGGTTGGCCAAGTGGCTGAGCGGCGTCCCGTGGAGCTGCGCATACAGCTGCTGCAACTGCTGCTGCTGCTGGTGCTGGTGCGGCAGCGCGTGGGGCTGCAGCGCAGCACCCGCATGCAGCGCGCCCCCCTGGCCGCCAGGAAGCAACGCCACCGCCGCAGCCGCCGCGTGCGCCGCGCGCCCCGGCTCCACCTCACCGGCCACGGAGCCGTCCTCCGCCCCTACCGCCTCCGCGCCAGCATCGCCCTCCGCATACTCCGCGCCACCCTCCTCGCCGCCCGCGTGCCCGCGCCCGACATCCTCGCCCTCTCTCCCCCGCCCCGCGCGGCCCCCAGCCAGCTCCTCTCTGCCATGGAGAGCCGCCGCGCCGGCGGCGCCGCCGCGCCGCCGGATGCCCTCGCCCGCCTGCCGGAACGCCTGCGCCTCCTCATCAGGCGTCTCGCGATCGCGCTGGCCGCCGCTGCCACCACCCCCGCCGCCGCCGCCGCCGCCGCCGCCGCGCGCCGCGGCGCCGGAGGAGGGCAGCGCGCCGCGCTGCTGCAGCGTCAGCAGCTCCGCCACGGCGGCCTGCAGCATCATGGCCGTGGCATCCATGGGCTTGCCGGGCTGCTGCTGCTGCTGCTGCTGCTGCTGCTGCTGCTGCTGCTGCTGCGAGACGTAGGGGTCCAGGCCGCCGCCGGGCCGCAGCGCGGCGGTCGCCGCGCTCAGCGCCGCCTCGTTGCTGTTGCCGCGGCGGTCACTGGCGTTGGGCGGCGCCGCCGCGGCGCCGCGCCCGCCCAGGCGGCCTGCTGTGGCCGCTGCGGCCATGCCCACTTGCTGCTGCTGCTGCTGCTGCCGTTGCTGCTGCTGAGGGAGCGATTGAGGATTCTGCGGCTGGTGCGACGCCTCCGCCGCGGCCGCCGCGGCGGCCGCCGCCGCCGCAAGCGCCGGCACCGCGGACAGCGCGGTACTGGAGCCGATGCGCTGGCGGCTGGTTCCGGCGCTGCCGCTGCCGCTACCACCACTGGAGGAGCCGTCATGGGAGTACCGCCGAGGAGGCGGCGGCACTGGCTGCTGCTGCGGGTAGTACCCGGCGGCGCCGGCGCCCGCGCCCGCGCCGCCTCCACCGGTGTTGCTCCCGGCCGCCGCCTCGAACTGCTGTAGGTGGTGGCGCTGCAGCGCCGCCAGCGCCACGGCCGGCGGCTGGGGCTGGCCGCCGGCCGCCAGCGGCATGTGGGGCGCGTGGCCGGTGGCGCTGTAGTTGGCGGCGGCGGCGGCGGCGGCCAGCAGCGCCGACTCC
The DNA here is from genome assembly GCF_000002595.2 of Chlamydomonas reinhardtii. Classification (NCBI taxonomy): domain Eukaryota; kingdom Viridiplantae; phylum Chlorophyta; class Chlorophyceae; order Chlamydomonadales; family Chlamydomonadaceae; genus Chlamydomonas; species Chlamydomonas reinhardtii. The sequence goes on from NC_057015.1 coordinate 7,917,548, forward strand.
AGTTGCTGCTGGTGCGGGTGCGCGGCGTGGGCGTGCGGCGCGTGGAGCGGCAGGTGGTGGGCCGACCCCACCGGCGCGGCCAGCGCCGCCTGCGGCTGCGAATGTAGGAACGCCGCGCTGGCGGCGGCCGCGGGCGGCGGCGGCGGCGGCAGGGGAAACGCCAGGAACTGTTGCGGCGCTCCCGCGGGCGCCGCAGCCGCGGGGTGGCCGGCGTGCGCGTGCGGCAGCACGGCCGGCACGAGCGCGGGCTGGCGGCCGAAGCCGGCGGCTTGCAACAGATGATTCAGCTGCGCCGCCGCCGCCGCCGCCTCGGGCGCCATGCCCGCCAGGTTCGCCGGCGCCGCGCCGCCCCACTGGCCTGTAGGCAGCATGTACGGAATCACGGGCACAAGGGCCGGGGCGGCGGGAGCGCCCCCCGCGCCGGCGCCAGGCGCGCCCCGCTGCATGCCGCGGCCGGCCGGCGGCCCAGCTGGCGAGTTCCGCGCGGCCGGCAGCGCTGCCCCAGCGGAGGGCGGCGGCGGCGGCGGAGGCGGCTGCGTGGCGACTAGCGAGGCGGCGGGCACCTCCGCGGCGACGGCGGCCGGCAGCGCCGGCGCCGACCCCGCGGCCACTGCCGCCACCGCCGTCGGCAGCGCATTCGGGAGCGGCATCGACTCCTGCTGCTGCTGCTGCTGCTGCTGCTGCTGCAGCTGGTGCTGCCTGCTGCCGCTCATGAGCTGCTGCTCCACCTCCTCCGACAGCACCACCGGCAGCGCGTACGGCAACTGCATGCGCGGCGACGAGGCGCCCATGAAGTCGGCGCCCTCCGCCACCGTCACCGGCACCGCGCTCGGCAGCGTCGCCACCACCGGCGGCAATCCCGCGCCCGGCGACTCCACCGTCGCCGCGGCCGCGGCAGTGGGCCCAACGGTAACCTGCGGCGACTCCGACGCCGGCTGCGATGGGCTCCGGTCGGCCTCCTGCTCATCCTCGTCCTCGACGCCGGCGGCGCCGCCACGCGCCGGAGGCGCAGGCGAGGGGTCCTCGCTCTCCAGCGCACCGCGGGAGCGCAGCGCCGCCGCGGCGGCGCTGCTCGGCGTCGCGGTGAGCCCCTCCGACGACGCGGCGGCGTCCTCCGACACGTCCGATGGGCCCTGCCCCATCGCTGCGCCGCCTTCGCCGTCCGCTCCGGCCTCGCCACCCTGCGCAACCGGCAGCACGCGCTCCTTGCCGCTGTCCGCCGGCTCCACCTTCACCTCCGCAGCCTGGCGCGGCTGCTCGCGCCGCCCGCCCAGGCTGATGGCGGCGGCGGCGGCCGCCGCCGTGGGCGACAGCACCGGCCCGCCCGGCGCCTGCATCACCGGCGCCGACATGACCCGCGACATCTTGCCCATATCCCCGGACGACTGTGACACCAGCGGGCCGAGCGCCACAGCACCTAGCCCCGGTACCGGCACCGCCGCACCGCCCGGCGCCGCCACCGGCAGCTGCGGCGCCGCCGCCGCCGCGCCCATGGGCGCCGCGGCGGTGGCTGCGAGCAGCTGCTGCCCCCAGCCCAGCATTTGCTGGAAGACTAGGCCGGCCGCCGGCGCGGCAGGCGCGGGAGCCTGGCCGCTGCCATGCGCCAACAGCGGCGTTCCCTGGCCATGGACCAGCGGCATCGCTTGCTGCGGGGTTCGGGAGGTATCGGGCAAAACGTGGTTGCGAGGTAAGCGACATGGGTGGGGAAGTGCAGACACGGGAATGCGTGGTGGGAGCTTGAGAGCCAAGTATGCGGACTAGGAGTGCCATCAGCAAAAAAAGCAGGGGTGGAAGCTCATGCTGTGGTACCTGCAGAGCGTGTGCGAGCATGTGTTGCCGGATCTGCAACTCCGCGCCGCTGGTGGCGGCCGCCGCGGCGGCCGACGCCGCGGCCAGGTTGTCAGCGGCCGCCGACATCGTCGACGCCAAATTGGCGGCCGAGGCGCCCGCAGCGGTGGCGGAGCCACTTGCTAGCTGGCTGAGCGCAATGATGGCGTTGGCGGCCGAGCCGCTGCGCAACAACGATTCCGTCTCCTGCGCCGCTGCCGCCAGCGTCGGGCCCTCGGCCGGCGCACCCAACACCACCCATTGTGCCGTTGCATTTAGAGACGCCGGCGGCGCGAGCGCTGGCGCCGCTGCCGGCAATGGCGCCGCACCCGCAGCTCCGGCTGACGAGGCGACGGCCGCGGCCGCAGCAGCAGCAGCGGCGGCTGCCGCTGCCGCCGCGGCGTTGGCGCCACGGCCCGACCCGCTGTGCCCCTGGCCCTGCCCCTGTGCCGGCGCCTCCTGCCGCCGACCCACATGAAGGTCACCCGCCACATTCCCAAACACCACTTGCGGAAGCGCCGCCGCTGCTGCGCCGCCGCCACCACGCAAACTGCTGCCGGCACCGCCGCCACTCGGTGCACTGGAAGCCCCACCGCCCGCGATGGGCGGCGCAGAGATGCTGGGCGGCGGCGGCGCCGGCATGTGCGGGAAGGGCTGCGGCATGGGCCGCACCGCCACGGGGTGGTGCAGCCCCGGGGCTCCCATCACGGCGCCGCCGTTGAGCTGCGAGGCATCCGAGGAAACACGCATGAAAGATTGAGGTCATGCCCCTTGTACTGCTGTCAAGTTGATAATGAGCCCCCTTGTGCGTGAGTGGTCTTGTCACGTCAGGTTATGCCCCAGGTTTCATGCCCCATATGCACGTAGCCAAAGCCGCAGGCGCACGGCCAGGCCGGCCTCTCACCTGGTCCACAACCCCAGTGGCCGCCAGCGGCTTGCGGTTGGGCCGCTGCGCGTTCCACACCTTGCCAAAAAAGTTGTCAAAATTTCGTGACGCCACCACCGCCCCCAGCTCCTGCGACCGACGGCAAGAGCAGGTTCGGCCTCGTTTCAGGTTCGGCCCTGGCCACCTCGTGTATCCGCAGTGTGCACCTTCACCACTCCTTCACTCATCCCATGTCTTGAGCTCGGACACAGCTTCCGAACACAACACAATCCTTTGCCCGGCACGCCAGCCGCCAGCCCTCCTTCTTCACGACGCCTCAGCCCCGCGCCCCCCCCCAGGAAGTTATTATTGCTTGCACCTATCGCCTCTGCCTGTGCGCCACCAGTTTGACTTGGTTTGGTTTAGCCCCGGCTGATATTTACAATCCTCCCCCACCGCCCCCTCCGTCCCGCCGCCCGGCCGCACCTTGGTCTGCTCCGCAATGGCCGCCAGCATGCGCGCGCCGTGCTCGAATGCGCGGCGGATGCGCAGGTAGGAGGCCTTGGACACGGAGCGGCCCAGGTTGTTGTTGGGCAGGATGGGGTCCATCACGTTGAGCTGCTTGATGGCGAACGGCTTCACCTCGCCGCCCATGGCCGCCACCTGCGGCGCCGTGTACTTGTTGTAGGCCCGCGTCATGAAGTGCTCCGTCAGCAGCGGCTCGCGCTGCAGCGGCTCCGGCGTCTCCACTGTGGGGTAGCAGTAACGTAAGGCGTGGGGCAGTAGCAGCGGAGGAGGAGGAGGAAGAGGAGGAGGAGCAGCGTCAGCAGCAGCAGGAGCCGGAGCCCATGTCAGCACCAGGTGGTCAGCAGGAGGCGTCAGGAGGCGGGCACGTGCGCGAACGCGCGCGGCAACACAGGGCTTGCGGGGGTTTTGAGGCACAGTGCCAACGCTGAAAAGGCGGCGGGCAACACTGCGGGCGCGGGGGCTCACCGACGGGGTTGGGGAAGCTGGCCAGCGGTATGGGGCCCTGCAGCGTGAGGCAGTAGCGCTCCCAGTCAAAGCCGCTGCACTCCACCAGGAACTTGTACAGAACCTGCAGGGCAGCGAGGAGGCAAGAGAAGCGCGGAAGAGGTAAGACAGGTAACATGCATCACGGAAAGCGGCAACGTGGGTCGGGTAACGCGCCCCCTGGGGCAGGCCTCCAGGCCCCACTCGTCAACAGCCTCCCTCTTTCAGCCCCGCATAACCCCGCCTTCTCTGCCGCCGCCGCCGCCGCCCCACCTGCAGTGGGTTGCTGAGCTCGCGGTGGTAGAGGTTGATGACGTACAGCACCAGCGTCTCCAGCGCGTAGGTGGAGATGAGGCCGTGGTGCGCGCCCAGCACGCGGCTCTCGTAGTAGCACCAGCCCTTGACCTGCAGGGGCGGGCGGCGGCGCAGGCGGCAGGTGTGGCGGGTGTGGCAAGGGTGTGGGGTGAGGCAGGAAGAGGCGGCCGGGGGGGGGGGGAGAGGCGGCCGGGAGGAAGTGGTAGAAGGTAGACCATCTTGGGAGCAGCAATCGGTACCGACGATGTCGACTAGCTCCCGGCTCCAGCTCCAGCTCCACGAGAGTTAGGAATGCCCTTGGGCCCGTTGAGATAAGGGCATGGCTTGCTCGGCCCTTCCGTGCGCCGGGTGTTCCCCTCCTTCCCTCCCTCCCTCCCTCCCTCCCTCCCTCCCTCCCTCCCTCCCTCCCTCTCACCAGTATGATGCTGTCCTTGAACAAGTGCTTGCGAGCGGTGATGGCCTTGTCCACGAACGCGTCCACGTCCTCCAGGAAGTTGTAGGTGTTGAGGCCGCCGATCTGGAAGAACGAGATGTCCACCACGATGTTGTCCACCAGGCACTTGAGCAGCTTGACCTGCAGGGGGGAGGAGGAGGAGGAAGTGGAGGAGGATAAGGTAAGGCCAGGTTGACTACACCCATCCACCAGAATGAATACCAAATATTTTGATGTAGACGTGAGGGAGGGGAGGGGCAGGGAGGAAAAGTGTCGAGGAGCGAAAGGTCAGGATAGACGGGAAAGGATGTCGGGCAGGTGCGGGGGTTGTGGTTGAGGCCGCGGCGGGCGGCGGGCGGCGTGGCGGCGGCGCGCCAACCCAACTCCTCCAGGCAGGCTGCCGGCGCTTCCTCTGGTGAGAACCCATGGATGTTTGCAGAGTATTGCTCTGCACGGTGCGTTTGCCTCACCTCCGCATGGATGACCTGCACGTTTGCCACCTTGAAGGCGGCGTGTGGGTTGTTGGCCTCGTCCTCGAGACACAGCTGCAGGGTCGTGGCCCACGTATCCCGCAGCTGGTCTTTGAGCGACTGCGCGCGGCTGCTGTAGCTGTAGATGGACAGGTCGATGTCTCCATCGGGCAGATAGGTTTTTAGCGGCACGGAGCCGAAAGGAACCGCCGTCACCTGCAGCCGCGCCAGCCAAGATCGAAATGAATTCCCCCCCACAAGCCCTGACCCCGGACTCCCGGACTGGCAATCGCCGGGTCCAATCGCATATGCATGCATCAAGTGAAAAGCAGCTTACATCGTGCGGTGCGAAGCAGCGCTTCACAAGCTGCGTGACGTGCTCAGTGATAACAAATCGACGTTGGAGCGAGAGCGTAGTTGGCCGGATTCTGCAGCACATACAGCACAAACACAGCATAAACAACGCAACACTAGAGGCAGGGCAACAGTTAAACGGCCCCGGCGAGAGCTCACCTCGAGATAAGCGTATCCGTGCGCGATAGCAGGTCATTTCCGAATTCCGGCGATAGCTTCCGAAGAGCAGCAGGGGCAGAGGGGTATGGCTGAGAAAATGACTGGGACATCGTGGCAAGAATGCCCTCAAAGGACCCGTCTCCCTCTACAGTCTAGATCTGCCATATGTTTCTGCTTTTTCACAGCTTAGGATTCGACAATGCGGATTCGTATTCAAGAGGAGGTGGCTGGAGCGCAAGGTAGTACTCGGGCTCTGCGCAAGGATGAATCGAGACTACAATCGGGATTGTATTTGCCGTTGAGTATGTTTTGTGGCGTCTGTGACGTGCAAGACAGGGAGCTCCGTCGCGCTCCGATACACAACTCAATCATAAATCATCAATCACTGGAACTGGTGCATAGGCCACGCGGCCACGCTGGCGAGCGAGCGAATAGATATTACAGGTAATCACGCCCTGTGCTAAGACTGTAACACATTCGCCGTTCGGCCTCTAGCTGTCATCCCCGGCATTCGCGGCACGTTGCCTACCGCGCTGCTTCAACCATTCGATGATGCGAAGTGCGCACACTTTAAAGAGCGTTTGAAGTGACACCAGGCCAGCGGGGCCACGTATTGCACAACTGCCGCGACTCCCCGCCAACCCCTGCGCCAACAGCCAGGACCTGAGGCCTCAGTGCCGACCACACCAGAAGCGACGCGGTCGTGCAAGTGACTTATGCTGTCCGTCTAAATCTGTGGAGAGAGCACCCCGATGCGGGTACACACCCACGCCCACGCCGGGCCTCAGCCGGACAACTGGTCACCAGAACCGCGCCCCAGCAAGGGGAAGGGCCGCCGACTGCCGGTGGTCTTGACCTCGTGGGCACCGAGTTTGTTGCCCTTCATTACGCTTGTAGGGCTCATAGCTTTGCGTTCTGCCATAGGTAAGCGGTGGCAAGCCTGCCAAGGATGGGCAAAGCTTGGGCCGCAGCACAGCCGACTGCGTGCGTACCGCAGTCCGTAACCTTCACTGTGCCTGGCTCACGCTGCTCTTACAGTGGGCGTAATCGAAGACGGAAACCAGGCTGCGGCAGCATCGTCCGCTAGTGCGGTGACCACCGCAAACGCGGCCCAGCAACAGCAGGCGATAGCAGCTGCGGCAGCGGCCTTGCCGCCCCGCCAAAAGCCGGCGAAGCATTGCTCTGACACGTGTTTCAAGGTGGGAGGGGCACCCTCTCCACTGCCTCTTTGTTCAAGCCGTTATAGGTGTGGGGCCTGTCTGGTTATCATCTTTGCCCCTGGTGTCACTACGCACACCGGTAACTGCGCCGACTTGCAGGCAAATGACGGCGTGTGTGATGAGGGTCGCCCGGCCAGCAAGCCCGCCCAGGCCGGCGGCGCGGCAGCGGCGGCGGCAGCCGCACACAGGCGCAGCCTGCAGACCTTGACAACAGAAGGTCACCATAGCGGGCAGCGGCAGGGGCGGCGGCTGCAGGAGTTTGAGGGCCAGGAGGCTGTGTCGCCGCTGCAGTGCGACCTCGGCACCGACTGCGCCGACTGCGGCGCGTGGGAGGGCACCGTGCCAGAGGGCTGGTGGGTGTCACGGCGTGTGCACATGCCGGCATGTCCGTACACACAGCTGCTGAGGGACGCTGCATCGCATGCACAGCCTTTGCGCTTGCTTCTTCCTTGTGCTCCTTAACACAGCTGAGGGGTGGCGGTCGTGGGTGGCGGGTTTGGTGAACTGGTCTGTTGTCAGCTCGGCAGGCCATGATGGCTCTTGCAGCCATGTCCTTGGCGCCACCACCCACCCCAAGTCTCACCCAATACCTGCTGCAACCATCTCCACCACCAATAACAACATTGACATCACCACCAACATTGACATCAACACCACCATGACCACCGCTGTGACAGGGGCGGCGGCGGCGGCCCGGTCGCCTGGATCCGCTCTGAGCACAACGCCTCGCTGTACGTGCGGCGGACCGACACGCCCAAGTCCTTCCTGGCCGCCATCACCTACCACAAGGTGCAGGGGCTTCCTCACTGGGCAGCTACGGGCATCATAGGTGCTTAGGCAGACAGCCGGCAAGGACAGAGGCAACTGCGTTGCGTTGCAGTGCAGTGCAGTGCAGGGGGGTTTGGGCCGTGCTGCTCAGTCCTGTGCGCTGGCACGTGTGTTTCGATTGACACAGGGTTGACGTGCACATCGGTCCGTACATTGCGCCTGCACCAGCGGCTGTGGCTGCCCGGCTACCATAGCGCTCTCCCCTTGAACTTCACACACACACACACACACACACACACACGTACACATACACACATGCACACACACACACACACACACACACGCATACGCACCACGCTGCCCCCACAACGCACGCAGGCGGACCCGGACGTGTCGGCGATGCTGCACCACTACGGAGCCATGGAGGGCGGCATCAACCGGGTAGGCGAGTGGGAGAGCGGGGGGGGGGAGGGCCAGGCGGGGCGTAGAGCGGCCTGCGGTCCAGCTGCTGCCATTGTGAACGCGGCCGTGTGCCACGCGCGCGCTGGCGATTCATGCCTGAATGGCGGACATCCGATGCCTCATATACACATACATACATCACACACGCACACACAAATACACACACATACACACACCTTGTGCTTTTTAACACGCACATACACATACCTTGTGTGCTCTTTCAACACATGCACACACGCACGCAGATCCTGCACCACGTGCTAGACGGCCAGTGCGAGGCCGCGGAGCGCGGCGGGCGCCGGGCGGCCGTGCTGGACGTGGGCGCCAGCTTCGGGTGCGTGCGTGCGTGCGTGCGTGCGTGTGTGTGTGTGTGTGTGTGTGTTGCAAACAACAAAACCAGGCCCACCCAGACGGCGTCGGAGTTGTTTACGGATGCCTACCAAGCGAGCGTCGTGTGTGCGTGTGTGTGTGTGTGTAACTATAGCATGCGTGTGTGGGTCGCCTGATCCGCTGGCTAGACACCAGGCATCCATGCAGACCCACAGTCAGGAACAATGGCTGGGTGCTGTGTTGCTGGGGTTGCGAGCGACCTTCCATCTGGCTGATGTCATGACGGCCGCTGGTGCCGCGCATGCATATTGCCGCGCCCGACACACCCCACTGGCGCAGGTACTACACGGTACAAGCGGCGCTGTACGGGTGCAGGTAGGCACAGCCACGTCAGCCCTCTGCAGGTCCCCCGCGCGCACACGAGCTCCATTTGGGGACATACAGTAGTGCCGTCAACCGCGAATGGCCCCCACCGCCACCCAGCTACCCCTCGCCTTGACCCGCCCCGGCCAGCCTGCACTATCCTCTGCTCTGCCCCTGCCTCTGCGACCGGCCGCCGCAGGGTGGTTGCGTTCGAGCCGGTGCGCAAGTTTCGCGCGCTGCTGGACTGGAGCATACACGCCGCCGGCGTCAGCCACCTGGTGGACGTGGTGCGTTATGCTGCAAGGGGTGGTGGTGGGGTTACATTCATGGTCATTGAAGAAGGGAAGGCGTAGTTTGGGTTTGGTGGGAATGTAAATACCAGCCCAAACTCAACCACTGGTGGGGTGGTGGTGGAGCCAGGCGCTGTGGCTGCTGGGGCCTTCGCGCGAGGGGCCGCAAAGCTGCTGCGCCCAACGCGCGAGGGGCCTGTGCGGGCGCAAAGCTGTGTTTCGGGAGGCCGTGCAGGCAGGCGGATGTGTTCATATATGTGTACGTGCAGTGGAGCTGGAGCTGCAGCACAATGCCGTTCATGAGGCCCGGCTGCGTCCAAGCACCCCCCCCATCCTTCATCGACATACGTAATAACGCGTCTGCTTAACAACTGTGCCTGGCTACTGTGCCTTCACTTCTTCATTCATTATGAATGTAACCCCCATCCTTGTAACCCCCCGCCCCCTCCGCCCGCCACCCTCCAGGTGGACAAGGCGCTGGGCGACGCCGAGGGCAGCCTGCCCCTTGGCATCCCGCGCGACGGCACCTACTGGGGCCTGGCCAGCATACACGGCGTCAACCTCATGGGCGAGCGGGAGAGTGAGTCGGAGGCGGGCTGCTGAGGCGGGCTGTTGGCGACGGGTGGAGGCGCGGTGGAGGCGGGCTGTCAGCGGGCCGCAGCCGGGCGAGGGGGATGCGACGGGTGCTGCCAGCAAGTCACAAAGGACGGATGGGATGCTGCCGGGCAAGGGTGGCAAACTGCCGATACGAGGTTTGGTTTTGAACAATGCCGTTTGGCGGTCGTGGCGCTGCTTACCTGCGTGCCCACTCCTCAACACACATGGCGTGCCTTTTGCCACGGGCGCCTTTCGCCCCTTGTAGCCAAGGAGACCATCAATGTGCCTGCGACCAAGCTGGATGCGTGGGAGTCCTGGGCGCCGGCGGACCTGCGGCGGGAAGACCTGCTGCTTATCAAGGTGGGAGCGCGGGCAGCGCAGTCGTGTGCCTACCAAAACAGTCATGTTTGTGTGTGCGCCTCCCAACACGTCAGGAAAGCTCGCTTGGGCGCAGCGCAGCCGCACACGTGCGGTGGCGGAGGCAGCGGCAGCGGCGGCCAAGCCCCGAAGAGACGCACCGCATGTGCACGCACGCCTGCACGCGCTGTGTCGCCCACTGGACCTGTGCTCCTCGCAACTTCCTTCCAACTTCCTTCCAACTATCCAACCTCCTTCCAACTCCCAACTATCCAACCTCCTTCCAACTTCCAACTTCCTTCCAACTATCCAACCTTGCCGTGTGCGCAGATGGACATTGAGGGCTGGGAGGGGCCGGTACTGCGCGGCGGCTCCCAGCTGCTGGCGGCGCACGGCGACAACCTGCTGCTTGAGTACTCGCCGGGCATCTTCGAGCGCCGCAACATGACGGACTTTGCGCCGCAGGCAAGAAGCGCAAAAGAACGGCCCTTGTGCGTGCACTGCAATTCCTGTTGGTTGGGCTTGCGGTCTTTGCCCTGAGGCGCGCCTCGTTCCATCCGCCCGCCTCTTAGTCCCGCTTCACAACACACACATACACACACACACACACACACACACACACACACACACACACACACGCTCGGTAAATCGGTAGGTATCCGTAAGTAACTCCGGCGTCGTCTGGGCGGGCTTTCGTTTCGTTTTTTAACACACACACACACACACACACACATACATACACACACACAACACGTTTCGTTTCCGTTGCTTACCACCCTGGCGCCGATATCACTCTGCACCAACACAGGTGTTGCTGCCCGAGGTGCTGTTGTCACTGCTGGGCAGCGGCTTCGCGCTGGCACACCTGCCGCTGTTCGCCTACGCCGCGCCCTGGCCGCCGCGCCACATCGACCCCGCCGAGCCGCTGCCGGCGTTCGAGGAGGTGACGGAGGCCATGCTGCGGCACGACCTACAGGCGCTCCGGTACAGACAGGTAGGAGCAGCATAGTGAAGAATGTGGAAGGCGGGTGGAAGGAGGGCAATGTGTGCGCAGGCGGGTAAGATGGGTCGGCGGTTGGGGTTTGGTTTGATTTGGTTGTTTATGGTACACCGGGGTAGCCGGCAACGTGCATATGAGTGGGTGGTGGGCTGCACATGCATGCTGCTTAGGGCTATGGCAGCGCCAGGCTTGCATATCGCGCTTTCAACCTGAGCACCTCGCAACATATCACAACAGCTCGTGCCACTGCGTGCCACCTGATTCTGCACCACCGCCGTGTGCATCTCGTGCCTTGCCACGCGTTCCCTGTGCCATTTGGTGCAAACAGCTGCCACCTCGCACCAAACCACCACCTCCGCACTCTGGGTGGGGTTGGCTTGCTTTGTGTTCTGGAATGAACCACCACCACCTCACACCACCACCTCACACCACCGCCTGGTGCCTCCCCCACCCGCTACACTTCTTTGTACCAATCCTTGCAACCCCCCACCTGGCTACACCTTCACTTCTTAAATACTCATGAATGTAACCCCCACCCCCCGACCTCCCCCCACCCCACCCCCCACCGGCCCCGCCTTCAGCGCATGGAGGTGGCGCCCGGCGGCTGCCCACTGCCCGAGGAGCTGGTGGCCAAGGCGCCGGCGTGGCGTGGCTGCCGCGAGTGGTCCTACGGCACACACCCCAAGGTGCGGTGAGGGGGGGGGGCTGCGGCACTCCCCGCTGGCGCATGGTCCTGGTGGTTTGGGGAGGACTGGAACCGGGCGCCCGGGATGTTGCGATGGTGCCGCGCTGAGTGCGGGGCCGGGGTTGGCGCCCGGGGTTGGCGCGCGCGGTCGTGTGGACCTACACGAGTACGAGAGGAGAGATTCGGCAAGCACGGTGACTTGACCTGCTGGCCGACACACACACACACACACACACACACACACACACACACACACACACACACACACACACACACACACACACACACACCGTGGCATGCGCAGGGCTTTCGCAGCGCCTTCGGTTTCAACACCAACGTGTGGGCCAGCCGCCGGAGCAGCGCGGCTTTCAGGAAGCACATGCGGCTGGAGGGCACGGCGGCGCTGTTCGACGAGGGGCAGGACATGAAGGTGCGCGGGTCCGGGGCGTGGGGCGGGGGGTGATGATGGCGGACGGCCGCCGGCGGGGAGTGAGGGACAAGGGCCAGCTTGTTGTGTATGCTCCGTGCGTGTTCCGCGCGGCACGCTCTTGCTGTCAGGCCCCAGCTTCGCCACGCAACCCGTGTCACCGGGCCGCAGCCATGCACGACGTTGTGCTCGCTTGCTTGCTCTCTTTCGCAATTCAAGGCATCGTCCATAACAGTCCTGTCCCATTATCCTCTTCCTCCTATAGCAACCCCCCATGCGGCCATGCCCTGCGCTTCGTTGCGACCACAGGTATGGACGTCCGTAAAGCGGCCCGGCACTGCCTACGGCCTCATCAACTGCACCCTCATAGGTGCCGGCCACGTGCACCTGTTCCGCTGCCCCTGCCAGCCCGACGCGGCCGCGGAGTGCCGCGAGGCGGAGGCGGTGGTGACCCGGCTGGCGAGGGAGGGCCGCATGCCCTTTACCGGGCCCGACTCGGGCGGCGAGTAGGTGGGGGGCGTGACTGGCTCAACCTGGGAGCTTAGGCCGTGAATAGGGCTGTGTTGGGGCGGCAACACACCCACCGCCCTAACACAGCCCTACGGTGTGGCAGCGACGGCGCGGAAGGGCTCCAGCACGGCACGGCTCAGGAGTTTGGGAGGCTGACTGGGGCTCAGTGATGCTGGGAGGTGGGGTAGTAAAGGGGTACTGTAGGGGCACTGATGAGGGGAGCTGGTGGTGGTGTTGTATTGGCGTGCAGCATTGGTGGGCATGTACATGCTAGTGTGTACGTGTACAGTGCGCACAGGTAAGTAGGCCGTCGTCGCTACGGCGCGGGTGGCATGACAGGTGCAAGCAGGGGCGCTGCGCTGTGATAGGAAACAATGCTGATTTGATATCACTGCAGGCGTGGATGTGGGACATGGCAAGGAAAGCAAGTGGCTGGTGGTGGTCTGTGGTAGTGGAATGAGACCGGGCCGGCTGGTGGGGGGCGTCGCCTGTAGGGGGCGGCTGCAGGCGGCCGCCATCAGGCTGAGAGCATGGACAAACCTAAGGCCTTCAATTCTGTGTCGCAAAGCTGCAAAGGTTTGACACTTCGACCTGTGCTAGGATTCGACGTCAGGTACCAGTAGCTACTGGCAGCCTAGCAGGCGTAGCATCGATTACATCCCTGACCGCCTACAAGGCAGAACTGGAGCATGAGCCAGGCGCGCAGACAGACACCCAGGTAGCGGACTTATGTCCATCCTGCTCCGCGCGTACCACACAGCCACCGGTAAGCTGATGCTCCCAGCCTCGTATTGTACCGTGACCTTGCCGGCTCACGGCCCCCTTGCAACATCGCCATACACTCGGTACTCGGGCAACTACGCTGTACACCGTAAGCCCCTGCCGCTCAATCGGGCTGCAAGGCCAGCCAATTTCCCCATGGCAGGGAGCGGCAACACCTGAACCACGCCAACTCTGCGCCGCACCTGTCACCTCTCTATCGCTGTATCCATCTCGTCTTAATCGGCTTCACCCAACTGCACAAACACATGTCCATCAAGTTCGCTAAACGAGTCCACGCGGGATATGTGTGCGAACCTCGGCCGGCCCATTTCCGCGGCGTTGACAATCCACGCGACGCCGGCATTTTAAGTAGCACCACACGCCACGTGCGTGTTGCCACGCCCCCGCCGTGTTCTTCCCATTGTGTCCGTGAACTTCATCTTCACTTACCCTTCAAACCCTGCATGCCCGCAAGCTGAGGCGGAATTGCTCCACGCCTCCTGCCCACGATGCCCGCCCGGAAGGTTGTCATACACTCTGCTTGGAACGCGTACTTCCCAGCCCAAGAGAAGCTCCCCCGTCCCGACGTGTCCTGCTGCTCATACTCTGTGCCACGGCCTCCTCAGCCTCCGTAACCGCTGCCAACACTTGCCAATTCCCGGCCCCCCGGGGAACACAGTTGAACGGCACAGCACAGCCGCATCACTGCATTTGCTGCGTAGACCGAGAGCGCGACGGCCCGCCGCTGCCTCCACCCGCTCCCGCGCCGCCGCGCCCGCGCCGCAGCCACCACCGCGCCACCGACACGCCCACCGCCGCCGCCAGGCTGAGCGCGAACGCCTGTGAGCGCTGCCCCCGCTGCTTCGCCACCTGCCGAGTCAGCCGCTCCTCCTCGAGGTAGTCGTCCCGGTAGCGGGCGCCAGTGCCAACCATCACGCTCGCGACAGCCGCGTCCGCGGCGGCTGCCAGCACAGCGGCGGAGGCCTCCCCTGATGCGGCGGCGCCGGCGCCGCCGGCAACGCCTCTAGACCATTGCCGGCCGGCGCTGCTGGCGGCGAGGTGCGAGCGGGCGCGGGCCTCCAGCTCCTCGGTTTCCGTGGCGGAGCCCAGTGCTTCCATGGCCACACGCAGCATCTCTGCGCGTAGCGCAGCGACGTCATTGTCGGCAGCGGCGCTGGCGGCGTCGCCGGCGCCGGGCGCGGAGGTGCTAGCGGCGCCGTCGGCAGCTGCGGCGCGCTGGGTTGCGTAGTACTCCCGCATCTTCAGCCACGTCAGCTCCTCCGGCGTTGCTTCCAGCGCCAGCGCGCGCTGCAGAAGCACGCAGTGGTAGGCACAAGCTCGTGATGCTTTGCGGCGGGAGAGGCTCAGAGGGCGCCTTGGGTCACACCAGGGGTTTCGACGGGTGAAGCGTCTCACTTACCCTCGCGTCAATTGCCGCCCGTTCTTGCTCGCTTGGCCGATAGGTCTTCAGCGCGTCAATATCGCGCTTGTAGTTCTCCAATACCGCCTTAGCTGCTTCGCATTCCGCCTGCGACGGTGGCAGCGCTGCCGCTTGCTCCGCAGGGTCCACCTCCGCAAATGGAGCACCCTTCTTTGGGCCGAGGGCCCGGATATACTCAAGGCTAGCCTCCGAGTAATCACCGCCAAACTCTTGTTCTACGCTGTCTTCGCTCATAGCCTCTGGAACAGGCTTCCGGCGGGCCGTCGACGCCATGTTAGCTAATTTCAGGACTAAAGTTGAACTGGGTCAAAAACTATTGCAAGATCTTGGACACAAGTTGACCTACAGGGCGCTCCTAGCAACAACTGTGCACCCCGGCTGCATGGGCATGGACGATTCTCTAGAGTTTCTATTGGACTGGACTGCTGTATTTGTGCATAATCCATGTTTATATTATAGCTGAGCTTTGTAACGGGCTGGGACGAATGTCTGAAGACCTGAAAGCCAAGTTTCGCGCTGCTGCAGCGCAGCGAGGACTGGGCTCGGTAGGTTGCTATAAGACTGCATGCGCGAGAAGGAAGACCTTGAAAGCGAGCTTCCGTGATTGACGTGCGGGCTCTCGGCGCCAAAATTCGCAGGCGAAGGACCAGCTCAAAGCAATCCGCGCGCAGAAGGCGGCAGCGGCGGTGGGTCTGGAAAGGGGAAGGGGCTGGTATTGCGGGCGGGGGTTTGTTCGGCTGGGGCCGCCCAGGGATTCCCAGTAGGCACAGACACGCGTTTGCGCCAGCCTTTGACCTTCTCTGACCTTCGCTTGGCTGCAGGCTGCGACAGCGGGCCCCGGACCCTCCTCACAGCGGCTGCAGGCTACTGGGAAACCTCAGGCGGCGGCAGCCCCCGCTGCGGCACCACCAGCGCCAGCGTCACGGGCAGGGGCGCTCCCAGCGGACTTCTTCCAAGAACCAGCCAGCGGGAGTAAACCAGCAGGCGCGACGGCCGCAGGCGCGGGACCGTCCTCCAAAACGAATGCCCAGGGCACAGGCGCATCGGCAGCGGCGGCGGCAGGGGCCGGCCCCAGCGCAGCGCTTCCAGAGGTGCGGTGGTGTCGTGGGGAGCCAGGGCGCGAGGGGGTGCGAGGGGCGGACCCGACGCTGCCAAGCGGCTGGCTTCCCATGGCGCTGACACGTCGTCTGGATGCGTACCGTTAGTCTGATGCCACGCGTTACCACATCTAGCTGGGAAGCTTCTTGCCCACGCCCACTTTCCCACCTGTCCACTTCCACTTCTGCACGAAGGGTTTCTTTACGGACAAGACCGCGGACGCCAAGGCGCGCGGTGTGAAGCTGCCTACTGCGGAGGACAAGGAGGCGGAGTTCCGAGCCTTCACACAGATCATTGACGAGGAGCTCAAGAACCAGGTGGGGAAATAGGAAGGGGGGAGGGGAGAGCTGGGGACGGGGCACGAGGTCAGGCGGGGAATGGGGATCAGGGGTCAGGGCACGCATGGCGACTGGGGAGGGCCAGAGGGCCCGGGTGCGTGAGCAGTCAGGGGGCGGGAGCGGCCAGCTGCAGTAGGGCAGAGATAGGGGAGCGACAGGGGCGCGATGGGCGGGCGTTGGGCCAGAAGTGGCGACACAGATGTCAGCTCAGGAGGTGTAAAGCGGTGCAGGAGCCAGCGGCCAGGCAGTAGGCACTGACCTTCCCCTGGCGACGGGTTCAATTCTGCAGGCGGTGGAGCAGGCGGAGGAGGCGGAGGTGGAGGCGGAGGAGAAGGCGGACCGCGAGGCGTTCCTGCTCAGGTGGGTGCGAGCGCAGTTGGGAGGTGCTCACGCCACCTTGCAGCCACGCCCAATGGTAACCCAGGAAAGCCTTGTGTGTGCTTTCATGGTGTCCAATTTACTTACAACCTAGCCCCATCCTAGACACCGACATTCTCTTACCATAGATGCCGAGTTTCTTACTTTCCATGTTTGTATTGCGCCGGACAGACGCCAGGCGGAGCGGTTGGAACTGTTGCGGCAACGAAAGGCGGCGCTGGCGGCCGCGGGCGCCGCGGCAGCCGGCGCCGCGCCGGAGTTGCCGGCAGACGAAGAGCTGCGGGAGGCGCCGCCGCCGGCCTTTGGACTGGACGACGAGGAGGAGGGCGGCGGAGCGGAGGGGGCGAAAGGTGCTGAGGAGGGCGGTGCGAAGCGGCGACGGGCGCTACCGGTGCTGGTTGGGAAGAAGCGGCGAGTGATGGATGCGCTTGCGGCCACACTGGCGGCGTCAGACGCGGAGGGCGACAGCAGCGGCGGCGAGGACGACGAGGAGGGGGCGGGTGGGCTCAACTGGCGCGCGAAGCGGGTATGAGGCCGGTGTTGTTGGGGCTCGGCGTGCGGATGGATAGTTGGTGGCGGGATGATCGCTGCCGCATTGCTGGCTAGCTGGGTAGCGTGCGATGCGTTTGGAACCGACACCAAAGGGGTGGCTGGCGCAGGGAGGCTTAGCGAAAGGTTGCGTATGGCCAGTGGCTTTGTTGGGCAGGCGTGTACAGACAGGACGCAATCAAGTCCTCAGCACCACAATCAGGTGTCTGGTAGCGGTGCAGAATGCGTTGCGTCCGTCACGTGCACACACAACACAGCAAATGCAACTTCTCTCCTGATCTCCTCAAGAATGCCATATCAATTTATAAGCCGATCCGTGTACCATGCCAAGCACATGCCAACCATGCTACGATACTCCATCTGCTGCATTGGGTGGCCTCGTGGTAGCGCAAAATCACCGCCCGGACCCCATGCAGCGGCACAGCGTGCCCCTTTCCTCACACGCCCTACATCACGCGCCTGGCGCAGTGGCGCCCCCAAGTCCTCAGTCGCCCTCGCTGTAGCCGCCCGTGGCCGCGGCCGAGCCCTCCTGCGCCATCATTTGCCTGTTGTCTCCCCGTGCTCCTCCCACGCCGCCGCCTCCATGTTGCTGCTGCTGCTGGCGCTGCCCCTGCGGCTCCACGCCCTGCTCCGCTACCTCGTGCGCCAGCCGCAACATGGCCGCCGGCGGATCCTCGCCCGGCTTCACCTCGTCGCAGCCAGTCACCATGCCCTGCACAGCGATGCGTGTGGTGGTGGGGTGGGGATGGGTGTGGAGGTGGGCTCGTTGGGTTGGGTGGTATGTGTGCGTGCCATGGAGTGGGGCGCTGGCCGCTGGGTAAGGTATGGGCAAGATGCAGTGGCTCCGGCGATTAGGGTTTGCGTGCTTCGCACACAGCAGGCACCCACATTCTCTCCCGCCCTGCCATTCCGCTCTTCCACAAGCAAACGGGCCCGGAACTACCGGTATGCGCAATGTGCGGCACAGCCACGCACCTGTTTGTCCTGTGCGCTCTGCGGCAAGGCCGGGCACGGCAAGCGAGGCGGTGGCGGTATCAGTCAAAGATAAAGCACCTCAGCAGGTGGCAGGGCCGATCAACAAGTGCGTGTCGCATGCGGTGGGGCAGCAAGCAGGCATATAGCTCTGTCAGGCTCTGTGTGAGCCCACCCAGGCCCACCACGGCCAACAGCGAGCGACCCCTACAGCGCGCCCAGTCTTGCCCGCCCCTGACCGGTAAACGCTTACTATGAATGACCGAATGGTGATTGCAGCGCACAACTGCGAACCGTTCCCTTTGGACCCGTGGGCCATTGGCAAGCCGCCCTCACGCGGCGCCCTCCAGCCCCTCCCCTCAGCCCCCTCCTTCCTGGCGCCGAAAGCTCTGCCCAACCTGCCATGACCCTAAACTTCTCAGGCACTTGCAGCCTGGCCCCGACCGCGAAGGGCCCATCTGCTGTAGCTGACGCACTGACGCACCTGAGTGAACGGGTGGCCGCTTCCATACTTCCGTGCGTCATCAGGAAGCTCACCAGGGCCGACCTCAGAGTCTGCCACGCCGGAGCGAGTCTTTGGAGACATTTTTGCGGCAGTGGGAGCAGCGGGAGGCAGCAGGCCACGCAGTAGGGTGGGCGCAAACGAGCGTGCGGGGGCGCGGCTGGTCACGGCACTAGTCCAGGCTCGTGTCGGCTGCAGTGCGCTGCGAGCCAGCTGCATGACCAACGTTGTATACGAGAGCTTGGTAGAAAATGGTGCTCGTGTTTGTATCGTGTATAACTTCTGTGCGGGGTTCAGCCGCGCGGGCCCTGGCAGGAACTCTTCGGCAATTGGTTGCGATGAGTCAAAAGTGTTTTGGAGTGTTCAGGCGTGGATCGCCACGCGGCGCGCCTTGCGGTATCATACTGTAGAAACTTCTTGTTCATAGATTGCTTCACCTATCATGGCCCGAATGGCCTTCTCGACGTTTGTACTGTTCGCATGCGGGGTCGCTGCTTCTTCAAGGGCGACCTCGGTCAGCACCGATACATCCATATTAATAAGCTCGGATTCTAGGCATGTGCCCTGGCTGCAGCCTTCCTCTTGGCAGCCGGCCCATTCGGGGGTCACGGAACTCGATGCCCTGCTGAAATTGCGCGCGTCACCCTCGCGCTGGGTGACGGTGTACCTCTTGGCCCTGCCCACCAATGCTACCGCCCTAGACTCGGCGGAAACTCGGGCCTTCCTACGACTTGCGCTCAACACCTTCCTGACGTACAGGCAGGTCAAGGTCTCTGAGGTGTCAGCGCTGGGAGGGGGCGGTGAGGAAGCAAGGAAGGGTGGGCAGCTGGACCAGGACCTCGTTGTCAGACTCGCAGCAGCGAGAGACTGCAAGAGAGAACCCGACCTCTACGGCAGAAACTCGACGCATTCCCTCCCGCGGAGAGCCCCGCAGGCACCTATGTGACAAATCCTGCACACAGCAAAACGCCGCCCTTCACGTCCAACCCCCCTCGCCTCCTCCTCCACCTCTTCCCTCATTCACAGGGTGTATGGGCACGCGGACCACGACATCGTGGCCTGCATGAACGCACCCGCCCTGGACTGGTGCCGCCGCTACCGGCTGCCCTGCGCCGACGCCTCCACCTACGCGGCCGACGCCGCAAACCTGAAGCGCATCGGCTGGGCCAAGTTCAAAATGATGCGTGACATCCTCAAAAAGGGCTACCACGTGCATCTGTCAGACCTGGATGTGTCGTACCTCAAGCCCCTGGCGCCGGCGGTGGAGGAGGTGAGGCGGCCGGGTGGCCGGGTGGGGGATTGTGGGGAGTGGTAGTGGTTTTGAGCTGGAATTGATCGAGCCCCAGATTCCAAAGTCTGGCCATAACGCGAGGGAAGCCAGGTGCTGGCTTGGACAGGGTGTAGGCAGGACTGGGGGCTCTCGGCTGGGGCTGTGAGTGCGCGAGCTGCACGGGTGGCGTGGGGAATGGAACGGAGCAGGGACGTGAGCTTTACTGCTCGTCACGACCGGTGCCACTGCCCACCAATCACCAACCCTGCCCACAGCCCTAGGCCGCAGCTTCCGCACCATCTTCCGCCCTCCCCCTCCCCCCCACGCCCAACCCTCACACGCCCAACCCTCACACGCCCAACCCTCACACGCAGGTGTTCAGCTGGAGCAACGGCGCCGCTGACGGCAGCATGATGCAGGAGGAGTGGGTGCACCAGGACGACGCCGACAACACCGCCACGCGGCGGCCCATCTACCTGGCTAACACGGGGGTGGTGTGGCTGCGGGCCAATGAGCGCGGCGTCAAGCTCATGGAGTCGCTGTTGAAGTGGGAGGGAGACAGCTACCAGGCGGGTGCGGGTGCGGGTGAGGGTGCGGGTGCGGGTGCGGGTGCGGGTGCGGGTGCGGGTGCGGGTGCGGGTGCGGGTGCGGGTGCGGGTTCGGGTTCGGGTTCGGGTTCGGGTGCGGGTGCGGGGTCGGGGTCGGGGGCTGCACGCGGGGGCCTGTGAATGAGATTTTCGGCGTGACGGATCCTGGTGTTTGGGGCTGTTGGGTATTGCGCGGGAGCGGCAGCGGCAGTGGCAGCGGCAGCAGGAGTGGGAGTGGGAGTGGGAGTGGGAGCCAGAGCAGGGGTACCAAGCGGGAGTGCCCCGACCCAGATCGGCCTGCAAAACCTTCATGCCGCGCGTTCTTTGCTTCTTTCCTCCTCATCCGCTTCTCCTTGAACAGCCCCTCTCCCGCACACCGCACCACGTCTTGCCTGTGAACATGCCGTCATACAATGCGGGACACGGGACACGGGGCCTGCCCACCCTTCCTCTCCCCATCCCCATACCCATACCCATACCCATACCCATACCCATACCCATCCCCATCCACGCCACGCCACGTCACGCCACGCCACGCCACGAACCACAGGATCAGTACATCGCGACGCACGTGGCGTACGAGTCCTGGGCGCCCTGCCAGGAGGAGGCGACCTGCCTAGTGGTGCGCGGCCGCGGCATGGCTGCCATCACGCGCCACCCGGCCCAGTTCGCACACAGCAACTGTGAGCCGGAGCCGCACTACGCCCACTGCGCCTCACGGCGGCTGTACGTGCACGCCATATGGTGAGGGCGCGGCAGCACGGGGCGCGGCGGGGCGTGCTTCAGCAGTCTCATGAGGGGTGGAGGTGTATTTGGTCGAGTTGATCGGGAGCGGGAGCGGAAATGCAGGGGAGGGTTGTTCAGTGTTGAGCCGTCGAGGGCGATGGAGGGGTGTGGGTTTATGCAGGCGTGCGTGCATGTGCGTGTGCGTGAATAGGTCTTCGTAGGCACCGTGTGAGAGTTCCAGAAGAGGAGAAATCCAAGCACTCCCTTCCTATGCCATCGCCGCTAACCAACCCTCGGCCGCCCTCCCTTGTCCACCCAACGAGCAGCCGCGGGCAGAACACGGACAAGGAGGCTTTCCTGAGGAGCGTCAAAGCCATGTTCATATTGCCGCCGCCGGTCGGAGCCAGGAGCGGAGGCGGCAGCGGCCGATTGCAGGATGACGTGGCCGTGTTCGGACAGCAGGACATGGCCGTGGCGGCCGCCGGCGGCCTGCCCTGCCCGGCACACCAGCAACGGGCCTGGTCGGTTCGCTTCTACCCCGCCTACACGGCCTCGGGTGCCGACGTGGGTGCGGGGACTGCGGGCGCATCCACTGCGGACGCTACAGGTCCCGGCCCGACAACGACGGCTGCTGGCGGCGCCGGCGGCGCGCAAACGGGATCTGGGTCGGCGGCGGAAATGCAGACAAGTCAGGAGGCGGTGGCCGCGCATATGAGTGCCGAGTCTGACAAAGTGCGGGCGCAGGCGCTGCAAGAGCGCACCAGCAGCAGCAAGCCCGGTCACAGCCGCAAGGCGCACCAGCGCCCGCATCGCCACCTGATGCGGCTGCGGAGCTAAGGGCTATTTATTTGCAAGCAGCAGCTGTGTTGGCTTGGTGTACATATGGTGCGGTTCCTTTGGCAACGTTTGTGCTTTATGGCGCATGCAGCAGTCCAGAGCTTGGGGAAGATGCTTTGAGGAAACGAAATGCGCGGGAAGACAGGTGTAGCGCGCTCCATTATTATGTAAGCAATTCGGGGTTGCGCTCGTACGACGGCACGTTTAGGCCTGTAGGGCGCCGTGCATTCATGCTAGCGACGCATTCATGCATTTTTGGGCTGAGCCCCCCCAGCGAAGCGTTCCAGGGGGGGGCGAAGCCCCCCAGGAACACCCCTGTCCGTGCGTTCGTTCGTGCGTGCGTCGGCAAAACATAGCATACTGGCGCAAACCGCGAGTGCTACGTATTAGTATTTGTTAATGTCTATTGCATGTAAATAGGTGGCAGGGAAACTTCGGGCGGAGCGAGAAGTGCCTTCGCGGTCCATGGACAATTGACTTTCGCGAGGTCGCAAGGAAAGCATCCGGTGCCCGCTGATATGCAGTCTCTAAGGCAAACTATGTTGGCGGCAAGCAAAGCGGGGAAGTATATCGAAAGTTTAATGAGCGACTTGCCGAGCCATGCCGACGCGCCAGAATGCCGAGAAGCCCCGAGGTCGCCCCCGCCCCGCGCCTAGCCCTTTGAGCGTGGGGCGCCGGGGAGGTGTTGAGTATGGCAGGAGGCGAAAGAAATGCTTGGGGTGTTTGGGAACGTGGCAAGGCACGCATGCGTGGCGCGGGAAATCCCGCACGCCCCCAACCCGAGTGTCCCTAGCCGATGCGCCTGCGCGTCGTAGCGGCATGGAGGCTCTGACGGGGCGTTACACACCTATTAGCTCCCAAGCGTACGGGGGCTCAGCCCATTTTCCAGCTGTACAAAGCTGACACCCCTTGTTGCCTTCATGCACGCTTTAGTACGGTAATGTTCATGTGGTATACTCCATTCCGTGATATTCTTACCAGTTAATGCTGCACCGGCGGCACGTGAGGGTCATGGTGAACCTGATGGGGCGTTGCTTCATGGCAGTGAGCAGTGACGTTTGCCAATGGGCGCAATGTGGGCCCCGGGACTTTGCAAGTCAATGCGGAGGAGGATAACGATACTTCCCGGGTGCAGTTAGGAAGTCTGTCAGCGGCGAGCTGCTACCGGGCGTCCGGGAACCTAGAGGCGGTTGCTAGCACGAGTGGGACGTCGGTGAGCGGACGCTATGTCCGTGCGTGGCAATCGGCAGGGCGGGAGGTGTGGAACGTCGTGGTGATGGTGACGCCCCAGGAACGCAGCGCATTGATCAGGGCCGCACGCCTGGTCCGCAGCACAGGTGTGGTGGTGGCGCCTTACCTGACGTCCGTAGGGTGTGCACTGCGCAAGGAGCTTTCGAAGGGTTTCGAGCAGCAGGGCTGAAGCCCCGATGGAAGGGAGGGGCGGGCATTCGGTGCCAAGGCACCTAATCACCTAGGCTGACGGGCTAGCAGTTGACGTAGTTGGCATTGAGTAGTACAGTCGAACACGCCTAACTTCGTTGCGCAAAGTAAGTTTCCCGGCGTTATAAGGGCCCACCGGCCCGGGCCACTGGTACTTACGGGGACAGGATAGCACGCATGCTCGTGCACACCACCTTGTAACCAACAACAACAAAAAAAGTTAGGAGACCGTGTTGCGAGCACGTGGCGGACATTCTGCTGGTGTGTGTGACGCACAGCGCGCGGTAAATACGAGCATCCGCTGTCACTGTTCTGATACTCAGATGCAGCGCTCAACGTCCGCGGTGTCTCTCACATGCAGCACCCAATGTGCACACCCGAGCGCTCACTCCACAGTATACCCCGCTGCCCCATGCACTCCTTACGAACCCGCCCAAAAACAAAAGTCACATTGCCGGCTCCATTACGCAACTGTAGTTCATCTCTGTTAAATCATACCGTACGACACTCTTTCGTTCAGCTCAGCGGCCAGCGGAGGGCCTGGTGTGTGCCTGACGGCAGCAGGCTGTCCTTATGTCCTAGCCGCACACTGTAGCAGCCCGAGGCCTCGCCCCAGGTGCCCTCCTGACGCCTGTCCTGTACGCCTCGTCATGGGCTCCTGGTGAAAACCGGCGAACAGCAGCTCCCTGCCCCGCATCCCTTCCTCAGCACAGTCAGGCGTAGACCTCGGGCGTTCTCCCCTACCTGCTGCCTGCCTACTTGCCTGTCCACCTGCAGATTGCCTGCTGCCGCTGCAACGCCTTGGCCTACCCCCGGCATGCCTATTGACTCTTCGCCATCCTCATGCAGTCACGGAAGCACCTCAACCTGCAAGACAGCGACGCCCAGGACCGCAGGCACCTTCATCATAACGTTAACACGCTGTGCTCCTTGCTTCCAGACAGGGCGTGCCGCTATCCCACCTTCTTCGCCTGTGCTGCCCCGCCGGGCCCCTCAGGCACGGGGATGTACGGCCGCAGCGAGGGTATGAGTGCGGGCACGGCACGGCGGTACGTGTCGTACGGTTTCCCCAGCTCCTCGGCAATGTCCCCCTCCTCCAGCGGCAGGCTCCACAGCACGAACGCCAGGTTGAGGAAGGCGTAAAGCAACCGGCCGGCGCTCTGTGCAAACATCGGGGCCAGCAAGGCACGAGATCAGAAAGTCCATCCGGAAAAGGCCGTCGAAGGTACGACAGGAAGGTACGAGATCAGCAAGTCCGTCGGTCCGCAAGAAGCACCAGCACCGATGCCCTGGCGTCGTCAGCCTCATGTGGCACGCCCTGAAGCGATGACGTACGCAGCGTCTCAGGCAGCGGCGGGCCCGGCCCTTGCAGCGGCCCTGCATTTCTGCCTTGCCCATCTCACCATGTGGGGCGCACAGAAGAGGAACAGCAGGTATCCGAGGTAGATGGGATGACGCACGTGCTGCAGCAGGGGGAGCGGCAGGAGGCGAGGAGAGTGTTCAGGAGTGTGACTCCTTGCTCTCTGATGCGTCGGTGAACCGAGGTGCGCACCCGCTAGCCGCCTCGCGTCTTCAGGCGGCCAGCCCCACACCCGCCCCGTCTCTTACCTTGTACCAGGACTGGACCACCAGCCCCGGCCCCTCGTGGCGTGCCGGCTCCTCGCGTGCCCCCGCGAATGCGCGCTGCAGCCCCAACAGGTCCGCCGACTCAATGGCGGAGGCGCTGCACGTGAAAGCAGGGGTGGGGTGGTTTATACAGGGCGCCCGAGCCCAAGGCATAGATACCAATCGTCAAGGAATTGTTGACCAGCCGGAGGGGGACGGAAGACGGTGGTGCATGGGCCCGCCAGCAGTTGCAGAAAGTGTGACGTTGCTGTCCCTTACAAGCACACCCGCTGACCCTTTCCCCTTGTCCTTTCCCAACACACACACACACACACACACACACACACACACCTGCTGTATACGATGCCCATGCCCCCAAGGGCCAGCGCCAAAATGACGTACGACCAGGGCGGCGAAACTGTAACGCGGGTGCGGTGAATGGTTGAGTGCGTGTCGGGTCTTGGGTAAGCGTTGAAGGCCACAGTCCAGTCAGGCGCACTCCCCGTGTGACATGCAGCCATGTGTTGCCCGTAGCGTGCAGGCACACTGGCACGTACCCCAGCCACCAAGCCCCCCAAGCTCCCCATCCTCCCAAGCACCTGGCCCCATCACGCACCCTTCCACACGGTCCGCGGCAGCGGCTGCCACAGCAGCAGCATTGCCGTCACCATCACCGCCGCACCCAGCACAAACACGGAGCGCTCTATACAGTAGGGTATCCGCGCCCTTTTACGCATGGCGCTTTTAACCTGTATGTTCCATGAATGAGCAAGTGAGTGCCAGGCGGGACTGCCGCTGTGGTTCCAGCATGCAAGTGCCAGCGGGGCAGTTCTTACGATCCAAGACACCTGGGCTGTTTCATTTGACGCCAACAGCTCGCCCACACGCCACTGCAACACACAAGAGCACCACCATTGCTACGTACCGGTTTACGCGCCATGATGTTGTGCTGCGCCGCGAGCCCTAAGAACAGACAGCAGTCCCACGCTGCCGCGCCCCATTCCGTTGACGAGACGCGGGCGAGGGGCGAGGGCGCGTTGATGCTGAGGGGCAAGAGCGGGGCTAGGCGGGGCGGAAGCAGCGAGGGCAGGTCCACCACCCAGCAGCACGACATGGCGATCATGGCGCACTGCGGGTTGGAGGTGGGGGGTTGGGGGGCGGGTCACCGGTGCCGAGGGTGCGCTGCGAGTGAGACCGCTCCGCTAGCGATGGCAAATTAAGTAGAAAGAGAATAATTCGGCTGAACATCGCCGTGTATCGATCACCGTGTAGCTGTTTTGCGTTTTCCGCTGGCTGGCTCACCGCTGCCCAGGCATATGCAAACACTGCAAAAGCCTGCCGCAGCATTATGAAGGACCAAGCGCATGAACAGTGCCACAGGAAAGAAAAGCAGCTCTTTCGCCTTTTCTTCAGTTAATCGGGAAGAGTCAGCAAGAAGCGTGTCATTGTGGGCCTGTTGCATCCTGTAACAGCATATAGCAGGGGGGGAAGCAAGGGGTGGCGGGGATTAGCGACAAATCCGCGGGGATCATTGAAGGGGGCTCCTCCGCAGCGCCGCAGGATTGAATGCCAACTTTTCTGCCCACCGTGCCCGTGCCCCCCAACATGTGCCTGCCTCCACCTCCCAATGATCATCTCACGGGCTTTTAATCGTTTCGGGATTCCCACTTGGAGCAGCTATACGTACGTGCGTAGTGCACAATCGGCGTTCCAACGCTTTCACACCAGGGCTTTTCCGCGACTTCCGCGGCTTCCAGCAGAGCCTACTTATGTAGGCCCTCGTTTGGGCGCGGACCCAGTGCTTTTCACCTGTCCCACTGACCCTAGTCATTGAATGCAAAGTAAACATTGCGTGGGTCCTACTCTGACCGGTTCCCCTCCCAACGCATACAGCCATGGCGTCCGTAGATATGCCGGTCGTTCGCAGCCGGGCGACAGCTTGAACCCCATGATTGCTGGTGGAGCCGAACGTTGAGGTTTAATGATGTATCCCCGTCGCGCCGGTGATCGCACACTGGAAGCGCGATACCTGGACATGTCGCTGTCGAGGTTGGGGAGGTTGGGGAGAAGCGCCGTCCGCAAGGGCTAAAGCTCAAAACGCCAAGATAGTTTCATGAGTATTGACGTTGTTTGCATCTATGGGGCGCCCTCAGCAACACTGCCCGAACAGCTGCTGCCAGATTTCTTCGCCGCCCGCCACAGCCCCATCCGCCAGCGAGCTCGTAGATGTCGGACATGAGCGCGTTAGAGCTCTCCAGCATTCCTCTATACAATATAGACCTATGCTTTTCAGGAATCCAGATCTAACAGGACTAGAACTAGAGCTGGTGTCGCAGGCCGGGCTCACGCCGTGAGCGCTCAGAATCGCGACTGTCAGGCAGATAGTAGAAGCAGCAGTGCAGGTGTAGAGCATTCATACGCTTCTACTTATTTACGTAGGGTTACCCAGCAGCAAGTGGGCCAAAAGGACCGCAATACTGTAAAGCGCGAAGGACGACGTTTCGAGGCTCCTTAACGCCATATTGCTTCATTCAGAAGGTATTGTGGTATTGAGATGCGGCTGTAGGGTATTCGCAGCGTCTTGGGGAACAAACGTTTTCGGCAGCAACGCTGCGGCAAATCGGCCGAGGTTTCTTTACGCCAACTTCTTCTGACAAGTAGCACCATGGTACACTTGCTTGCTGCTGGCATCGTAGCCTTGGCAGTTGGCCGATTGACATTTGCAAGGCGAACGGCACCAAAAGAAATAGGGCGTTCGCAGCCTGGATAAGAGACACACGAAAGCAAAGATTACGCACACGAAAGCAGCGAAACGGGTTCGTGTTCCGGTGCAGTGGCCTGCGAGGCTTGCGGCGATCGTGGCTAGCGGCTCGCCCCCGCGCTTGCTCGCAACACGACTGGTCTCAACTTGGGATGCTCTGTGCTCTCGCGGTGCACTCTACAGGCAACACCCAACGAATCAAGCCGGATTCCTTCCCCAGACGCCACGCCATGCGTGGCTCGGGGTCTCCCGCCCGCCACTGGGTTCAGTGTGCGCTGGCATGTGCGGTGGCCCTCCTCTCCGCCCACAGTGAGTCTGGCGCCACATCAGTCTAAGCCTTTGCGCATTGCCCTCCACCATTGCTTCCGAACTCCTGCAAGTAGGAGCTGTATGCAAAGCAGAGGTAGCTCCGCGTGCTGGTGTGCCCTACCCAGATCGGCCCTCTTCTGACGGAAATCTGACGATTTCCCTTACCTGCCACACCTCAGGCGCCTTCGCGGGTCCGCTAGCGGGCACGCAATTCCCCTTTGAACCGTGCCGGAAGACGCCCGGCAACAGCCGATTCGACGTTTTCCTTAAAAACAACACGTGAGGGAGCAAGGCTGACGCAGAACGCAGGGCCCGATTTTACTGTGGGGGCGATCAGAGGGTGACCGGGCCGGAAGCACGGGTCTTCACTCGAGCCTCCAGATTTTGGTTGGTCACATGGCTTTGTGTGGGGAGGGTACTGCGGTCAGCACCGCAACCGACGAATGGGCTTGCTTGCTTGCTCGCGAGCAGGTACGACCCAAGCAGCCAGAGCAGCCAAGTCTGCGTCCAGTTTGAGGTGAAGCCAGCGGACGAGTGCGACCCCATGGGCAACAGGTGCTGCGACACATACTTCAACAAGGTGTGTGTGTGTGTGTGTGTGTGTGTGTGTGTGTGTGTGTGTGTGTGTGTGTGTGTGTGTGTGTGTGTGTGTGTGTGCGTGCACGCGCATGTGCGCGTTAAATAACAGCCGGGGTTGGAGGATTGGGTGACTGAGGCACAGTCAGGCACAGTGCCTAGGACTCGGTAACGCAGTGAGCGACCCGGCAGAAGGGGGCCAAGGTGCCGCGGGCCGGGCGGTTGGGTCGGGTCCTCTAAGGCCTCTGCTACGTCAGGCTGCCGCCGCCAAGGGCATGGCCTGCCTGTGTTGTCTGACACGGGCTTTGGAGTAGGCTGCGGCAGGGAGGGCTCACGTCAGCGGCAGCACCAGTCAGTGGCAGCGAGGAGGACCCTGGCCGCGAGTGCCCCGTCTGGGGAATGAGGTTGTTCAGCCTGTGTGTTTGGTTGGAAAAGGTCCAGGAGAGGCAGGGGAGGGACAGGGGTAACTCGGTCGAGCTCCGGGGGTATGAGCGTAATAGCGGAGCGCACGCAAACAGTAGCGCCCTCTTGAGTGATGTCGTCTCCATTCAGCCAACCCGCGCATCTGCTTCTTTCTCCCTTCTCCCCTTGCCAACGCTCGCAGTTCAAGTTCTATCCTGGTGAGCGCTAGGGCCGCGCAGGCGGCGGATGGGGCGAGCTTGCCGATCTCAATGCATGGGAGCAATCGCTGCGACGTGGGGCTGTGCGGCGATCCGTGCTGGCACAGCGCTCGGGGGCGCATTTGACGGGACTGGCTCCGGGATAGGCACGACCACTGATGTCGTTCTTACAGAGCCGGGCGGAGTATCGGGCTGATCCTGGAGTGGATGTCGGTCAGACAGAGAGCGTTTCGTAGCCTGACGAGCAAACGCTGGGGGCCGCCGCATCAGCCTGCGCCTTCGTCACTGCCCCCATCCCCGGCTAGCGAGCCCCACCCTTACATGGCTGACATGTCTCCATCGCACCTGTCGCAAACCCGCGATCCCTTGCAGGCCCCAACTGCCGCCGCGCCATGAGCTCGGTGAAGCTCCAGCTGAGCGATGGCAGCACGCAGACCCGCGGCTCCATCTACTACGAGGACTCGGGCGACAGGTTCATCGGAAAGATCACTACGTTGCCGTTCAACCTGCAGGTAGCTCATAGCTGCTGGCTTTGATTCCGGATTCGGCACAGTTCGACAGTTGATAAGGGCTCTGAATGGAGGAAGCTACGCGCCTTATCTAGCGGTGCAGTGCGTGCTCCAAGTCTTGCACAGGTACCGTGTCCGGTGCCCTTCCCTTGCGTTTCCGAATTGGCCTTCCGCTTACTCGGGTGTTCTTCATTGTTGTTTCCTGTGTGAACAGAATGCCAACGGGGCTGTGCTGTGCTGGACGCTGACGGCGCCTTGCCCCACCCTGTTTGAGTTCACGCACCCGGCCACCCGCGATAAGGGGCTGTTTGAGATCGCGCTGTACGACCACAAGGTACGCCAGGCTTGGAGGAGCAGACGTGCGGGAGGCGGGGTGGGGAGTGGGAGGGATAGCGAAAGGGGCAGCGGGAGAAGCCGATGACGAGGACGGCATGCTGGGCTTGGGGTGACGTAGGCTGACGTGTGCATTTGCGCCACTGCGCGTACGAGGGCGCAACAGCAACACAACGGTCACCAGCAGCTCTGATTCTGTTACTGGGATTGTTCCCCCAGATGGACAACTATGAGTGCTGCCCGCTGGCGGCGCTCCCCAACGGAGGCAACTACACCTTCCCGCCCTCGCCTCCTTCGGAGCCGCCGTCGCCGCCCAAGCCCCCCAGCCCCTCCCCGCCCAGCCCCCGCCCGCCTCCCTCTCCGGCACCCCCCAGCCCCTCCCCGCCCAGCCCCCGTCCACCTCCCTCTCCAGCACCCCCCAGCCCCTCGCCTCCGTCTCCCCGCCCGCCGTCCCCTTCTCCCTCCCCTTCACCTTCTCCCTCTCCCTCGCCTTCACCTTCGCCCTCCCCTTCACCTTCTCCCTCGCCTTCTCCCTCGCCTTCTCCCTCGCCCTCTCCTTCGCCTTCTCCATCACCTTCTCCCTCGCCTTCTCCCTCGCCCTCTCCTTCGCCTTCTCCATCACCTTCTCCCTCGCCGTCTCCTTCGCCCTCTCCTTCTCCATCTCCCTCCCCTTCTCCTTCTCCTTCTCCCTCTCCTTCTCCTTCTCCTTCTCCTTCTCCCTCCCCTTCTCCCTCTCCTTCTCCCTCCCCTTCTCCATCTCCTTCGCCCTCTCCCTCGCCCTCTCCCTCGCCTTCCCCCTCCCCTTCGCCCTCTCCCTCGCCTTCCCCCTCCCCTTCGCCCTCTCCCCGGCCCTCTACCCCCACCGGCGGCGCCGAATACACTGGTAAGCGCCGCACCCGCTCCGCACCACCTCTGCACACACGCCGTCCCTGCCCCATCCACCCTTCCCGCCCCCGCCCCCTTTAGCTCTGTTTGGTTTAGTTTGGGCTGGTATTTCCAACCCCTCCCACTCCCTCCCACCCCGCGCCTCTCCTGCGCCCCGCCTGCCTCCCATACCTCGCTCCCCAACCTCACCTGCCCCCAACCTCACCTCCCCCCAACCTCACCTCCCGCCAGGCCCCGCCGCCACCCTGTCTCGGGCCACCAGCCGCTACCAGGTGTTCCTGGCAAAGGCTGCGCCTTTCGACATGGCGCGCGCGCGTTGCGGCCGCGGCGGCGGTGTGCTGGCGTCCCTGCCGTCCGCATCGGAGTGGCAGTCGGTGGAGGCGCAGCTGCAGACCGCGAACATCTACAGGTGGGTGCGCGCGTGTGCTGGTGTGCGGGGCTGGGGATGCGGGTGGGGATGCGGGGCTGGGCGGGGATGCGGGGTGGGGATTCGGGGCTGGGGATGCGGGGTGGGGATGCGGGGTGGGGATGCGGGGTGGGGAGGCGAGGTGGGGAGGCGAGGTGGAGAGGCGAGGCGGAGGAGCGGGGCAGCGGTAGCAGGAACCGATCTTGCTCTTGACTAAAGCATACCGGTAGGAGCGCCGCCACAGAGGGCCTCCCTCTTGCTGAACACGGGCGGCCCGCATCCCCCTCGCACCCGCAGGGACGGCGCCACTCGCGCGGTGCTGTGGATTGGTGTGGACCCGGTGTCGCTGGGCGTGTGGCTGGACGGCACCACCGTCAGCTCCTGGCCCGCAAACAGCGGCAGCCAGCAGGTGGGTGCGGGTGTGTGTGTGCGTGTGTGTGTGTGTGTGTGTGTGTGTGTGTGTGTGTTTGCGTGTTTGTGTGGAACGTGTGCATGCCTACCAAGATCCAAGATTGTGTGGCATTGCTCCTGGCACAGCAGGCCTTCCCCACGGGGCCGCGCAGCAAACCTATCCCACGAGCCTATTCCTGTGGCCTCATCCCTCCCTCACTCCCTCCCCTCTCCTCGCCTCCCTCCCTCACCTCACCTCGCAGGCGGGTATGTGCTACGCTGCCAACTGCCCCAGCAACGGCCAGCCGTGCACCTGGGACGCCCTGCCGTGCGACAGCACCGCCGTTGACGGCTTCATCTGCGAGATTGGTGCGTGGCGCGTGCATGTGTGTACGTGTGTGTATGGGGGCACACCATGGCCGCCGGCCTCACTCTTTGCCCACTCTATTACCCGCGCACCCCCTGTTTGCTGTTCCCCAAGATGGTCTGCCGTCTACAACTTCCTTAGCTAATCATGAATGTAACCCCCTGCAACCTCTCGCCAAAACAACGTTACATGCACTCTCCCTTCCCTGCCTGCCCGTCGCCACGACAGACACGAACGCGGTGTCGTACGCGCTGGGTGTGCCCGAGACCGGCTCCACCTACGTGTACTCCAACACCACCATCTTCTCCCGCTCCGCCGCCACGTTCTGCGGCCGCCTGGGCGGGCTGCTGTTCAGCGCCAACACCCAGGACGAGTTCAACCGCGTGGTGGCACCCATTGTGAACGGCCAAGTGCCGGTGAGAGAGCTGCAGAGGGGTGGAATGAATGAATGAACGGCGCCCCTGATGGGTTAAGGCTGACGCTGGGTTCATTGGTCGCCGGGGCCACGGCGGTCACGAGGCCCCTGTAGAGCAGTCGAGCTGTTCAGCAAGCAGATTGTGGGTGCCTGAAGCCAATAAGGCAGCTCCCTAAAACCCCCACGCGTCCCTATCCATGGCCTAACCCTGCCGCCGCCGCGCCACAGGTCAATACCAACCGCAACCCCAACGGCTCTGGCCCCGGCCGCTACCGATACTGGCTGGGCATTGCCGACGCCGAAGCCACCAAGTGGGTCGACGGCAGTGACGTTACGTTCTCGCGATTCACGGAGACCGGCGCGCCGGGCTGCTATGACATTGATTGCCCCGCCGGCCCGGGCGCGTCAGCATCGCTCACGCCAGCGGATTGCGTGTGGGAGCTGGCGACAGGTTGCCTGCGCCTGTACAACTTCATTTGCGAAATTCCAGGCGTGCTCGAGGGCCCGTCCGGGCCCCTGTAAGGAGCGCGGATGGTATGAGTAGTAGCGGGCATGACTGGCTTTGTTTGAGAGTAGGCAGCGGCCCGACGTCTGGACGGCTTATCTGCTAGCTGCATGACTGAGCGGCGTGCATTCGTGTTGCGCGCATTGATACGAGTTAAAACCGGAGCGCGTTGAACCATTAAGAACGCCCGTTCCTCTATTTCTCTCTTCAGCGCATGCACTGCGGTTGTTTCTTTGTTTTTTTACACATGGACGTACCGAGGATTATGGGGATCTGTGGGCATGTGATGGTCTGCTGTTACGGTTGTGGTCGGGAAATGTGCGTGCAGGGCGGTGTCGCGACGGACTTCGTTTCAGCGGCCTTTTATTGGTTTCACCGGGGTACAGGGGGTTGTGACCCGATTTGCGTGGGAGTTTGAGCTGCATTTCTCGTGCGGCGTACCTCTTCCTTCATCGTCTAGACGCGTAGCAGGGCTGTTTGGCGGCGGCCGAGTTGTTTTTGGTCTGCTGCGGTTGTAGGTTGTAGGTTGCAGGGCCGTAGCTGCCACGGCGTGTGTATAGCGGTTTGTAGGGCAGCAGCGCAGGATAGGTCCAGCTTAATGATATTATGAGACTTCTGATGTCACACACGGACTAGACAGCACAGCACACACGTGCGCTGCACACACATCGACAAAACACAATCTTCCTCAACTGCCGTACCCGAGAATACTCGGGATGTGGGACGTGGCATGGCTTCTTCCCCGTGGTGTATGATAAGTCGGACATGCGCCTAATTGCACAGTGCGCACTCTGTCTGCGTGTGCATGCATCGCACTGATTCATAATCCAGGACGGTACGCTGAGCATATCATCTGCAAGCATGAGCCGGTGGGGGCATTATTGTTACATAACTGCTCAAGGTGTCCTTGTAAGGACGCGAGTCCCTTCCCACATTTTCACTCTTGTCGCGGCTATGCGCTATCCTGGTAACGCGGTACACCCCGAAGTCTGTCAGTGCATGCCGGCACGCAGTCAGTACAGCACGCGCAGCCCATGTCCACCGAATCGAGCAAGCAACAGAACCAAGCAACCGGTTGACTCATGCGCCGTGCGGCGCCGCCGCCACCACCCAGCCCGCGCCGCTCTCCTCCTGCTCGTCCAGCCTGGCCGCCACCGCCCTAAACTTCGCCAGCCGCTCCACCCACGCTTTCACCTCCCATTTGTCCTCCGGCAGCCGCGCAAGAGCCAGTCTGCCAGCCGCGGCGCCAGCCACCGGTGCGGCCGCGGCTGCGGCGGCACCTGGGCAACCAAGCACAGCGTCCCACTCCTGCTGCTGCTGCTGGAGCTGCTGCTGCCGTTCAGCACATGCCGCCGGCTCAGACGCTGCGCCCCACGGCGCCTGTGTCACAAACGGCGACGCGCCCGCTGCTGGCGCCGCCGGCGCTGCAGCAGGCGCCGCCGGCGCCGGCCCCAGCTGCCGTGCTACAGCCCGCAGCATCAGCTCCAGACCGTACGGCTGCTGCAGACCCTGCATGGGCGCGCCCAGCTTGTCGATGCCCGTGAAGTACTGGTTGCTGAGCTCGTACAGGAGCCACTGCCAGCAGCCGGCGGTGCGGTCAGTGCCGCTGCCGCCACCAGTAGTGCTGCTGCTGGGGCTGCCGCCACTTACGCTTCCACTTTGCATGTCATCGATGCCGCCGCCGCTGCCCGCATCGCTCGTCCCGGTACCGAGCCACCTCCAGCTGGTGGCTCCGGCGCCGGCGGCGCCAGCCGCACCCTCCGCCGATACTCGCCTCTCCGCCCCGGCCGGCAGCGGGAGCGGCGGAGCCGCCAGCGGAGCAGCAGCGGCCTGCCTGTCGTCGGCGGCGTCAAGCTCTGCGGCCACGCGCTGCAGCCGCAGCATGATGGCCTCGCCGGCGGCGCCGTGGCCGTGGCGGAAGGCGGAGTGGTAGGCCATCCAGCAATGCTTGGAGGTGAGCATCAGCGCCTGCCTGTCAGTGACACACGAGGGACAGGCGGTGGCGGGGAACGAAGCGGCGTGTGTGGCGTTGGAATGCGTGGCTGGCACACAGGCCTGCTGCATGAACGCATACACGCCGTACGCAGCACGCAGTCCCCGCCCAGCTCGCGACATGTGTGCATACCAGCTCGCTACGTGCGTGCACTGCGTGTGACCCTCGCTCACCCACCTGGACGCGTGTGTCAGCAGCTCCGCCACCACCTGCTGCCGGTGCCCGTACCTCGCCACGCGGTGCAGGGCCGTGCCGTGCGTGGTGCCGTCCTGAACCTCCAGCAGCCGCCGCCACCGCAGCGGGCCCAGCCGCTCCCGGGCCCTCTACACAGCAGCGTGGGCAGGAACATATATAAGCAGTTGGTGGGCGCTCCGCAGGAGGCGAGTTGTGAGGTGCTCGAGCCTTTGGGAACCATGCGTGCTGGCAAGCACATGGAGGTGGCGATTAGGCGGCGTTTTTAAGGACTTGAGCTCGCAGCTTTGCGTGCACACCCACCCACCCACCTGTAGCAGGCCGACCGCCAGCCGCTGGGAAATGGGCCAGTCCGGGTCCCTCTCCGCCCGCCGGTCCGCCTGCGGGTCATAGCCCGACAACATCTCCGGCGGGCAGGCGGTGGCAGCGCCACTCGGGTTCGTGGCGGCCGCCGCAGCAGCTGCCGCGGCCGCCGCGGCCGCTGCCCCCGTAGCGCCGCCCCCGGATCTGCCACCTGCTGCCGCTGCCGCTGGTACATCATCATCCACCACAGCGACGCAGTCCTGCTGGCGCTGCCGTTGCCGCAGCTGCAGCTGCAGCAGCTGCTCCTGCAGCTGCTGTTTCTCCCGCTGCTTCCGCTGCTCATCGGCCCAGCCCTCCACGTCATGCAACAGGCCGGGCGTGGGCGGTGTAGCCAGCCAGTGCGCCAGCCGCTGCCCGTTCCAGCTCCGCATGTCGCACAGTTGCCTGCTGCCCACGGCGCGTAGCCGCACACTCCACTCCTCCAGCGCTGCGTTCTCCGCCGCCGCCACTGCCCCCATCGCCTGCCCCGCCGCCTGCCCCGCCGCCACCGCCGGCCCCCCAGCAGCGGCCTCCATTCGCGCCGGCAGGCCCTCCAGGAAACGCAGTATGGCGTCACCGGCGGGCTTCCAGTCCGCCGACACGGCTGCGTCGCCCGGCGGCACAGCTGGAGTGGCAGCAGCGGCGGCAGAAGCAGCATGGTGCAGGCTGTAGCGGCTGGGGGCGATCGGCTCTGCTGCAGCCGCTGCACCTGCTGCTGCAATGCCGGCGGCGAATAGCGCCGGCGGGGCAGTGCTGGCGCGAGCGGTTGCTGCGGTAGCGCCGTGGGGGCTGGCTACAGGGGCGGCTGCTGGCGGCGCCGCGCCTTGCTGCGGCTGGTGCTGCGGATGCGGCTGCGGTGGCGGGTATTGCTGCGGTGGCGGGTACTGTGGCGGCTGGTGCTGCGGCGGAGCTGGTGGCGGAGCTGCTGCTGCATCTCGCTGGCGCAGCCGCTTGGTGGGGCGGCCGGGACTGGAGGATGGGCGTCCACTGGCGCCGCCGCCGCCACCACGTTCCCTGCTGCTGCGGCTGCTGCCGCCTGCGCCACCACTGCCGCCGACCTCGCCCGAGCCCTCCCGGTCCAGACCACTGCCGCCGCCGCCCTCCTCCTCGTCCTCCTGACCGCCGCTGCTGCCGCCACCGCCTCCGCCTCCGCCTCCGCCTGCTCCGCCTCCCCCCCCGCCGCCCTTGTCCCCCTCCGGCCCCACGTACCAGCCCATCACGAGCGGCTCGGCCGGCACGTCCAGACAGACGCCACCGCGGTGCTCCTTGCCCTCGTCAGGCGCGGCGAGTTTGCCCAGCCGATACACGCTCGCCTGCTCGGGAACGTTGTGACAGCAGGCAAATCAAATGCGTGTTTCGCGTACGGTACGCCACGTGGCAAGCGATAATGTATAAGAATCGCATGTGTGTCCCTACCTCCGGTTAGACGCAATAACGACTACCTAGCGCATCCATGCTCGCAACCAAAGGGCAAGCGAGTAGCCGGGGTTGCACACTCGCAGGCGCAACGCAACGCACCGGCCTGAACCTGTGATCCAGGCTCTGGCACGTGTCGCCCGGCCGACTGGCCTTGGCGAAGGTGTAGGTCTTGCAGCATTCGCAGCACACCCGCGTGTAGCTGGTGGTGACATAGACAGCCACCGGCTCCGTCGCCGTTGCCTCCCGAACGAGCTTGGGAGCAGCGCCGCTCTTCTTGCCGCCTGTGCGGAGCGCGTCCGTACCGTTCGTGGTGTTACGTTACCGGATGCGGAGAGGACGCACTTGCCCACCTTCACACATGAGCAGCGGAGATCGCACGAGTCAAACATGCAGCGTCGTTTCACCCTTGCAGACAAGTTTGAGGCACTTATGTCCCGGCCCCGCACCTGGGTTGATGCGGCTGTCCTTGGGCTTGCCCTTTGTTATAAACACCACGCTCTCGCGCGGCTCATTCGGAATGACCAAGTTGTCCGCCAGATGCTGTCCCCCGCCGCCCTGCTGCAGCGCGCCGGTCTCCTGCAGCAGCCGGCGACCCATGCTCAACGCCGCGTCCCTGCGTTTGCCCTGGATGGCGGCGCACGCGTCCAGGGCCCAGGTCGCATAGTCCTCTGGGGCGGCGGGGCCGGGCAGCGGTAGTTGCGGTTGCGGTTGCGGTTGCGGCTGTTGCTGTTGCTGTTGTGGTGGCGGTGGCGGCGCTAGCGGCAAGCGTGGCTGGGGTACTTGTGGATGGGGCAGGTTATGCTGGGGCTGGGGCTGCAGCTGCAAGTGTGGGAGCTGCAGCTGCGCGTGTGGCGGCGGCGGCGGCGGCACCGCCGCCACCAAGAGCTGCTGGGGGAACATCATGTATGGTTGCTGCTGCTGTTGCTGCTGCTGCTGGCTATGCTGGAACGCCTGTGCAGACTCCGCTAGCGAGAGCCCCGGATACAGAAGCTGCTGCGGCGGTTGTGGGCCACCGCCGTACCCGGCAGGAAGCCCGACCCTGCTGCTGGGTGCTACCAGTAGCATATCCTGCTGCAGCGGCGGTTGCGGCAGCGGCATAAAGGCAGCAGCAGCCTGCTGGCCCTCAGCTGATGGGTGCGGGCCGGGCTGATGGTCGGCATGCTGCTGCTGTGCCGCTGCCAAGGCAGCCGCCGCCGCTGCCGCCGCCGCCGCGGTCGCCTCCGCCACCGCGGCAGGTGTCACAGCCGCACCGGCGGCGGCGGCGGCGGCGGCTCCGCTGAGGACCCCGCTGCCGCTCGGCGGCTGCGGTATGGCACCCTGGAGCTGCTGTCCCGCCGCCCCCGCCGCCTGCCTGCCACCGCCCCCGTCGTCGGCATCACTGGATGCAAACAGTACTTGGCCATCCTCCTGGTACTCCTGGAAGAAGTCAGGCCCTATGGTGCGTGACGTTGGCGTACCCACCGCCGCATCCCCGTTCCCAGGCGCGCCGGGATTGAGCACTGCAATCAAGCTGTCGAACTGGCTGCCGGTCGGATGACTGTTTAGAGAATTAGCGGCCAATGGCCACAGTGGCCCGGTGAGCGCCGCGGCATTATCGGCGCTCATGTGGTCCTCTGGCGGTTCCCGACCTGCCATCTCACCAGGCCGCATGCTAGGGCTCGTCTTCCTGTGGGAACATAACTATAGACCTGAATGTGCGTGTAACAAGAGCTGCCCAAGGGGCTGTGACCTGATGATGGCGACCAAACATCCCGCAAACCAACTGGCGGACAATGATAGATGCAAATGCCCGAACGCGTATCAAGTAAGTGAGTACAACTGCGTATCGAACATAGCGCAGGAACTGCACTGGCACTGTATCACGGGTCGCGGTGGGCCGGTGGCGGGCCGTCACGGGCAGGGCCTGGTCAGTCACGGGCGCGAATTTGATCAATCTTCAACGGAGCGTGGCTGATTGCTGGCGGCTATGCTCTGCTGGGACACGTGATCTGCACGCATACTGTTTACCATATAGGCACACTGGCTGGGCTGCAGGCCAGGCCTGAGGAATGAGACCGGTTGAGGGGACGGAGAAGCGCTTCCAGCGGAATCCTGTCTTCACAGCATCCGGGTTTCCCCAACGGCCCCGCCATGTGGAGGGCGCGTTTGGGCGAACCCGT
Organism: Chlamydomonas reinhardtii; assembly: GCF_000002595.2. NCBI lineage: Eukaryota > Viridiplantae > Chlorophyta > Chlorophyceae > Chlamydomonadales > Chlamydomonadaceae > Chlamydomonas > Chlamydomonas reinhardtii. The sequence goes on from NC_057015.1 coordinate 7,956,677, forward strand.
GTGGTCATTTGCCATTTCCATTGACCCATCCATTATTTTGCCATGCGGCTTCTCCTGCTCGTCCGCCTGGTCCGGCCAGGCCCGCACCAAGCCCCACGCTGCAACAATTTGTTGCAACCGGGCCCTCAACAAATACGGGCAACTGCCAACCCTCATAATACCGGTCAGGTGCACCCTTGAAATTAACCATCCACGTCGTATCGTAGCAGCGTTCCTATTGCCCATCCCGAACGTCATTCTGGTAAAGAATCAGTGATGGTGCGCCGCAGCCACTGCGCACCAACCACTGCACGGACCTAACCCCGACAGGCAGCACGCCCGTTGCATCCTCCGTGTGTCCTACACATACTTGCGGCGCCACCTCCCGCGCCTGCCCGCCCTGCGGCGCCCAGCACACAGACCACATGCCGCCGCCCAGCCCGCTTCTTCTTCGTCTATATGCCCACGTCAGATCTCTTCATGCACTGCAACAGCAGGCAGGCACGCGCGGTGCGAGAGCGCTCCCGGCCGCCGGGGTCCCGTGTGAAGCGGTCCCGGCGGCAGGGTGCCCGCACCCACAGCGTGCGCCGATCACGCAGGCGCCGCTCCTGGCCGCAACCCTTCATACGAAGCAGGAGCAGACTGCTGTGCCTCTTAGATACCAAGCCGTGGCGCGGCGATCGCGGGGGGCCCATGTGACTCCCCGGGCGTTGCCCTGTCCTGTCTATCAATCGAATCAATACGTTTTAGGTGCTTGCTGCATCAGTACTGAGTATGTCGGCCTGTCAAGGCACCCCCCTAGCGCCAGCGCCTGGGGTCTCTACCGCCCCCGCCTCCCCTGCCACACACCAGTCACCAGCGGCCCTCTTCCAGCCGCTGCGCCTCTTCGCCGCACACACTTGCACGCAGCGCGGCGGCCGCCGCCGCCACGGTGCCAACGGACGCGCCCTGCCGCCACTGCCACCGCCATGTGCCCGCGCCGCTGCCTCGTGTCCGCCGCCGCCGCCGCCACCGCGCCGTGCAGCCCCGCCTTCGCCCACCACACCTCCGCTTTACGAGGAGGCGGGCTTGGACTTGGACTTGGCCTCGGGCTGCGGCACCTGGCAGGGCTCGGCGTGCCAAATGTCGCGCGCGTACTCGGCAATGGTGCGGTCCGTGGAAAACTTGCCGCCGCCGGCGGTGGCCATGATGGACATGCGCGTCCACTCCGTCTGGTTCTTGTACACCTCGTCCGCGCGGAACTGCGAAACAGGGGAGTGAATCCAGGACGCGAAATCAGCAAAATTTGTTGGGTCGTTCGCGTGTTGTCGCAAACCAGAGAGGTATGCGAGCGGCTTGCAGCCCCCTCCCTCTTGCGCGCGGCTCACATCTGAACCCTACGCCCCTTCCCTACGCCCCCTGCCCCTCCGCACCGCCGAACCCCACCCTAGCACGCCTGCGCCCCCCAGCACCCCCACGCCCGCACCCACCTGCGTCTCCAGGTAGCCGGGGAAGTCGTTGGCCACCAGGTAGTAGTCGCCGCCGGTGGTGATGGCGTCCACCACGGGGCCAAAGTAATCCTCCCAGCCGAAGTGGCCGGTGCGGATCATGTTGACCACGTGGTTGAAGCGCTCGTCCACGTGCAGGTTGCGGCGCTCCGCGCGCAGCCGCGCCACCTCGTGCGCCTTGGCGCCGAAGATGAAGATGTTCTCGTCGCCGATCTCCTGCGGGTGGTGGGTGAGTCGTTCAGCGATGCGCGGCGGTTCAGCGGTGCGCGGCGGATGCGTTAGATAGAGGACTCCACGCGGCAACAGCAGCTATGTTACAGCAGCGGTTTTGGCGTGAGTTGCACGCAGGCCGCAAACCAGGAACCATGCGCAGCCAGGAGTAGCAGAAGCTGCTGCACGGGCTGCGCGTGGTCCCCAGTTGCGCCCTGCACTGCAGCTTTCACTCACAGACAGTAGCTGCTGTAACATAGCAGGTGTCCCCAGCCCTGTGAACCGATACACGCGCCGGCGCGGCGCGCACGCCGCCAGATCTCCCCAAGCACCTTTACATGTCACTCTGCCTTTCCAACACCCCGCCCGCCCGCGCCCCGCCCACCCTGGGCTACCACCCCCCCCCCCTTCGCTCTCTGCCCCCGCGCCCCCACCTCCGCGATCTCCACGTTGGCTCCGTCCAGGGTGCCGATGATGAGCGAGCCGTTCATGGTGAACTTCATGTTGGACGTGCCCGACGCCTCCGTGCCTGTGTAAATTGTTGCACGCGTGTGCGTGTTGTAAGTGCTGTACGTCTTGTTTTGCCATGCTTGGGGGTGGGGTGCCTGTGCTCTGCCGTGTTTGGCGAGCTCCTCCCCTGACCCAGCGGATTCTGGCACCCAAGACACCCCGTATGACCCTCCACGCATCTGCCCGCCCTTCCCACAGCTACCCTTCCCTTACCCTCCACCCATTCCCGCAACCTCCACCCCAGCCCACCCTTCCCCGCCTTCCCACCCCCAAAACCAGCCCTCACCCGCGGTGGAGATGTGCTGCGACAGCTCGGTGGCGGGGATGATGACCTCGGCGCTGGACACGTTGTAGTCGGGCAGGAACACCAGCTTGAGCAGGTCGCCCATGTCGGGGTCCTGGTTGATCTTGTCGCCCACGGCGCAGATGAGCTTGATGATGCGCTTGGCCATCTCGTAGCCGGGCGCCGCCTTGCCGCCGATGACGCACACGCGCGGCACCACGCTCTTGCGCTGCTGCGGCGTCATCTTCTTGATCTGTGGGGAATGCGTCCATGATTGATTCAGAAGAAGCGAAGGGGATCGGCGTTGGTGTGAGTCGGTAGTGGTGGTGCTGCTAGTGGTGGTGGTGTGTGTGGGGGGGGGGGGCCTGCCAACACCCGCTAGCCAACCATGTCGCCCGCCCGCCTGCCCCCGCCCTGCACGCCCGCACCTGGTCGTAGCGGTAGATGATGCCCAGCACGTTGAGCAGCTGGCGCTTGTACTCGTGGATGCGCTTGATCTGGATGTCAAACATGGCGTCGGTGCTCACGCGCACGCCTGAAGCAGCGGCGGATAAGAAGCAGGGAGAAGGGGGTTGCCGGCACTTGAGGACGAGAGGTGGAAGGGGGAGGGAATGGGGCACAGGCGGCCATGACGGCATGGGGTGGCGCGACCAGCCCTAGAGAAGGAGTCCAGGCCGCGACTAGGCAGCAGCCACGGAGCAAGCCACGCCTCACACGCACCCGTGAGGCGGTGGATGAGCGCGGCGGCCTTCTTCTTGGCCTCCGACTTGACGCCGCGCCACTCGGTCTGCAGGGGGTCAGGGTGGGTGGGGAGGGGTAAGGTGGGGTGCAAGGACCGGGGCTCTGGTGCTCAACTCTCTCCGCCTGTGATAGGGGATGCCCCACTCCTTTGGTGCCCTTGCCCTTGCCCTGTCCAGCCCAGTCGCCTTGCCACTAGTCCGCGGCCCCGGCTCCTCCCCTTCCTCGCCCTCTTCCGCTCTCCTCCCCTTCTGCCCCCCCCTCCAAGGCTCCAACCCCCATGCGTCTGCAGTTTCTCCTTGCAGCGCGACTGTTCCCTTACGGGATTGGTTCAAAGTTACTCCCCCCCCCAAAAAAAACCCACACACAGGTGATGACCGCACGCACCTGGAACTCGGGGTCGTTGGCGTACTTGCGCAGCTCGCGCAGGTTGTCCAGGTGCAGGATCCAGTCGTCGTTGCCCAGCTTCTTGGTGATCAGCTGCCGCAGCGGCGGGTTGCAGAACGCCAGCCAGCGGCGCTGCGTCACACCTGCAACACACACACACACACACGCGCGACCACAGCCGCAACAGGTTCAGAGAAACTGAGTTAGCTCCTCTTACTCCGCCTCTGCCCCACGCCGCCTTTGCGGTGACCCCAAGAGACCCTCGCGCCCAAGCCTGTAGCCATGCCATGACGCCGTCGCAGTGAATCCTCCCGCCATAGCAAGCATAGGCCACGCTCTCCTCCTCCTCGCCCCTTGGCATTGGGTTCTATTTAGTTTGGGCTGCTATCTCCTACGAGCGCTGCCCCAACAGAAACCCGCCATCCCGCCCCTCCTACCGTTGGTCTTGTTCTGGAACTTGTTGGGCCACAGCTCGTAGAAGTCCTTGAAGATGGTCTCCTTGATGATCTCCGAGTGGATGGCCGCCACGCCGTTGACGGTGTGCGAGGCCACCACAGCCATGAACGCCATGCGCACCATCCTGAGGCGCGGGACAAGGACAGGAAGACATTCTAGGCATTGGGCCGGATTGTGAGTTCGGGCTCCAAGCTTTTGAACGGCCGCGCAAGGAAGGGCTGGTATGTGTGGGGGCGTGCGGTAAGCGCACGCGCTCCTAGCGCACAGCTTGCGCCCCGCCAGTTGCGTGCCCTGCCCTAGGCCGAGGAACTCCAAAGGCCACCGCAGGAGCCAGCGCCCCCCCCCGTTTTCTCCCCCAGCAGGTGGCCCAGCATTGCCCCCCGACTCCCCGCTGGTGGGATCCAACTGCTGCCCTCCCTCCTGTCGGGCCTGACTCCCAACCGCCGCCCCGGTCCTCACCCGCCCCCCAATCCCGCCCTCGCCCCATCCGCGCACTCACTTCTCGCCGTTGGGCTGCTCCTCGATGACGGACATGCGGCTGATGCGCTCCCAGTCGTCACCGAACTTGTTGCGCACCTGGGGAAGAGGACGTGGAGCGGGGCCTGACGTGACGGGGCGTGATGGGGGCGATCAACACCAGATTGATATTGTTTGCCTGGTGGCGCGCAGTCTTTCGGCGGCACCCGTAACCCACGGCAATGCTGCTTCCTGCCATTTTCTACTTGGCGCTTGTGGGTGGCCCCACAGGTCATGTCAGCCCTCTTCACCCACGCCGTTGGCCCGTCCCCCGCCCCCCCCCTTCCCCAACCCGTCTAACAGTCCTCATCAGCCAGCACCCCCCACACTGCAGATCCCAGTCTGCCCCTCCTGTACCCCGCCCCACTCCATACCCCTCTAACGCTACCAGCCCCTCACCGTCTGCAGGAAGCGCCAGTTGATGTCGTAGATGATCTGCATGTGGCGCGGCAGCAGCTTCTCGATCAGCGCCACGGGCCAGCGCTCCAGCGCCTCGGGCAGCACCGTGTGGTTGGTGAAGGCGAACACCTGGGGAGGGCAGGGCAGTGGGTGGGGCGGGGCGGGTTGTAGCGGGTTGTGCGCGGCAGTGGGGGAACGCGGTGTGCGGAGTGCGCAGCTGTTCGAGTCTTGCCCAGAGAGAGAACACACGTCGTCGCAAAGCTGGCATTGCATGCTTTGTCGTTGGCTTCGCACCTTCAGCCACCTGCATTTCATGAAGCCATTCCAACCCGCGCGGCCCACTGAGCCACACACCCCCCGTAAACCGCCAGACCCCTTTACTGCCAACCAAGACACCAGGTTGATGCCCACCCACATGTGCACGCGTGAACTCCTTCCAGGCCCCCTTACCTTCCCGCCTCCCCGGCCCACCCCGTCTCTATACCCCTGAATCCTTTGCCCTACCCCCTCCGCCTCCCCTCCCCCCTTCTTCCCTGCCCCATCGCCTCCCGTCCACCCTGCTCCCCGCCCCCATCGGGATTGGTTCAAAGTTAACCCCCGCCCCCATCGCCTCCCTCCCCCTCCCTTTCCCGCCTCCATTGCCTGCCCTCTTTCCCTCCCCTCCCTTTCCCGCCCCCTTCGCCTCCCCCTCCCCCCTCCCTCCTCCCCCATCGCCTCCCCTTCATCTTTCCCCTCCCCTCCTCCCGCACCTTGTTGCAGATGTCCCAGCTCTTGGTCCAGCCCAGCTTGTGGTCGTCCATGAGCACGCGCATCAGCTCCGCCACCGCGATGGTGGGGTGCGTGTCGTTCAGCTGGAACGCCACCTTCTCCGGGAACTGCTCCCAGTCGTTGGGGTGCGCGTCGCGGTAGCGGCGCACGCAGTCCTGTGGGGCGTGGGCGGGCGTGGGCGTGGTGAAGTGGGGCGGGTGCGGATGGGCGTGTTGGCGCATGCATGGTTCCTGGACGCGCCCCGTGCTCGCCAGCATCTTGAGAGCCTGCCGCCGTGCTGGGGCCCTCCTGCTGCACTACGAAACTGTTGGCGCTGGCGCCGTGCATTGCACGGCCCGGGACCCGCCCTTCCTGTGTCCGTGCCCATTCGTGTCAGCCTTGCTGCCCTTAAAGTTCATGGGACTGCACACACTATGCATTACGCCGCTTGCCACCTGCGGTCCTTACCCTCCACCCCCCTTCGCTTGTGCGCGCTCGATTGATTTAGCTCTGGCATTTTGCCTTCTGCCCGCGTCACTTCCCCGGGACGCTTCCCGCGACTGTGAACCGGCCCGCACGATGCCTGTCCAAACCAACTTTCCGCCCCTGCCCCTACACCGCCCGCTGGGTCCTGCAGTTCTGCACCCGTCAGCTTTGCATCCTGTGATGCCCGCCTGCCCCCCTCCCTCGCCCCCGCTTTTTTGTCAAAGCGTAGGCCACACTCTCCTCCTCGCTCTTGTGCATTGCGGTCGCTTTAGCTGCGCTAGTATTCACAAACCCCTTTCTCTCTGCCCCTCCGCCTCTGCCGCATTAACGAAGTGCGGACTGACCTGGATGGTGGCGGACACGAAGAAGTGCTGCTGCTTGAGGCGCAGCTCCTTGCCCTCGTAGGTGCGGTCATCGGGGTACAGCACCGATGACAGCGTCTCGGCGCGCTGCTTGCTCAGGATGGCGGCAACGTAGTCGCCTGCGGGCGCGCGTGCGTGTACGTGTGTTGTGGTTCTCGTTGTGCCCATAGCTAGTTCCGCTTCCCTCTGCTGGCCACCGCTTCCCTCGTCTACTTGTGGCCGCGTCCGGGTGAGGCCCCATCTTTGCAGCCGATGCCCGCACACACGCCCACCAACGGCAAGGCCTGGCTCCTCCGACGCATAACGCGAAGGCGGGTCTTTGCCATTTCACAGTTTCATTCAACAGTCGCGCGCCACGCACCGGTGTTGAAGGCCTCCAGGTCAAACTCCTTCGAGGGCTTGGCGGCCCACAGGCGCAGGTTGATGCAGTTGCGGGTGCCGAAGCCGGGGATGGGGTTGTCGTACGCCACAGCCGTGACCTGTGCGTTCGTGCGTGGGGTGTTGGGTATAAGATGCGACATGCTGCGTGCCCCATACACTTCTCATGGCTCCGCGCAGGTTGCTTTCCGGAGCCGCCTTGTGACGCCAGCAACCGGACTCCCCTGCATGCGTGAACCCGTGGTGCCCTCGGCTGACCCGATGTCGCCTCTTTCGCCACGCCAACCCTCTTCTGCGCTCCCCTCCCTCCCTCCCGCCTGCGCTGCCCCTTCTGCCTGTCGGCCCTCCTCCTCTTCCTCCTCTTCTTCCTCCTCACCGTCTCGCCGGCGTTCCAGCGGAACAGCTGGCGGCCGTCCTCGTTCACGACCGACACGTGGCCGTAGAACTTGATGGGGTACGACACGATCAGGCGCTCAATCTCCCAGGGGTTGCCGAACGTCAGCCAGTAGTCGGGCTGCTCGTGCTGGAAGCCGTTCTGGATGGTCTGCGGGTAGCGAAGACGAAGCAACGGAGAATGAAAGGAGAAGGACGAAACGCGTGGCGTGTGTTCAGGCCAGGATTGCCTGTGACGTGCGCTTGTTGGCCCCGCCTCACGTCTAAACGTGTTTTTGTGCGGGTCACCCAGACTGCCCCACCATGACGCGAGCTTCAAACACCCCCCGCCCCGTACCAGAAGCCTCTGCCCGCCACAGCACCACCACACGGCTGCCAACGCGCACGGCTGCCATCCCTGCAAAGCTCACCTCGCCCCCTCCCCTTCTCCTTCCCCTCCCTACGCCCCCCCCCCTAGCCTGCCTTACCCCCAGCACCCCCACCCTCCAGCCCCTCCCCCCCACCCACCTGGCGGAACATGCCGTACTGGTAGCGGATGCCGTAGCCCCAGGCGGGCAGGTTGAGCGTGGCCATGGAGTCCAGGAAGCAGGCGGCCAGGCGGCCCAGGCCGCCGTTGCCCAGCGCGGCGTCGCGCTCCAGGTCCGCCAGCGTCTCCAGGTCGTAGCTGCAGGGGCAGGATGGGGAGTTGCGGAGATGGGTTGAGTGTGGATTGCGGAGGTGGGTTGCAAAGTAACAGTAGTGGGATCAAGGTGGCGGGGCGGGGTGGAGGCTGCCCGCCCCTGGTAGCGCTGTCCCGCGTTGTCCTTGCCCTCAACCCGGCGCGTGCCGCGGCTCTCCGCCGCCGTCCCGGATCCCCGCCCCTCGCTCCCACCCTGCTGCCCTCCCTCTCCTGCCCACGCTCTCCCCCTGCCCGTCCGGCCCGCTGCCTACCCCAGCTCCGCCAGCGCCTCCTGGTACGACTCCTTGATGTCCAGGTTGTACAGGGTGTTGAGCAGCGAGCGGCCCATCAGGAACTCCATGGACAAGTAGTAGACGCGCTTGGGGTCCTTCTCCCTGTGCAGGGCAGCAGGGGGCGGGGTGAGTGGAGGGGGCGGGGTGAAGGAGATGGTGGGGAGGTGTGGGCTGCAGCGGAGGCGAGGGCTGTGAGGCTTGCGGCCGGGCAGCCGGTTGCGGGGCGGCAGTAGCGCAGCGCGGCGCAGCCGTGATAGTGGCGGCCATGAGCAGCTGAGGACGTGGCGCGGCCCCGCGGGGGCAGTCGGGGGCACTCACTTGAACCAGGTCTGCGTGTCGTTCCAGCGCTCGATCAGGCGGTCGCGCAGCGAGAACGAGGTGGCCTGGTAGGCCTCGAAGTTGTCAAAGTTGACGCGGGAGCGGGCCAGCGTGTACTCCACGTGGTTGACGATGTCCTCCTGGATGCTCAGCACGTCGTTCTTCATGTATGTGTCTGTGGAGACGGGCGTGGGGAGGAAGAATAGGTGTTTGTGTTCAGGAGTAGTGTGTTCTTGGGCGTGTACGGACCGGCAGGGAGGGCAGGCATGCGCGAGCCGGGGTGGGAAGACGTAACTGAGGAGGGGTGCCAGAACCCTACCCCGTTGCCGCTGCCCCCGAGCCCCTGGTTTGGCACAATCGAGGGGCATCACGTGCCACCCACTTGAGAGCACTAGCAAAGGCGGGACCCGAACGCAATCAGACCGCGTCTCGGGGCCGCCGACAGCAATTGCGATTCTGCGATTGAATGCCCGAAACGCCTGCAACCCACTCACCCATCAACGTGTACAGGCGCGCCTTGCCCGTGCCACCTGTGGCAGCGGTGTTCTCAAACTTGGGGCGGGTAGCCTCAGTGCCGGTGGGCTTCGAGCGCAGCAGCACATCGAGGGCCTTGACGCAGTCAGCCGCCTTGTCCTCCGACAGCTTTCCGCCAGACAGCGACCGGACGTAGAACTTGTCATTGATCCTGTCCTCGTCGCCCTCCACAACGGCCTTACCCACGTCCACGCCCAGGTCGCGGAAGAGGGCCTGCAACAATCAATCGAGTGCAACACACCGTCCCGCCAATTCAGAGCCGACAACATGACATGCATTCAATTGAGCATTCCATGGGCACCAGGGTGCTGCAGCCAAGGCCTCACGTGTTAGGCCCGGTCTCGGGATTGCGACCCACCGTGATAGAGGTCAGCAGACCCGGCTTGTTGTTCGCCTGCACGCTGATGACTGTGTAGCCAGAGTCCGTGGTGTTGTCAAAGTTGACAATCACCTCACCCGACGAGGCGGGGGACTCGGGTGCAGCGACCTTAACGGAGACCTGGCGTCCCGGACCCTGGCTGCGGCGGGTGGGCGCAACAGCCTTGCTACGAGACGCTGAAACGGCAACCGGTGCCGGAACTGCACATTTCGCAGCCCGAGGGGCCGAGAGGGCCGCGGCGGAAGCCGCTAGGGCCCTGGAAGCGAGTTGCATTGTTTCTTTTAAGTGCAAAGCTTATGGCAGCAACTCAGCCCGTCAATGTGTTATCACCCTGTACTCCTACCCGAGAATATATAGAGTCTGAATGCCGGGGCTGGAGTTTTGGACCCGGAGGTGCGCCCATGCCGCATGCGCGAGGTGCACCCCCAGCCCAGACGCGACACGAGGTGCACGATTTGCAACGTTATATGATAGGGTCAACATGTACACCTTACAAAACCCAGGACGGGTTGAGCCGGGGCGAAGATACGGTAATGGTGAAGTTGAAGCGACGAGTCGGTCCGGTCGGCCGCGCGCAGCGCCCCGTTCTGGGCTCGTTCATCGATGGCTTGGAATGGGTGGCCTGTAGTAGCAGCAGCTGGTGCAGTGAACGCCGGCTGGGGCAGGCGTGCTGCTGCAGCTGGCGTGTCAATGTGGGGCAACATCATGTTCAACACGCCAAGACTGGATTCCCTTCCTCCTTGCTCCATTGTCTCGTGCCCCACTGCTCTTCAGGAGAGACAGGGCGGAAGCGGTTCCAACACGAAGGGACGAAGGGCGACAATGAAGGTGCTCAGCTTTCTCTACAGTGCGCGCGCCTTGGTTGTCCGTTGGGCAAGGAATGGCTGGTGCGACCTCACGCTTCACACCTCCAGGCAGGAATTGGCGTTTTTGGACGGCTACAGCCTAGGTTAAGCACTTGAGCGCTCGTGGCTCGGGGCAAGGCTCCGGGAGCACAGGCGCACATGGGCTGAGCCCGGCTGAGCGGGATGGCAGGCATACCTCGCAGGCTGGTGGCCCGTACGTGTGGTGCTGGTCAGCACCGCGCTCATGGAGGTGATATGTTGATAGGAGTGGATCAAGGGAACGGGACGAAGGGGTCCAAAAGGTGGGGGGGCGGGGAAGGGCCGTTGCCGGACATTCAATTCCGGGCACGCACTCCTCGCGTTGAGGGCCAGTCTGGACATCAAGAATACATTAGCTCACCAAGAAATGTTACGATACAGCTACTGTAAGATACAGAAACCCCTGCACTGCGAAACATTTTAGATAAAGCTGGCTCCTAGGCTCCCCGCTTTTTGGCGTTAGCCGCTTAGTAGCAGCAATATGGTGCGCTTGCGATAGCAGGATCAATCTGCAAGGGCAAAACGAGATAGGGAGGGCGGCCTTGTGCGTCGTTGCCAGCAGCTCGGAGGAGCATGCTATGCGACTGGGCGTGGGGCACGTCGCTTCTAGCGGTCACATCATGCGGCGTTGCGTTCTGGTGCGTCCAGGTTGAGGACAATGTCGCGATTTGTTCTTCCCGAAAGGTCGAGTCCTTATATTCTCCATCCTAATATCGAAACACCCTTTACAAAGGTGGACAATACGGTATACGCTGCGGGACGCTCGGAGTGCACGGAGCCGGCCATCCGCTGTAAACAGCAGGCTTTATTTGGCCCGGCGGTACGTAACTCTTTGTCGCGTAAATCTCTGTCCTTTAAATAGTCTAACGGGACGCCTGTTCGCCTCCACAGGACGCAGCTCCATCATGCTCGAGGCCTCCGCGCAGCGCAGCTTTGTGCGGGGATTCTGTATGCAGCGATGATGTCCTATGCACATCTGATTGCCAGTCCCGGTAACCTGAACTCTGCCCATGTTTTTGGTGAGCAATATGCAATGGATGCTGCCATCGCTCGCGGCTCACAGCTTGTTTTCGCACAGGGCTGCTGCTCACGTACCTAAATGTGGCCACAACCTGCTGGTGCATGACCATTGGGCTGGTTCCATACTTTGAAAAGACGCTATTGGAGTTCAACCCAATCGTGTCAGTGGCGTCTGTTGGCAGTTTAGCGCTGTTCCATCACTTTGTGGGGTCCACCGGTCTCGCCGTCCAGCACAGCTTTCTGAGCAAGATCTTGGCATACGTGAGTGAATGGGGAGCGGGCTTCACTGGGCGCGGGGGCTTGAGGCCACTGGCAGGGGTAGGGCCGCATCACACGAAATGCCGGACCGCGCCTGCCGGAGGTCCGCTGACACGGCTCCCCTCCACGCCGCCTTCCCCTCCCCTTCCCACCTTCCAGGACGTGCTATGGCTGCTGGAGGACTGCCCGGTTCAGGCCTTCCTGCCGCTGCACGTCGCGGCGGTGCTGATGCACACGAGCTACCACGTGTGCTCGGGCACGGACCTGCACCTGCTTAGCATGGGGCTGGGCTACGTGGGATTGGGTGAGTGCGCGTGTACGACCACACGCACACGCACGCACCCACGAGCACACACATGCAAGCACACGCACATGTAGCAGTGACGTCTGCAGTAGCAGCAAGGGCTGCACCGGAGAGTGAGGGTTGGGCGCGGAGCCCGCCGTGAGATCCTGCCGCTGCCGGCCGAAGGCCGCCGTGAACTCAGCAGCATCGCGTCCCGCTGTGCCGCGCGCAGGCGTGGTGCTGCCCGTGGTCGTCTCGGGGCTGCTCCTCCCCAGCAACTCGCAAGTCAAGGTGAGGGCACGGACGGCCGCAGGACCGGGGATCTCCGCGGCCGCGCGGCTCACAGCCCGCCTGCCAGGCGCTGAGGGGCGAATGGCAGGGCGCGGGTGCAGTGCGGTTCGGGTCGGGTCAATGGGGCCGCCCAGGCCCGCCTGCACAGGAGGCCTCCCCTGCACGGCGCAACCGCCCGCCACCCGCCCGGAACAAGCCGCACACCTTGAACAGGACAACTTTGAACGGACTGGGACGGACGACTCCAACTCCACGTGCCTGGACCCCTGCGTCAGCCTGGAGCCCTCCGTCAGCCCCGCCGTTCACGGCCAGCTAACTGCCGCCTCTCCGCCTGTCATGCCCCCCATGCTCAGGTGCCGGGCTCGCTGCACACGGTGCTGTCCGCCAGCGTGGCCGGCTTCCTGCTGGTGGACCAGCTGCTGCGCGCGCCGGCGCTGGTGGAGCCGCTGCAGGACGCGGTGGCGGCGCCGGGCGGGCTGCTGGCGCGCGGCGTGAGCTCGCTGCTGGAGGCGCCGGTGGCGGGGGCGCGGTACGGGTACGGGCTGTCGGAGGCCACCAGCCTGGGGCTGATGTGGTCGGCGCTGGTGGTGCTGCTGGTGGTGAGTGCGCGTGCGCGTGTGCGTGTGCGTGTGTGCGTGCATGTGCGTGTGTGGGGGTGTGTGGGGGTGTGTGTGGGTGTGGGTGTGGGTGGGTGGGTGGGTGTGCATGTTGTGTGTGTTTTGTGTGTATATCTTTGGCGGGGAAAGGACACGTGGGTGTACATGGGGGCGATGCCCGCAACAGGCGTCAGCTGACGGGAAGCGGCGCTGACGGGCTGACCGCTCACCGCCTGTGCCCCTGTTGTGCCCGTGTTTCCGGCGCCGCGGCACGCAGAGCTCGTTCGTGTCGGTGATCAGCGATGAGGACCACAGCAGCGCGACACAGGGCGCGGCGCCGTGGACTCTGTTTTCATTACTAAAGGAGGTGCGTGGTGCTTGCACGGCGCCACACCTAGGGCATACGGTTCGCTAGCCATGGGCAGCGGGCTCCTGAATCCTTTTGCTTGACGTAGCGCGCGATCCTCCCCCCAGCGATGTGTTTCAACATCATCTCGTCTTAAGTGGTCATGCTTGGAGCCCCCAGGACCCCTCCCCGCGCACACGCGCTCAGCCCTCCCCTGCCTCCCGCCGCCGACCCGCCTCCCGCGCCTGCCTCCCCTGCCCCGCCCCCCTCCTGTTCCTGGCTACGCCTTCACTTCTTCAGCTAACCATGAATGCAATCATGAGTGTAACCCTCCCTCCTGTCCTGTGCTGCCCAGAACTCCGCCACCAGCGCGCTGCTGACGCTGCTGCGCGGCCTGCCTACCGCCAAGAAGTACGTGGTGATGGTCATGATCGCCATCAGCCTGGCGCAGGGCGTGGGCATCGTCTCCATAGCCGGCGGGCTGCTGGTGCAGGGGCCCGAGAGCTTCGTGCGCACCGCGCCCGCCGTGCTGCTGTGCGTCATGCTGGGCGTGGTGCTGCAGGTGGGCGGGGGTTGCGGGCGCGGAGGGCGGGCGTGGTGTGAAGCCTTTCGGATGGGGTGGGGGGTGGGCTGGACGGGCGGCATGGTTACGGTTTTGGCAGACCCCTGGCACCAAATTGCCAACTCCGGTCGTGACGTTTGCACTCCTCGTAATGCCGCCCGGCACACGGCCAGGTGGCGGGCGTGCTGTACGTGCTGGTGCCCGGCGGCGCGGCGGCGGCGGGCGGCCAGGCCGCCGACCGCTCCGGCGCCGGCGCGGCGCACGGCAGCCACCACGGCCACCACGCCGGCGGCAACTCCACCTCCACCGCCACCACCGCGCCCGCCACCACCGCCGCCAGCGACCCGGGCACCGCCAGCCGCTCCACCAGCGTCGGCGGCACCACGCCCCTGTGGGGCAGCAAGAGCATGCTCACACGCGCCAACGTGGCCGCCCAGGACATGATGGTGAGCTCGGAGCCACCCAGCACGGGCCCGGGCACGCTGGGCATCAACACGGAGACGTTCAGCCTGGTGTCGGGGTTGTCGCGCGGGCCGTCGGAGCGGCTGAGCAGCGCGGACGTGGGCGCGGACGAGAGCTCGCCGGACCTGCGCAGCCGCATTGAGGCCCTCGCCAACTTCAAGACCTTCATGCAGGTGCGTGAGGGTCTTTTTGGGGGGGCGGGGGGGGGCGGTAGCTGTTCACATGGAGAACGGAGTGTTTTGAGCATGAATGTGAAGTACGGGCGTCCGGTAGGAACTGCAGAGGCAGGGGGGAGAAGCTGGTCACGGTAGTCGGCCGAGTCCCGGAATGGCGGTGGGCGCGAGGGCGCGGCAAGCTGTGTTATGGGTAGGGGGCGTGGAGCGAGAGCATGTTCAGACTCAACCAATTGCGCAACGGCGTGTCGATCGGCCGCTCACTCTCGCCCCTCCACGCTTGGCGCCTCGATCTCATCGCTCCTCCTCCCTGGCTATGGACCTGCCTACCCTCTAAACATTCCGCTCCCCACATGAACGGCCACCCTCCTCCCCTCCCCAGGGCCTGGACCAGCAGCCGGGCGTGTACTCGCTGGAGGAGTTCATCCGCGGCGCGGCGGCGGCCATGAAGGGCATATTCCCGGGCGTGGCACACGCCTCCTTCTGCCTGCTCAACTCCACACGCAACTGCGTCAACATGTACACCTTCCTAGGGGACGGCAGCCGCAAGCCGCCGCGCATTAACGTGGCAGTGGCGCCCGGCACCCTGATCTATCACGTGTTGCACAACTGCCAGCCGGTGTTTATTAGCAATGTGGCGGCGTTCCCCGGGCCGTACGCGGACGTGCAGTTCATGCGCTTCGTGCTGAGCCTGCGCAGCGTGGCGTGCCTGCCGCTGGTGGTGGCGGGCAGCCGCGTGCTGGGCGTGCTGCGCCTGGGCTTCGAGGAGCAGTGGAACTGGACCGAGCAGGAGAAGGTGCGGAGCCGGGGAGTGGGGCGGGGCGGGGTGGGAGGAAAGCGGGGAAGGGCGGGCGTGAGCATGAGGATTACGGAGGGTGGGGTTGGGTGGGGTTGGTAGCAGGGCGGTGCTGGGTGAAGGGTTCCAGGGTGGGGTGGGGTGGTTTCTGTGACGCTGGTTACCCAATGGCCGCCGGTCTGTGTGACCAAACCTGCTGCTGGGAAACTAATAGCCCAGTACTTGTGACGGCCGCGATGTATGCCGATACACCCCGAACACACTGAAACGCCGCAGAGCATAGCAAAGCAGCTGGCGCTTGTCCTCAGCAGCACCAGCAGCGGCATGGGCGCGGGGCCGGGCGGCCTGCACACAGCCGCCATGGGCGCAGCCGTCGGCGGCGTCCCCGGCGGCGTTTACCCAGACCCGCAGGCCCAGGCCGCGGCAGCGGCGGCGGCTGGCGGCTACCCCGGCGGCGCCGGGCTGGGCGGCGGCGGCGGCGGTATGGGCGGGGTTGTGAACAGCGCGCCGAACGTGCTGGAGGACGCGGCATCGTACGGCATGTCGCAGTCGCTGGCCGCCGTACAGGCGGCGGGCGCGATGTACGGCATGGCGGGCGGCGGCGCTGGCGGCGGCGGCATGTCCATGCCCATGGTGCATGGCGGCGGCGGCGGCGGCCCGGGAAGCGACACCAGTGGCAGCGGCCTGAGTCGCCGCATGGTCGGCCGCGCGTCCATGGGCGCCTTGCCGTACCCGGGTGGCGGCGGCGGCATGTACCCGGCGGGCTTGGGCGGGCCAGGCAGCCTTGGCCATTTGGGTCTGGGCAGCAACCTCCTCGACAGCGGCGCGTCGGGGGCCACGGTGGCGGCGGGCGGCGGCGGCGTGTCCATGTTGGGGCCCTCCGGAAATAGCCGCGCCAGTTACGACTATAACGCCTACGCCTACGCGGCGGCGCTGGCGGCGGGGCAGGGGCACGGGCAGCCGGGGTTGATGGGCGGCATGCCTGGCGGCGGCGGCGGCGGCATGCTGCCGGGTATGGCGGGCATGATGGGCAACGGCGGCATGATGAGTCCCATGGGTCAAGGGCACGCACACGCGCAGATGATGGCGGGTGGTGGCGGCGGCGGCTTCATGGGCGGCGACCCAAACCTGGCGGCGGCGATGGCGGCGGCGGCAACGGCGGCGGCGGGCGGCGGCGGCGGCAGCGGGCCTTACCAGTACCCGCCCAGCACGCACAGCAGCGACATGCACCACGGCGGCGCCGGCGGTGGCTACAACGCGGGGCACGGGCTCAGCAGCAGTGGCTCGGGGCGGCAGATGGGGTCGGAGCTGGACGAGAGTGAGTGGGGCGTTTGGTGGGAGGGAACTGGGGCAGGTGGGAGGGGATGGCGCGTCCTTGGTGGGAGCAGATGGGGTGGCGGATGAGGGTTGCAGTGGTGGGGGTATTGTAGTCCATTCCCAGAACCCAATGCAGGCCAACCGAGTGCAGTGGTGGGGGCTTGCAACTGGTGACATGCAGTAACTGTACCTGTGAAGTGCGCGCACCGCAGCGCACGCACAGTCCTGCGTGCTTCCTTCCCTTGCGCGCCCACATTCGCTCCCCTCCACCCTCCTGGCTACGCCTTCACTTCTTAAATAATCATGAATGTAACCCCCCCTCCCCCACACACACGCACACACAGCCTGGCTGCTGCAGCAGCCGGGGTCCTCTCAGGTGCGGCGTGCGCTGGCGGGCGCGGCGGCGGGCGCGGCGGGCGGCGCGGCGGCCCCGGGCGTGAACGCCGACATCAAGATGCTGGAGGTGATTGGGCGCGGCGGCTTCGGCTCCGTGTACAAGGCCTTTTGGCGCGGCATGGTGGTGGCGGTCAAGGTGGGTGAGGGGCGTGGGAGCTCGGGGGGTGGGGTGGGTGGGAGGGAGGGGAGGCGAGTGAGGGAGGAGAGGAAGGGGACCAGGCTCGAAGTGCGCTCGGGTGGCTCAAGTGCGGCGAAAGCTGCCGGAGCAGGGTGGGAGGCTGCCGGCACACAGGGCTGGGCTGGGTACCCTGTGGGGCCCTGCATGCGGCCCTGTCGGGTCAGCTCCTTGCGAGGGCGCCTCCTGGCAACCCACCCACCTACAACCACCCACCTACAACCACCCACCTACAACCACCCACCTGCATCCACCTACCTGCTGTTCCTGCTTGTGACAATTACTCCGCCACTGCACCTTGCATGCACGGCTACCCCCTGCTGACACACACAAACACACACGCACACAAGTACACACACACACCTCCTCCCTTGGCTTTGCTTTCCTTGTCCTCTTTAACACACCTCCCCCTACCGGCTACCACTTCCTTAACTAATCATGCATGTAACCCCCACCCCCTCCCCCCCCTATGCTACTGTACCTGGCTACGCCTTCACTTCTTAACTAAACATGCATGTAACCCCCACCCCATCCTCTCCCTCCCCCCCCTTGCATGTAACCCCCCCCCTCAGGTGCTGGAGCACGAGGACGAGATGTTGCCCTGCAGCGGCAACAGCGGCGGCGCCGCCAAGGTGGACACCAGCAGCCGCCGCGCGGCGCTGCTGGAGGGCGCCATGACCAGCACCATCAGCCACACACACGTGGTGCAGACGTACGACTACCGCGTGGTGCACCTGGACCCCACCAGCAGCCTCAACGGCATCACGCGCAGCCGCGTGCTGCACGAGACGCACATCATCATGGAGTTCTGCGACCGCGGCAGCCTGCAGGTGCGGCCGCCTGCGTGCGTGTGTGTTAGGGAGCGGGCGAGGAGCTGTGTGTTAAAGAGCGAAAAGGAAAGCAAGCCGATGTAAAGAAGTTAAAGTGTGTGCGATGCAGCAACGCGACGTGTGTATGTGGGGGGGGGGCAGCGTGCAGGTGCGGGCGCTCGCCCGCACCCACCCCCTGCCCGACGGCTTACCCCGCGGACCCCTGTGGTGACGCGCACCGCGCTGCATCGCGCCACACCACCACACCTCACACACCGCATCGAGGGGGTCGCCGCCGCGTCCACAAGTGTTCTCCCACCTGACACCTGTCACCTGCGCCTTGACCCTGGGCTCCAAACCACACCCAACACCACACCCAACACCACACCACACCTCACTCCACACCTCACACCACACATCACAGGACGCCATCGAGCAGGGCGTGTTCGTGGTGGACGGCCAGACGCGCGGCGGCGGCGGCGCAGCCGCAGGATCCGCCGCCGGCGGCGGCGGCAAGAGCAAGGGCGGCGCTACGGCGCCGGCGGGGGGCGGCGCCGCCTCGGGCACGGGGTCGGGTCCGGGAGGGCAGGCGGCTCCGGGCCGGGCTGGGGCTGGGGCGGAGGCGGAGGTGGACATGGAGCTGATCTGCATGACGTTGGCGGAGGTGAGGAACGGGTGGAGGCGGGCCTGGGGGGAAGGGTTTGACAGGAACCAAGCGCACCCAGTGCGCTGGGCTGCGCTGGGAGGGAGCGGAAAGTTGAGGCAAGGGGAACCGCAGCCCTCTCCCTGCCTCACCCCTGTGCCCCAACTGCCCCCATGTTCTCTTCCTTGGCTATGCAACCCCCCCCCCAAGTGCCCACCCTCCTGTGTGTGTCCTCTTTTCCAACCATCTTTTGCAACCCCCCACCACCATGCATCCGCCCCCCCTCCCCCCCCTCCCCCCCCTGCCCAGGTGAGCTCCGCCATGGACTATCTGCACAAGCACCGCATCACCCACCGCGACCTCAAGCCCAAGAACATCCTGCTGCGCTCCTCCAACAAGGACCGCCGAGGATACGTGGCCAAGGTGCGCGCACTTGTGTGCTTACGGACGTGTGTGGTCAAGAGCACAAGGAAAACAAAGCGCAAGGACGTGTATGTGTGTGTGTGTGCATGTGTGTGTGTGCGTACCCAGCACACTGAATGGGCCTCGTGCCAAACGCGTCTGGTGCGCCCGGGTCACTCCACGATCAACCCCCCCCCCATCCCTTCCATGAACAGCACACCTGCGTGTCTGCTCATGCCTCATGCCTCATGCCTGCTACTGCTCATGCCTCGTGCCTTATGCCTGCTACTGCCTCATGCCTCATACCTGCTACTGCTACTGCTGCTGCTGCTGCTGCTACTGCCTGCAGGTGTCGGACTTCGGCCTGAGCCAGGTCCTGCCGGACACCAACAAGACGCAGGTGTCCACCAAGTACTCGGGCACCGTCACGCACATGGCGCCCGAGCTCATAGAGGACGGCAAGGTGTACCAGCAGGGGGACGGTGAGTGGGAGGGCACGGGAGGGGAGGGGAGGGGAGGGGAGGGGAGGGGAGGGGAGGGGAGGGGAGGGGAGGGCAGGGGAGGGCAGGGGAGGGGAGGGGAGGGGAGGGGCGGGCTGAGGGGAGGGAAAGAGGGGAGCGGGGAAGCATGTTTGGAACGGGCTGGGGCCAGCGCAAGGCGGGTGGCACGCCGATTGTAGCTTGATGACGCTGTGGCGTGATAGTAGGAGCTTGGGGCCGCAACCTCCTGCCGGGGCCCGCCCGAGTGCTCCGCTCGTGGTCTCACGTGCTCTTCAAACCCCGGCCCCAAAACGTGCCCCCCCGTCTACCATTGCCTTAGCTAACCATGAATGTGACAACACCCCTTGCCGCAGTTTACGCGTTCGGCATCATCATGTGGGAGATCTTCACCTCGGCCTCGCCCTACCAGGGCATGGCGCACCCGCAGATCATGGTGCGGCGGGGCGGAGCGGGAGGGGGATGCGAGGGGAGGGGGAGGGGGAGGGGAGCGGGGTGGGCAGGTGACTTTGCGCCATCCCTCGCAAGGCTCACAGGCACAAGCGGAGCAAGGATGGGGGCATTCCCGGGGGGCTCGATCTGCGGGCTGGTGTGAGGGGGGCTGGTGTGGCGTATGAGGGCTCTCGCCTGCTGCCGACCTGCTACCGACCTGCTACCGACCTGCTACCGCCGCTCCCTGCCGTAACTGCAACCGCCACTGCAACCGCCACTGCAACCGCCGCTGCAACTGCAACCGCCGCCACAGGTGGGTGTGGTGACGCACAACCTGCGGCCCAAGTTCCCGGCGCACTGCCCCGAGTGGTACAAGGGGCTGGCCTACCGCTGCTGGCGCAAGGACCCCAAGGCGCGCCCGCCCTTCAACGAGATCACCAAGTCGCTGCTGGCTCTGGTCACCGACAAGGACTGGAACCCGGCAGACTGAGCTGGCGTACGTACGGCAGGATGCCTGGCCGTCGGGTGTCGGGTGTTGGGTGTACGGCCCTCTTCCCCAGCGGACTGGGCGCGCCACCCCGATGGTGGCAACGACTTGGTCTGCAGTCTTCAGTGCATCCTGTACCGCTTTTCCAAGCATCCTTGCAACCCTCCAAGGAGGGTGGCAAGGCGGAAT
Organism: Chlamydomonas reinhardtii; assembly: GCF_000002595.2. NCBI lineage: Eukaryota > Viridiplantae > Chlorophyta > Chlorophyceae > Chlamydomonadales > Chlamydomonadaceae > Chlamydomonas > Chlamydomonas reinhardtii. The sequence goes on from NC_057015.1 coordinate 7,977,208, forward strand.
ATGGCGCAGAAGGCAGCGGCGGCGGCAGCTGGAGGCGGCGGGGGCCAGGGGCCTGGGGGAGGTTCAGCGGCGGCGGCGGCGGCTGGAGGCGGCTGGAGGCGGCTGGACGCGGCGGCGGCGGCTGGAGGCGCATGCGCTCGGCCAAGGGAAGCTGGAGCCGCGACCTGTGCAGCAGGGTGCGAACGAGAAGCCCACGCGTTGGCGCGATGTGTGGAACGAAAGGCGCGCCAGTGTGCAGCAACGGGTGCGTTATCGCGGGCGGTGTGGCGGCGTGTGCGCCGTCGCGAGGCCACCGCCGCCGCCAGCCGCCGTCACGCGCTGCCCAGCGGCCGTGAACGTCGTTGACTTTAGTTCGGCTGATACCGTGTTCTGATCAAGGCAGCCATGGCGACAACGGATGGCGCACAGCGGGGATCTGTGTAGGTTGGCGGCGGCCGGAGGAAATGGACGGCGGCATAACGCATGCATGCACAATAAGGGACGGGGGAGAGGCGCGGCGCGTAAGAGGGAGGGAGGGAGGGCTGCAGGGTTAGATGAATTGCACCCCTAGCGCACGCGCAGCAAGGGTGTTGCAAATCGTGGTGAATGCGGTGTTTGGGGATAGGGGCACCATCAAGAGAGGGGCAGAGGGGCCAGAGGGGGGAAGAACGGGTGCCGCTAGTATTTAAAGCAGGCGTGATGGACAGCACCGCTGAATGCCGCTGAGGAATCCATGGCTACAAACTGGTTAGATCCCGGCCTGCGCGAGAGCCGGCAGGGGACGACGGGTCACGAGGCGTTGGGGCTAAGGGCACTGGGGTAAGGGGCAGAGGTTTTATATAAATGGAGGGCAAATGGAATGCTATTTTATTACGTAAGAGGCATCACAAGCGGTGCAGGGTTGAGGCGATAGGAGAGGAGGATGCTGCGTGCCTGCGGTAGGCACGGCTTCAGCGCCTAGCATGCGTGCAATTGTATGCAAGCTGGCGCACAGAGACTGAGACTGGTGAACCGTCTGGAATTGAACTCAATTACGTATGACGCCATGTGGGTTTGGCGGTTGACACGTGGGTTTGGGACCATGGCAATGGTGGGTTTTGCGCGCCGGGCGAGGAATGCCACATCCACCGGGTGCATTGGCTATAAGACAGCCTGCACTGCACTTTCATTTCAAGGTCTGTGACTTATTGTGTGCGGTATGTATATGTGTGTTCGTACGTCTTCAAGCGCGCCTTTCTGTGCTCCTGGACAGTGGGCGTGATGGACGGGTACGGCGACTGCGCAGGCAGCTGTATACACACGCCACATGCGTTACTGGTCTTCACGGCGGGCGGGGTGGTGGGCTGGTGTGCGCAAGCCGGCTAGGCTTTATTCAATTGTGCACGCAGGCCACCTCCAAAGTTGCATACAACAGCGGTGGCCTGTGGTGTGCGTGGAACCGCCGGGGCACGAGTGCGCGTAGGCTCACAGGCCGGTCGGCGGCACGCAGGGGCCGTGTGTCGTGGGTTGCCGCTAAAAGGTTTTTTGCGTACGGTCAGCATGACCGTCCGTTAGGCCGGTGCCGCATAAATGGTGTGGTGGGCAGGAAGTCAGTTAAGAGGTGTGGTGTCATGTCAGCTCGGGTCATGTGCGGGCTGTACGCTGTCACGTGTGTGGCTGGAGCTAGCAAACAAGGAGGAGGAGCAAACTGCGGTGCGGGTCAGGATGACAGGATCGCAGTCCCTGCAAATCTGCAATAAAAGCTGAAGGCTTGGGCCTTCGCATTACAACTCCGTTTTGGTGACGCCATCCGTTGGGAGTCGCTTGGCGTAGCCCAGGCAGGAAAACAACTGGGGCAACCTGTGACCCAGTCCCGCACTCCCTCGCGTAGCCTGCCCGCCACTGCCCGCCTGGCCTGGTCTGGCCGCCGTCCGGTCGCGCAGCTGGAATAGCAGACACGCGCTCTGGGGCCATGCACTCATGCAGGGCCGCCACATGCCACCGCGACTGCAGCTATCCCCAGCTGAGGGCATATGATTGCAGGGGAGCGGGGGGGGGGGGGGCACGGATTCGCACGAGCGTGCGCGGCGAGCGCGTGTGTAATGCATGTGTACTGCAGCCGCTCAGCTCGCTAAAAACTCGCACTTTCAATACGTAACATTGTCATCCTTTCACAAGTGGCATGAACTTGCGGCACACACGCGGGGCGCGAAGAACACTGCGAACAAACAGAGTCGCCAGGTTCACAAGCTTAGTCGAGCTAGAGCAGCCAGAAAGTCTCGGTAGCACATATTAGGGTAGTTGCTGTTCTCGTCGAGGTGGGGGCACGCCCTGAGTCCTCTGCGTTAGTAGTCGGGCCGCAATGGCGGGACCAGCAACGCTGGTGGTGCTGCTGGTCTGTAGCTTGGGTATTCTTGAATTAAACGGTACGCTGCAGTGACCGTGGAACGTCTGCGGATAATGCATATGTTACACGAAAGTAGGTCCCTCACACTTGGACTCGCCGCCCCCCAGGTGTGCAGTCCGCGCCGGTTGTAAAGCTGCACCGCAATCCACCGCCACGGCGCGCAAACAGCCCGCACAAAGGTACAGGTGCAGGCTGACAAGGTTCGACTCCTGGGAAAACAGCTGCCCGCATGCATGACTGGGTTATGCGGGACGGATCCGAGGCACCGCTTGCAACAAAGTTGGCAACAGCTGGTGCAGGTTGGGGGCCCCACGGCTCTGGCAGAGCGCGCTTCTGCCTCACCGTGTGCTATGCTTCACGCCGCTGTGTACTTGGAGGCCAGCGACTCCCTCCTCTGCCGTACCACGCATGCTGGGACGCATGCATGCTACCCTGTAACACCGTGTCCACCGCCCCCTTCCCCCATGCAGGCCGGCCTCCTGCGGTTCGTGTCACATCACCGCCCAGCGCTCAGTCGCCAGCGGTGCTGGAGCCCCCCAGCCCTGCGCCGGGACCGCCGCCTGCGTCGCCTCCTCCAAGGCCTCCTCAGGACCCACCTGCATCGCCGTTTGCACCGCCACCCGACTACGGTACGCATGCTTGTAGAAACGTGTGCGCGTACGGCAGCCTGCGTGCGTGGCGCCTCTCTCCCGCCTGTGCTCCTCAATCCCCCGGCACCAAATCCATGTAACCCCCATACCTCGCCTATCACCCATAGGTCCTACCTACACGCTGCGCGCGCAGACAGCGGCCGTGCGCTTCTTCCAAAACAATGATGATTTCGGCCTTCGCGTGGATTTAGCGGTGCCCAACCCCGCGGCACCCACAACAAAGGTGCGTGCGCGCGCGCGTGTGTATGTGTGTTAAAGAGCACAAGGAAAACATTACGCGTAGGACAGTGTATGCGATGCAGAATTACGGCCGCGGATTACCTTCAGAGTATACTTACCACAGCCGACCGATGTGTATGTGTGTGTATGTGGGCTGTTGTACTCTGCCCTGACTCCAGAGGCACGTGAGCACCAGGCACTGGGCGCGGCATCAGCATCGCACATCACACATGGCCCCGGGGCAGCTGGTGTGTGAGTGAGCGAGTATTACAGACGTTCCCTTCCCGGGTTCACGGGTCACTCCCTTGACCATCACACCTGGCGAAAGCCTACTGCACGTCCAAAGTCGCCACGTTCCGTGTCCTACACTGCTGCCTGTGCAGGTGTGGGCGCCCTGGTGTGCGACCCAGAAGCAAATGGAGCAGCGCGTCTTCGTTGGATCGATCGTGAGTCTGCTGTGCAAAGCCGCCTTGCCTGAGTCGGGCGGCGGCTTCATTGCATCAGACAGCGCCTGGGCCATCCCAACGGGTAGGCGGGCCGTGCGTGTGCGTGTGCGTGTGTTTGTGTGCGTGTGCGCGTGCGTGACATGGAGTGGGACTGCTTATGCCCTAGGACTATACTCAGACTCAGATCATCGCGTGATGCGGCTCCGTAATGGCCAGGGGAATGGCCCGCGCGTGAACCTGGGGAGTTGGGGAGGGACGGGCCACCATGGTCAAACTCTGCCTCCTGTGTACCGTATGCGGCGCGTGTGAGGGAGGATCGGCAATATTGTCTGGAGGCATTGGGCTGCAGGGGAAGCAGGCGAGTCGGTCCAGACGTTGCCGTATGTGCCGCGCCTGGAGCCTGGCGCCAGCTCCTGTCCGTCGTTGCCCCTGGCACACATACACACACGCGTGCGCTACCGTCTACACACATGCACACATACACTCACACACGCATATGCTTTCTCTGTTCCGCATTTTTTGTCCATCTTCGTTAAGGCTCATGCGTCTTGTCTGGCCACTTCTCGACAGGGCCGGTGCCCACTGGCATGGGCTACCTCAATCCTGCCGAGTACAAGGCCTGGGTCTTCATCCCGGATGAAAAACTCCCCGGTGCCGATGTCGCATACGACAAGACAACGATCGACTTGTCGCTGTTTAAGGTGAGCACAGGGGGCAGGGGGCATGGCCTGCAACCCAAGCTAAGACCCACGCCCCCAGACACTCGGCGTGCACGACACATCCTGCACTCCGCTGCTACCCAGGTCCTGAACGCGCAATACGGTACAAACCGCACCACCAGGACAACACAAAGCACTTCACGGCCGCATTCTCTCCTAATCTCCCCTCTGCCTCCGCCCCCGGTCGCAGGTGATGACCACGCCGTGTGAGAGCGGTTTGGTCCTGGTTGCAAACTGCGTCTTCCTTGGCCGCCGGTAACGGGCAGGAGAGCGAGGGGGAGCTGGGGAGGGAAGGTGGGAACGGACGTAGTTGGGGAGGGGAGGAGTTGGCGGGGGGAGGAGTGGAGACGACGAGGAGCATGTGAGGACGCGGCAGCTACCGGACGCCGGGACGGCCTTCAAAAGTGGAACGGGGGCGCCCACGTGTGGGGGCAATGCGGGGGGAGAGGAGTGCGCACGACATGCTTTCCACGTGTGGTTCATGCGGTGCATGCGGGAGCAGTGGCACTTGCAGCATGCAAGGCACGCGAGCCGTGAGGTCTGTTGTTACAGAGCAGGGGCGGAGCAGAAGGCGGTGTCTAGGGATGAGGCGCTGAGGACGTGTACGCTTAATGGTTGGGTGCGGCCGGCGTGCAGCAGCAGCGGGAGTAGCAGGTCAGGAGTTGCACGCGCATGCGACGGCTGCCCCGCCGGAGTTGGGGCGTTGACGATTCAGGGAGCTGCACGGGCGAGTTAGGTGTGGGCACGAGATGACGAGAGGTGGCATTATTCACGCATCCCTGTGCTGAGTGTGGTGCTGCTGGTGACCTCTGGTGAGCCGGACCTCTGGTCATCTGGTGGGCTGCTGGACCTTACTGTTGGTTAGTCAGGGCTTGCGGCAGTTGGGACCGCAAGGCTCCAGGTGTCAGACCCGCAGCGGTCCGGCCCGAACCTTGGTGAGGGGCGGTCACGTGTGATAGGTCGGGCGGCGGGAGAGTGACAGGCCGGTTGCACCTGTCAGCCCGTCCGAGAGGTCTGCGGGGTGCCGGGGGAGTCTAGGCCCCGGCAGTTGCGAGAGTTGGCTCAACCACACGCCACGAGATTACCCCATACTACTGAAGGTGCCAGGCAGCGTAGCTGCCATCGTGTGTGTAACGCACCAGCTATTGTCAAGCTGCCGAACCCCAATCTCCAACAGGTTATGAGCCCCGTGCCGCGGTAACGCGCGCGGTCGGCAGCTTAGCTAGCTAGGTAGGCAGGGTGGACGACCCATCGGGGGTCCTTAAGTTCCCGCCGCTGGCGGAGGACATAGCTAACTACTTTAAGTGGCACCAACACCTCTAAGACTTTCTAGCTACCCGTAAGCCTCCCCTAGCAGCCTATCTCAGCGACCCCGCGCCTCCGCACCGCACGCCCCGCGAGCATGCGGACGAGTCCGCGGCAGCCATGGGCTGGATGCGAATGTCCTGCAGTCCGGGCGTTGCGCGCGCCCTCTGCCACTACGGAGACGCCAGCTACGCGCTTCAGCGACAGCTTGTGGGGTGCCGCGATGCGGAACAGCTGCTGGACGTACTGAAGCGCGTAGCTGGCGGACTGCAGGACATTCGCATCCAGCCCATGGCTGCCGCGGACTCGTCCGCATGCTCGCGGGGCGTGCGGTGCGGAGGCGCGGGGTCGCTGAGATAGGCTGCTAGGGGAGGCTTACGGGTGGCTAGAAAGTCGTAGAGGTGTTGGTACCACTTAAAGCAGTTAGCTATGTCCTCCGCCAGCGGCGGGAACTTAAGGACCCCCGATGGGCCGTCCATCCTACCTAGCTAGCTAAGCTGCCGACCGCGCGCGTTACCGCGGCACGGGGCTCATAACCTGTTGGAGTCTTGGAGATTGGGGTTCGGCAGCTTGACAATAGCTGGTGCGTTAATCACACGGTGGCAGCTACGCTGCCTGGCACCTTCAGTAGTATGGGGTAATCTCGTGGCGTGTGGTTGAGCCAACTCTCGCAACTGCCGGGGCGTAGACTCCCCCGGCACCCCGCAGACCTCTCGGACGGGCTGACAGGTGCAACCGGCCTGTCACTCTCCCGCCCGACCTATCACACGTAACCCGCCCCTCACCAAGGTTCGGGCCGGACCACTGTGGGTCTGACACCTGGAGCCTTGCGGTCCCAACTGCCGCAAGCCCTAACTGACCAACACTCCCCCTCAGACCGAACCTGGTCCAACAGCTAACCGCCAACTGATCAAAGCAGGGGAGGCAAAATAGACAAAGCCAATCAGTGGCCATAGAGTACACGGGAGAGTAACCCCCCCCCCTCAAACGAAGCACCGCCTAGTGTCTCCGCACGCCACGCAGCCTGCCGCTGCCTCCGGGCACGCGCCTGCTGGCGGCGTCTAAGCAGCAGCCGCCGCTGGCTGACAGCGGACCATACCGCTCGGTGGACGGTGGTGGGTGCACTGAACTACGTCGCCGTCAGCACCCGGCCCGACATTGCGTTCGCGCTGAGCCTGCTCGCGCGGCACATGGCGGCGCCGACCAGGGCTCATCTGGAGCTGGCCTACGGCGTGCTGCGCTACCTCAAGCACACGCGCTTCCGCGCGCGGCCCCTCGGCGGGTAGCAGCAGCAGCAGCCGTGTCGCCGCACCCTCGGATAGCGGCGGCGGCGCCAGCACCGGCTCTTTTGTCGGCTACTGCGACGCAGACTGGGCCGGCGACCCCACCACCCGCAGCTTCGGCGGCACGGCGGTCAGCTGGTGCAGCCAGCAGCAGCGCACTGTCGCTGCCTCTTCCGTGGAGTCAGAGTACCAGGCGGCGGCTGCGGCGACCAAGGAGGCGCTGTGGCTGCGTAAGCTGGCCGCTGACCTGGGCCTGCGCAGCGACCCCATCACCATTGTCAAGCTGCCGAACCCCAATCTCCAACACTTAGGACGTCGCATTGTGAAGGCCGGCTGCGGGCTGCCAACCAGGGGCTGAGGGGCAGTGTAAAGGAGGGGCGCGTGGGAGGTGGTTTCTCCTCGGGCCAGAGATGGTCCCCCGCCGCTTGTGCTCACAAGCACTGCTCCTGCTTGTGCCGTCTTGCCGCGTGGGCAGGCCCCGGGCTTGCAATTTGAGGCGGCGAGGCCGTTATAGGCTCCCACAGGACACACTTCACTAGTTCAGGCAGAGGACCGCTGATTGTAAGCAATACAGCCCATAATCATCACAGCCTACTACGGACACATACACCCATCGACCCCTCCCGTTCCTATTCACACACACGCACACACGAAGTCCTGCGTGTTTGCTTCCTTGTGCTATCTACCACATGCGTGCATGGAAGGGGGGTCACGTCTTCATCCGCTTCGTATACGACTGCTTTGACGCCGCGTCTGCTACCTCGCACCTGCACCATTCCCCAACAAACCCGGATGCCGGCCTTCCAAACAATGTTTCCCGAAACGCGCTCTGACGCATATTACCACACGAGCCTGCGAGCACCCACTCTACAGGCGCAAACACACACCCTCCGCTTGCCGCACGCGCTCTACGACTTCACAGCTTGGAGCCCTTCACTCAAGGGGTGCAACTGAGCCCCCTCACATGCCATTGGCATCCCCTCGCACACGCTCACACACCGCACACCATGACTCGCAAACCCGCACACGCCTCCAAATCATTCTTTGAGAAATTCAAGCGCCCCGCCGTAACACCTACTTCTTCGCGCCACATCAGGCCCACGGCTCGGCCCGCTGCGCGCTGCCGGGAGGCGCGATGGGCTCCCCATCCTCGCCAATCGTGGCCGTGAAGGGCTTGCCGTCAACCACAATGGTGCTGCCCACCCCCAGCAGCTGCACTGCCGCGCTGCGCACCGTGCCCACCTCCCACTTGCCCCCACCGCTGCTGCTGCCGCCGGCCCCGCCTCCGGCGGCGCCAGCGCCGCCGCTGCTGCTGTTCTGGCCGCCAGCGCCGCCGCCGCCGCCTGATGAGGCGTAGACGGAGGTGGCTGGCGGCGCGCCCACGTCGCAGTCCTTGATGACCACCTGTGTGCCCACACAAGACACGACCGAGGGAATGGGAGAGAGGGGGCACAAGGATTGTTATGGCCAGTGCTTCAGGAAACGCGGCATCACGTGTCAAAAGCACGACAGCGCGGGTACTCGCACGCACTGGCCACATGCTTCACGGCGCGCCCGCCGCCATCACAGCCATGCTGTTCCCTCTCGCTCCCCGTCCCCCTCCCAGCCTCCCGCTCCCCCTCCCAGCCTCCCAGCCTCTTCCCCCTCCTACCCACCTTGGCGCCCATGTGCACGCGTATGGCGGTGACGGGGTTGAAGTCCAGGTCGCAGCGCGACAGCCGCGCCCGGCTGCCCCGCCCGCCCACCGCCACGTCACCGTGCAGGTTGCCGCCCAGGCGGCAGCCCTCCGCCGCCGCGCCGGCGCCGCTGCACACGAACAGCCCCTGCTCGGTGTTGCCGAAGGCGCTGCAGCCCTCCAGAGACAGGGCCACGCCGCCGCCGTCGGCGCAGGCGCCGTCGCCGCCGTTCTGGGACAGCTCCGCGCCCACCGCCCTCAGGCCGCCGCCCGAGGTGACGTAGCAGCCGTGGCTCCCTGTGTGCAGGTGGTTCACGTGATTTGGTTCATGTTGTCATGTTCATGTAACTTGTTATGCAGCTTGTTATTTATGGGAACGTGTATAGGTGGGGCTGGCGTGGGAATGGACATGGGAACGGAGGAAATAGGAGCTATAGGACCTAGGACGTGTAGGCGCAAGCTCAAGGTGCATGCAGGACATGCTGCGGCTTGCTGCAAGCCACATACCTCGACTTAAGCATGACAACACGCATAACCAGAGTAAGCGCCTGCGTGCCGCAACCCGCCTCACTCTACGCGCATCAACCCACTAAATCCGCGGGGAGCGAATCCATCCACCCACTAAATCCGGGGGGGAGCGAATCCAGCAGGACCCACCGTTCTTGGCCATCTGGCCGCCTGTTACGGTGCAAACTACCTCGGGCGGCGGCGCCGGCGGCGGCTCTCCGCCCGCCAGTGTCGCCGCCGCCTGCCGCGCCGCCGCATCCGCCGCGCGGAAGGTGCCCTCCACCTCCAACCCGTGCACGCCGTTGCCGCTGGCGGAGCAGTCCACCAGGTCCAGCCGGGCGCCGCGCCGGGCCTGTGGGGCGGGGGGGGGGGGAGAGGGCGGGGTAGAGGCAGGCAAGAGGGGGGCATGAGGTTACATTCATTCGGCAGGCGCGGGGCAAGAGGGGTAGGGAGGGGAGGGGTGGGGTGGGGTGGGGCGGGGGCGGCGGGGTGACACGGTGGTGGGTGGGGAGCGGTCGCGTGTGTGGCCCCCGCTGCTGCGTGGGCGTGCGCACGACTCTCGGGACAGTGGGGGCAAAGCATGCAAGCCATCCATTCAGGTCTTAGAAGCCGTTCTTGCATCTTGAAGCCGACACCCGCAACCCCGCCCGCCCGCCTGCGCACCCGCCTACCGCTTAAGCCCCCTCCCGCACACACGCCCGCATCCCAAGCCCACCTTTCCCCCCCCCCTGCCGGGGATTGATTCAAAGTTACATGCCCCCCGCCCCCAAACATACACACGCACCCACCTGCACGCCACTTGCACCGTTGCCCTCGAACGCGCAGATCTCCGCCGCGCCGCTGCTGCCCGCGCCGTCCAGCGCCAGCCCCGAGCCGCCCACCGAGTCCGTACTCGACACCGTCACCAGCCGCACCGCCGCGCCCCCGCCGCAGCTCACGCCGCTGCCCCCATTCCGCAGCACCTCGCAATCCACCAGCTCCGCTGCCGTGCCGTGCCCGCGCGCCGACAGCCCCGCCGCCGCGTTGGCGATCAGCCGACATGCCGCCAGTGACGCCGTACAGCCGCCCGCCACCATCACACCATGCCCACGGCAGCTGCTGACCAGGCACTCCACCATGGCCAGCCTCGAGCCGGCGCCCGACACCGCGACGCCCTGCGCGTGCGCTTGCGCCAACTCCGTCTGCGCCACCGTGACCCAGGCGCCCTCGACCCCCAGCACCAGCGGCGCGTCGGGCGGGCAGGCGCGGCCGGGCTTGAGCCGGCAGCGCCGCAGCACCATCGAGGTGCCGGGCCCCGCCGCCACCACGCGCCCCAGCTTGCAGCCCACCGCCTCCACCGCCGCCCCCGCCTCCGCCAGCACACACGTCAGCTGCTCCAGCGCCGGCCGCACCAGCCGCCCGCCCGCCACCAGCGACGTGTTGCGCGACACGCCGCCCGGCGTCACCGCCCCACCGCCGCCTCCTCCTCCGCCGCCACTGCCGCGGCTCCCCAGCCCGGCTCCGCCTCCTCCGCCATCTCCTCCCCCTCCTCCACCGCCGGCGCGTGGCGTGCCCGGCCCGCCCTCCGCCCCCGCCCCCGTCCCCGCCCCCGCCGCCGCCGCCGGCTCCTCCGGCGGCTGCACCCTGACCCGGCAGCCGCGCAGCAGCAGCCGACCGCCGCCCACCACATGCAACACCGGCACCGGCCGCGCGCTGACGCCGTCGCCCGACACCGCCTCCGCCCAGGGTGGCTGCGCCGCCGCCGTCACGCCCGTCGGCGACCGCGACAAGCCCCCGCCCCCTCCTCCTCCTCCTCCTCCTCCTCCTCCTCCTCCTCCTCCTCCTCCTCCTCCTCCTCCTCCTCCTCCTGCGCCTGCTCCTCCGCCACCACTACCACCGCCGCCCCCACCGTAGGGCGTGGGGCTGACGGTGAGGGTCACGTCCGCCAGGATGAGGTGCCCGCCGGGGCCCACCCAGATGCACTGGCCGGGCTTGAGCCGCAGGCCGCAGTTGTGCAGGATGGCGGTGCGGCCCGCGACACGAACCGTGTCACCCGCCGCCCGGTCCAGCTCCCCCGCGAACTCCACGGAGGCCAGGGACAGGTGTACGGCGCGGTCGCCGCCGCGGTTGAGCCGGTCAACCAGCTCCTGAGGGGGTCGGGGGAAGTGGGGTGGGGTTGAGGGGGATGGGGGCAGTGGGGAACTAAACCAAACCAAGGCAAACTAGCAGGGGGATGCCAGGGGGGGGGAGTTACAGGGAGGGGGTTGGGGGGAAGGGCGGGCTGGGTGGCCGGAGGGTACGTTCCTACACAGCCGCCCTGCCACAAAGCTATCCTCCCACCACAGCTTCTCCTGACCACTGAAAGCCCGTGCCTGCGGGGCAGCTACGCGCCCGCCCACCCGCCCCCGTTCTTTTGGGGATTGGACTGCACTACCCGCCCCCCGCCCCCACCCCGCCCCCACCCCACCCTCCGCCCGCCCCCACCTGCAGGTTGCCGGACAGCAGCACGTGCGAGGGCAGCGGCACGTGGTGCACCAGCGCGTAGGCCTGGCCCTGAGGCCCCTGACCCTGCTGACCCTGACCCTGCTGAACCTGCCCCGGCTGACCCTGCTGCTGCCCCTCCGCCAACACCCCGCCGCCCTGCTGCCCCGGCCCCTGCTGCCCCTGCCCCTGCGGCCCCGGCGCCAGCGGAGCCGCCAGGGCCAGGTCCGCCGGGTCCGTCACATCGCCGTAGTCGCCCTCCCCCGGACCCAGATGATCCAGCGCAAGGACGGTGCGCGCGCCGCGAGGCCGAGCAGAGCCCGGCCTGCCGCCGCCGCCGGAGGCGGAGGAAAAGCTGCCCGCGCCGCCGGCGGCGGCAGCCGCCGCCGGCGGCGCGGAGGCGGAGGCCGCCTGGCGGCTGTGGTGCGGCGAGGGCGGGGGGCCGCCGCCGGCGGCGGCGCCCAGGCCGCCGGAGAGGGAGGTGGAGGCGCCGGAGCCGCTGGCCGGGCTGGGGCGGCCGGAGCGCGGGCGCAGGCCGGTGGGCGAGGGCGAGGTGTCGGCGGGGAGGCGTGGGTGGGGGCCACCGGGGCCGCTGCTGCCGGCGGACATCGTGCCTGCCCGCCGCGGCCCCGCGCTCAGAGGCCGGCCGCCGCCACCGCCGCCGCCGCCGCCGCCGCTGCCTCCTCCTCCTCCTCCGCCACCGCCGCCGCCTGAGTTTCGGAACGAGCCCATTTGCATCAGCCCTGGAGACGCGGGCCTGCCACTGGAGCCCACGAATCCACCGGAGGCGGAGCCGCCGCCGGCGCCGGTGCCGCCGCCCGCGCCGACAACGCCACCTGGCATGCTGCTGCGCTGCCCGCCGCCGTGTCGCACCGCGGTGGCGGCGCGTAGCAGCGGAGAGCCGCCGCCGCCGCCGCCGCCGCCGCCGTGATGCCCGTGATGATGCCCGTGGTGGTGGTGGTGGTGGTGGTGGCTGTGGGGGTTGCCGGCGGCGGCGGTGGGCTGTAGCGCTCCGGACTGGCTGGTGCTACGGCCGCTGCCCAGGCGCATGAAGTGGGACAGCAGCGAGGGGCTGGGCGAGCCGGGGCTGTAGCCGGACGAGTCCTCCTGACAGGAATGGGGGGCAGGCGGGGGGGGGGTAAAGGGAGGCGCAAAAGGGTTAGCAACTGCCGTAGCAAACGGGGACGGGAGGGGCGGGAGAGGACGGCGGGAACGGGCATGGAAGGAAAGCAAGGACACTCCCGGCGTATGCAGCCCTTTTTCTTTAGGAGGTCTGTCCCTACGCTCCACACCTGGGCTCCTGAAGACGACCGTGTCCGCCCCACGCTGCTCGCCCGCGTCAGGCCCAGCCCGCCGCCGCCACCGGCCCTCGACGCCGCGGGCGCGGGGGAGGCGACGAAGTCGCGGTGCGGGTTCTCGTCATGCAGGGCGGTGGAGCTGACGGTGGGCTTGCTCCAAGCACTGAGCCACGACGGCATGGAAGCGCCGCCGCCGCCGCCGGTGGTAGCGCCGTTGGCGCCGCCGCTGGGCTTTGCCGAGGGCAGGTTGCTGGCGCTCTGGATAACCTGCCCTGGGGGGCCGTTGCGGCCCCGGGAGGGGGCCCGGCCATACGCGGGCAAGACCTGCATGCGGTAGAGGGCCGCCCATCAAATAGTACTTTACGGCTTTACTAGGAGCGCGGTGTCTTGAGCCTGAGTTATGCTCAGGCCGCAGAGGCTCAGGCGCTCAGTCCGGCTCTAGCCAATGTTTCTTCGCTGCGACACCCGGTAAAGCCTCAGCCTACTTGGGAGCCTAAGACTAAGCTAGATGCCAGACTACCTATTGACATACTAAGCTGTGCTACAAATGCTCACCTGGGCGACATCCACGGTCGGCATGTTCGACCTATTGGCACAAGCTCGCAAACTCACGCAGGAAGAAACGCAGATGTGTTTCTATGGCATCACACGAATTGTTATAGAAGAAGGAGGCTATCAAAGCCAGCGGCACGCACTTCTCACTCAGCTGCAACCTGCGCTACGCATCGGTATCTGTACTGTCGTGAAGGTATTGTACATGTAAGAACTATTTTTCTGCGTGCGTGGTCAGGGTTGCGGCGAGTCGTCGATACGAGCTTCCTGATGCTTTCCGCTGGTGGCCCTCAGCCTGCTAACGTTTGCTGAAAAGACGAAATGACAAAATCTCCATACCTACGTCAAATGCCGCGTACGTGGGAAGCTTACGCCCGGCGGTCGTAGGCCCATGGGGCGCGGCCTGCCACTCCTCCTCCTCCCGCCCGGTATATAACAGCTGCATTTCTCCACCTCGCCGCTGCAACTTTAGGTGCGTATACGTGTCGCGCACATATGCACCTCTGCTAGCCATAATCCGGCTGCAGCGAGCGGACCGAGGGGCTTGCGCAACCAGTAGTCCCCGCGGGGGGCTCGCTCCAACAACTATACCTCTCGCAGCAGCCAACACAGCCACTCACACCAAGCTTACCAGCCACACACTTGACGACACGCACACACGCACACACGCAAACACACGAACAGTGATGCAGGCCACAACGGCCCCCCCGCTCCGCCGCGCGGGGCTGCTGCCGCCAGGCCAGGCTGCGAGCCGCGCGCTGCCGGTCCGCCCCCACCCGTACCTCTGGGGCGGCTGCGCCACCGGTGCCGCCGCCGCCGCCGCCGTCGCCGCCGCCTCTAGTTGCCCGGCGGCGTTCGCTCCGGCGGCGGCCTTCCGCCTCAACGCGCCCCGGAGGCGCGGCGTGCTGCCGCCGGCCCGGGGACTGACGCCCTGGTCGGAGGCCGAGACGGATCCGGACCCCGAGCCGTACATCAGGTGTGTGTGTGTGTGTGTGGGCGGGGGGGGCGGGGGCTGGTGGGGGGGGGGGTTTGGGCGGAGCAACGGGGCATCTGGAGGACATCGTGGTCATTTGCCACTGCAACAGCGGAACATCCCATGTCTTGCGCTCCCACCTCCACAAGGCCACAATCCTCATACGGTGTCTATACCATCATCACACACACAGGCAGGGCGGGCGCCGCAAGGCCGCCGCCGCCGCCCCCGACCCCGCTTTCCCCACAGTGGACCATCAGTACAACCCCCCGCCGAGCTCCACAACTCCCCAACAGCAACAACAGCAATCGCAGTCAACCGCTGACAGCCGCTACAGCTGGCCGACACAACAGCAGCAGCAGCAGCAGCGCGGCGTGTCAGATTGGGGGGACGACTCAGCCCCCTCTGCGCCGCCGCTGCCCCCGCAGCTGCAGTACCCGCCGCCGCCGCAGCAGCCGATGTCACCCGCGGCTGTAGCAGCTGCATCCGCGAGTCCGGTGGGGGCTGGGCTGCTGCTGCGGCGGGCGGTGGACGGGCTGCTACTGCCGGCGCTGGCGGGCGGACTGGTCGGCTACGGCCTCCTGGGTCTGCCGCCGGGGGCGCCGCTGGGGCTGGCGGCGGCGGCGGGCGTGCTGGCACGAGCCCTCTTCTCGGTGCGTGCTGGGTTCACGGTGGAAAAAGGGTTGTTGCCTTCCGGGGTTCGTGGGTTTGGAATCTAGCTCACACTGCGCAGCCTAGCCAGTTGGTCTGCCAAAGTCTGTGTAAGTGTAGGCCTTGAAGTCGGGCATGTGTCGGGCATGTCGTCGGGCGTGTCCGGTGCGTGTCAGAAGGCCAGTCCACGCTCATCCCACACGCTGCCACGCACACCAGATGTGTGCGTCCCTCCCGGACCTCCCCTGCCTCACCCCTTCCCCACCCCTTCCTCACCCTACACCTCTCTCTCCCGCCCGCTCGTCCCCCTCAGGCCCTGGCTGAGACCGTGCCGTTCACGGGTCGGCGCCACCACCTGCTGCTGCCGCTGGGGGTGGAGCTGGCCATGGGGGAGGCCAGCTTCAGGTGAGTCCGTGTGTGTTAAAGAGCACAAGGAAAACGTTGCGCAAAGACAGTGTATGCGATGCAGCAAAGCGACGGTTTACGGATGTTACCTGAAGTGTGTGTGTGTGTGTGTGGTGGTGGTGGTGGGGGGGGGTAAATTCTTGCCAATACCAAAAAAACATAGATTGAGGGTGAGGGGCAGCGGCGTGGGAGGGAGGGTCATTTGCCAGACCCAAGTGAAACTTCCAACCATCATCAAGGGAGGCAGCAAGGCAGCCAGGGGCAGAAGGGGGGAGGGAGGGGAGGCGGCACGGCAGGGGGGCTGCTGCGACATGCCGTGACCTGAGACCTAGGGGCGTGCCTGGTGGGGCGTAAGAGGCGGAGGGCCGGCCAAGGCCTACAACGCGTTGCCGCACCGGCACCGCCACCGGCACCTTCTGTCCCTGTGGCTCGGTTGCGGGATGGCTACGCACATCCCTCTCATCCCCCAACCCCCTCGCCCCTCCCCCGCTCCCTCCCCTCCTCTCCCCCTCCCCCCCTCCCCCACTCGCCCCGCAGGTCCTTCATTTCGCAGCAGCGCAAGGCCGGCAAGATCTTGAGCCGCCGGAGCAGGTGCGGTTGGATGTGTGTATGGATCCGACCACACACGGCTCCACACCCTTTCCCACCCCTCCCGCACACGCCCCACCCATTCCGCCCTCCATTGCACCACCCTGCCCCCCCTCTCCCCCGTTTCCCCCTCCCCACTCCCCTTCTTCCCCCGCCCCCCGGGAATACCTGCTGGTGGCTCCTACAGGGACCACCTGCACCCTTTTCCACCCCCAACCACCCCCCCCCTCCCACTCCCCACTCCCGCCCGCAGGGAGCACCTGCTGGTGGCCGAGGTGGCCAACCACGTCATCGCGGCTGCCATGAGGGGGCACGGCGGCGGTAGCCGAGACCACTTGAGCCGGTGAGCGGGCGAGCGAGCGAGCGATCCTGTCATGTTGCGTTTTGTAACTGCTTACAGCGAGAGAGCGCAAGCGAGCGAGCGATGAGGGCATGCGTGGTGAGGGCGTAATGATGTGCGTGGCGAGGGCGCGACCCGCGTGTTGCACTTGTCCGAGAATGGAGGGACGGCGATGCCTGCAGTCGCGGAGTGTGAACGGCCAGGGGGCGGGGCGGGGTGGGGCATGTGGGTCGGGGTAAAGGCCGCGGCATGCAGCCTGTACTCAGCCCCCACCACCACCTATTGGTGCGCCCAACCCCACGCCCTCAACCTCACTGCCCACACGCCCCCTACCCGCCCACGCCCACACGCCCTCACCCTCACTACCCACACGCCCCCATCCCCACGCCCTCACCCTCACTGCCCACACGCCCCCCCCGCCAGCTTCAAGTGGGAGGTGGTGACAGTGGACGACGACACCCCAAACGCCTTTGTGCTTCCCGGCGGCAAGGTGCGTACGCACTGTGTTTGTGTATGTGTGTGTATGCATGGACATCTACAGGAATGCCGTACGCACCGCACCGCACCGCACCGCACCCTGACTAGCCATGCATGCTCTCCCTCCCTCATACGCGCCTCCCACCCACCGTCTACCACCCACCCACCGACCTAAGACGACCCGCCGCACCTGGAGCTCCCACCGGCCACCATCTGGGTTTGGATCCCTCCGCTCCCCTCCCCTCCCCCCTCCCCTCCCCCTCCCTCCCTCCCTCCTTCCCTCCCTCGCCCCCAAACCCACCCCTCCCAAACCTCCTCCTTTTCCCGCCCCTCCCTCTCCCCTCCTCCCCCCCAACCCCGCCCAGGTGGTTGTTCACAGCGGTCTGCTGCGGCTGCTGGGCGGGCGGCGCGACCTGCTGGCCACGGTGCTGGGGCACGAGGTGGCGCACGCCGTGGCCAGGCACGGGGCGGAGAAGGTGGGCGGCTGGGTGGCGGGGTGTGTGTGCGTGCGTGCGTGCGTGTGTACAGTGTGTGTGTGTGTGTGTGTGTGTGTGTGTGTGTGTGTGGTCGGGGTGGGGGTAAGGGGGCGTATGGGTGTGTGCGTGGCTGTACGGCTGTGCGGTTGCATGCGGTTGTGCGGATGTGCTGGCTGGCTGTTGAGCGGGCAAAGCCTTGCATGGCAGCGCGTTATCACAGTCACCTTGAAGAGCGGACCTTACTTGTGTGGGCGGGTGCTAAGCGGGTGGTTGAGTGCGAGCGGGCATACACACGTACGTACGTAATCAGCGCGATGTGCACACGACTCCGTCCCCCGCATGCACAGATGACATTGGGCGTGTGTGCGGCCCTGGCGCTGCGGGTGCTGGCGGCGGCTGCCTCCCGCACCGCCACACAAGGCAGTAGCCAACGGCAGGCGCAGCAGCAGCAGCAGCGGCAGTACGACAGCACACGCGCCTCCTGGCCCGACGCCGGCTGGCCGTCCTTCCTGGGTGCGTGCGTTTCCACTGCTGCGACAGCGAAGCGTTTGCTCCTTTGCCGGTGTTAATGCTGCGCCGCTCTATCTCTCACCTCACTCACGGTGCCGGTTGCTTCGCCCATGCTGGCACGCACCACACGTCCACAACCACCTTGCTCTTGTGTGTTTTAGACACCTCTACACTTACCATCGCACCCACACCCACGCCGCCGCATCCACTGAACCATACGAACATACACGGATGTGTGTATGCGGCCGCGGATACCCCCACCAGGCGGCCGCCCACAGCAGCGGCAGGCCGCCGCCTCCGCCGCCGCGGCTGCCGAGGAGGAGGAGGTGGACTACGGCCTGGGTCCGGGCTCGCTTGTGTCGCAGCTGCTGGAGGGCGCGGGCGCCTCCGCCGCCGCCGCCGCAGCCCACGAGTACGCACGGCACGCCGCCAGCGCCGCCTACGGTGAGCCCTGCTCCTTGCTTGAGCAAGCGGTGTGCGCGCGTGTGCGTATATGCATCGCCTGTGGGCACACGCATACACACGCATATATACGCGTACATTGGTAGGCATCGGCTAGTTACTCCGGCTCGTAACACTGCTGGTTTACACAACCTCTGACACACACTTGCCCACATCACTCGTGTCGTTCGCGTCCGTCCCTTCCAGTCGGCCGCGGCGGCGGCAGCCCCTACGGCGGCGGCCGCGGCGGCGGCGGCGGCGGCGGTGGCTCGCTGCCTGCCGGCCACCCGCTCCTGTCGCCCGAGGTGACGTCGCTGCTCAACAACGTGCTGCTGCAGCTGCCCTTCTCCAGGTGCGGCGACTAGGCGGCATCGTGTGAAGGCGGCGTGGGGCTGTGCGGGTTTGGGCGTGGGCTGCACACGTCGATCGGGTACCGTTCCTTGCACACTCCTCAATCGCTCTCCGCCGCCCCCGAAACACACTTTTCCGAACTCTTTATCACATCTCGAGAAGAGCTCTTCCTCTCTGCCACCTGTAACATGAGGATCGTCACCTGCGTTGGCAACGGACCGAATCTTTTGTCACACACACACACACACAACCTCCAACAGGCGCGCCGAGGCGGAGGCCGACCTCATCGGCCTCAAGCTCATGGCGCTGGCCGGCTACGACCCCGCACTGGCGCCACAGACATTCAGGTGCGTGTGTGTGTGTGTGTGTGTGCCGGGGGGGGTATGGGTGTGGGGTATGTGTGAAGGGGGGGGGGCGGTGTTTGGGCAGAGGCGTGTGGGGCGCGGGGGCGGGCCGAAGGTCTAGCCCAGGGCACGTAGGCCCAATCAACCTCATTACTCACACCCCGCACCCCGAACTCTGCCCCTTCCCACCCACCCCACCCCCATCTCCCGCTCCGCTCCGCCCCCCTTCCCCCCTGCAGGCAACTGGACGCGGCGGAGCAGCACCGGCACCGCGGCGGCGGCGGGCTGGGCGGGCTGCTGGCGGGGCGGGGCTCGCCGGCCGCCGGGCTGCAGAAGGCGGCGTCACTGGGGTGCACCCACCCGCGCAGGTGGGTTGGTGCGGTGGTGGTGGATGCGGTGGTGGAGGTAGTGGTGGTGGTGGTGGAGGGTGGTGGTGGATGAGAGGGTGGTGGAGGGTGGCGGAGCGGCAGGTGGCCGCATGTTTGGGCAGATGCTCTGTCCTGATGTGCGCTGCAGATGTTGTATGTGCCGGACGCATTTACCGGAATATGCCTTGCTTGGAAGCACCTTAGTGCTGGTGCCAACACATTTCCCTCACACTACCGACTTCTTTCCCCCAAGTTCTGGAGTTATGTAACCCCCCCGCTCCCCCCACTCCCCCACCCCCCACCCCCCCAAAGCGCCCACCGGGTAAAGGCGCTGGAGGCCGAGGTGGCGGCCATGGTGGAGGCCGGGCCGCAGGTGAGTGCGTGTGTGTGTGTGTGTGTGTGTGTGTGTGTGTGTGTGTGTGTGTGTGTGTGTGTGTGTGTGTGTGTGTGTGTGTGTGTGTGTGTGTGTGTGTGTGTGTGTGTGTGTGTGTGTGTGTTGGGGGGGGGGCGTCATGGCGGCAAGGGGAGGGCGGCGATGGCGTTGGCGTTGTCGTATCATTCTACACACGAGTCCCGCAAACCGAAACTACTAGACCCGGGTGAGGGAGGCACCGCGACACTAGGGAGCGAGGCGTCTGCGCTGGGCACGCACCCGCTACACGTGTGGTCTGCTTGATTGTGACCTTATCCATCCCCCACTTCATTCGCCCGCCGTGCTTACATTGCACCTGACCACAGGGCTACGAGACAGTGTTTACGCACCCTAGCTACTGGAGCCTGTGAGCGGTGGCTGCGTGTGTTAAAAGCACAAGGAAAACGTGTGTGTGTATGTGTGTGTGTGTGCGGTGTTTGGGTGGCTGGCTGTAACAGCTGGACGGACAGTGGGTCACATAGAAGGTCCTCTCAAAGTTGTCATCCGAGGTCTTTCCCTAGAGGTGCATCGTTGGGATTGGGGAATGTGGGTTCGTTGTTCACGGGCTAGTGAGAGCCATAGTTGCATAGGTGCAGGGACCGCAACAGGTGAGATGCAAGATGTGAAAGGCTAGGGCGGGGTGCCAGTGATGGCTGATCGGCACGAGACGGGAAGTACGGCCTGATAGTGTGGGGCTGTGAGCACTGTGAGACTGTGCCAGTAGAGTTGAGAGTCACTCACACGAAAGGGAAGCAGCAGCAGTGCCACTTGTAATTGGAACTTTTGGAGGGCGAACCAAAATTATGCTCAGGTCTCGGCAAGGCACAACGCACGCAGCTGATCAGTGGCCAGCAGTGCAGTTAGTCAACAGGCCCCACGTCCCATGGGTTCATCTGCCGGCAGGGGAGGGCGGGCGCACGAAAAGCAGCGAGGTGTGCGGTAATGCGGTTCCGTCACTTTCAGTTCTGAAGGTTTTTGTAGCCGCGCACACTCATTCTGCGGCACATATACTGCACCAGTGGCGGCAGTAGCAGTCGCGGCAGTAGCAGCCCCATGCGTCAAGGCCGAGTGGCGACGGCGGCCCCACCGCCGCCATCGGGACCACTGGTGCTAGTGCTGCTGGTGCTGCTGCCGCTAGTTGTCCAAGGTATGGGCTTGGGCGCAAGCCGTGCTCGATCGAGCGTTAGCATGGGCGAGCGAGCGACGGCAGCAGGTGGCAAGCTGTAGTGCCTCACTAGGTGCGTCTGCCTTTTACTTGGAATCCTGCCTTTGTGAGGTCTTGTCGCAGGCATGGTCACCAGAGATGGCGCCGACACGCGGCCCGCCGGGCGCAGCCTCTTACAGGCAACGGCCCCCGGTAGCAGCAGTAGCAGCGATGGTGGCGGCAGTAGCAGCGGCGGTGGCGGCAGTAGCAGCGGCGGCGGCGCTAGTGCAGAGGCGGCCGCCATTGGGCAGGCCCTGGCGGCGGGGGACGTGCAGTCGGCGGCGCGGGCCATCGCACTGGCCACAAAAGAGGTCGGCGTGTGTGCCAATTTTGTGGTTTGACACGCGTGCAACTCGCGACCCGCAGCTACCCAGCCGCCCCCCCCCCCATGCACGAGCGTCTGCTGCCTGAGAGTGTGACGAATTAAGCTGAAAGCGAGGTTCCATTAGGTTCCATAGCTCAGACAAACTACGCGCAATTGACACGGGATGTGCGCGCGCACGTACACACGCGCGCACGCACCCCGCTGTGCATGCAGGGCAACACCGCTGCGGTGGCGTGGGCGCTGGCGGTGGCCGCCGCCTCAGGCAACAGCGCCGCAGTGGCGCAGGCGGTGTCGCTGGCGGTGACGCAGCAGGGAGCCAACGCAACAGCGCTCGCGCAGGTGATGTGTTAGGAAACACAAGGGAAGAGACACGCGCAGGTGTGTGTGTCTGTGTGTGTCTGTGTGTTCGTTCATGTCGTACATGTGTTGCACAGAGTCTTGTGTTGTGCTGGGTTTTCTTGCGTGCTGTGCTCGGTTTAACATAGTTCGTACCGTGTGCTGCATGGCTGATGGCTGCCCCCACAAGCACGCAGGCCCTGCCGACCGCAACTAGCCCCACAGCCGGCGGAGGGCGGGTGGGTGAGCTCCGCACAGACCCCGCTGCCGTAACACGAGCTGTGTTGTAATCCTTGGCGCTCATCTACCCCCCCCCCTTGCCAGCCTGCCAGCTCGTCCCATCCAGCCATCTGCGCATTCACATGACGTGTTTCGGTGCTTCACGCGGCCGGGCACGACTTGGCAGATACTTGCCCATTTAAGTTGCCGTGGCTTGATAACCTTACACAAGCGTTGTGTGCGGGTAACTGTGCAATCAAACTAACTGTGGACGCAGGCGTCAGCAGCAGCCAGTGGCCCCGCCCCTGCCGCCTCGACGACACCGCCGCCGCCACCGCCGCCAGCACCCACAGCCGCCGCCAACCCCGCCCCACAACCCTCTGTCGCCAAGCTGCTGACGCCTTCACCTGCCGCCAAGCCCCCACCGCCGCCTCCTCCTCCTCCTCCGCCTCCTCCGCCGCCGCCTCCGCCGCCGCCGCCGAAACCCGCCGCCAAGCCTCCACCGCCTCCATCGCCGCCACCCTCTCCAGCCGCCGCCGCCTCCACCGCCGCCGCCAGGGCCCTGACTGACGCTGTGGCCCGAGGTGACACCAACACCATCGCCAACTCAGCGGCACAGTCGGTGGGAGGTGAGCGAATGGGGGCGCGAGCGGGGGAGGGAGCGGGCAGGTTGGGCTGCCCGTGCACCCACGCATGCATACGTCCAGCTCCTCAGCTACTAGCCTACTGCCGCCAGCCAACACGCGGCACCGTTGCAGCAGCAGCGGCAGTAGGAGGCAAACGAACGGTGGTACCGTGTCGTACCGGTGCATACCTGCCCGCCCCACACCCCACACCCCCACGCCACTCACCCTCCGCCCTGCAGGCTCCGTCACCGCGGTGTCTCAGTCCAACTCGGCCACCCTGAACCAAGCCGCCAGCGCTCAGGCGGTGTCAGCCGCCATTGCACAGGCAGGTGCCACGTGCGGGCAGTTGCGTCACGGCGTGGTCTGCGGGAGCTAGGACAGGGTTGTGTGCTTGCCTGGGCCGTGCGGCCGTGCGGGATTCACAGCGCCGCCGCCGCCGCTGCCTGCAGGCATGCGGACCAACCACCTGCTGGGCCCCACCCCATTGTCATACATGCGCTTTGCTCCTACTCACCTGTGCCCACAGGTCTGTGGTGGCGATTCAGCTGCCGCTGTGGCGCAGTCGCTGGCCACCGCCGTCGCCAACGCCACCGCCCGGGCCTTCGCTTCCACCAGCGCAACCGTCACCGTCAAAGGTGCGTGCGTGCGTGCGTGCTTGCATGCCGGGTGCTTATGTGGTGGGTAGGCGGGCTGTCAGGCTGTTGAACGGGTGGGCCGGCGTGGATGGTTAACGGGCGAGGGGCGATAGCGCCAATGCACAGAGGCTCTTCATCTGTGCACGTGCACGCCTCACCTACACCTGCACTTGCACATTGCGCCGCCTCGTTGTGCCGCCGTTGCTTTGCACTGCGGCCTGCACCGCCCCACCTACCCAGGCTCCGGCAGCGGCTGCGCCAGCGGAGCGGCTGCCGCCACCGCCACCGCCCGCGCAGTCGCCCGCGCAGAGGCAGACGCTTTCGCCGCCGCCACCAGCAACTGTTCCCAGGCGGTGGCGGCGGCACGGGCGGAGGCCCTGCAAGAGAGCATCGCCACCGCCACCGCCTCTGCCTCCGTCAACGCCTGCTCCACGGGTGCGTGCTACGCAGGACTGGGCTGGGCCTGAACAGGCGGTTGGTGGCGTGTGTTTGGCAGCCCACCACGGCTCTGGACTCACCCCTCTCCCTGTCATTATGTGAGCCCAGCCTCCACACACGCACAGGTGGCACGGCTGCCGCCAACAGCCAAGCGGTTGCCAGTGCCGTGGCAACGCCACCGCTGCCGCTTTCGCGCACGCCCTGGCGGCGGTGGAGGGTCCCTGCGGCGCCTGCCCAGCGGCAGGTCCCGCCGCCAGCCCGCCACCCGCAGGCGCCGCCGCCAGCGCGCCAGCGGCAGGTCCCGCCGCCGCCAGCGGCGGCGCCTCCGGCGGCGGCCCCGTGTCGCCACCCAGCGGCCGCACATCGCCGCCAGCTCCCTCACCGGCGGCGCCCAGCCCGTCCATTCCTAGCAGCCCCATGGCTGCCGGTCCTCCGCCGGGGGCGGCGGGCCCCGGGCCGACGTCCAGACCGGCCCCTGCGCCTGCTGCAAAGCCCGGAAAGTCCGAGACGGCCATTCCGGGTGTCCGGAGCATTGTGATTGGCGGCGGCGGCGCGGCGCCGACTGACACGCCGCCTTGCACCGCGAGGGCCCGAGCGCTGTGCTGCGCCCAGGTGAGCGGTTGGGCAGAGCGTGCTGAGGCTTGTGTGCGCGATTGACGTGCACGAGCACACTTGGTGTTATGGTGGGCCATTTGGGCATACCATTTGACTGTACAACCTACCGTAGCATAGCCGCACCAAACTTGGGGGCAGAGGCTGGTTGGCTGCCGCCCCCGCACCACCGCACGCCGACTCGCCTTTTCGCTGCACAGGAAAACCAGCCTGCACCATACCACTACCACGCTATCCATTCTCCCGGGGGGTGCTTGATGCTGTCCTGTGCCCCGCCCCACCCGTACCGCCCCGCCCTCCCGCGCCGGCGCCCGCAGTGGGACCGGCAGTCCACGGGCTGCAGCTGCCAGGGCGGCGCGGTCGGGTGCCGCTACAGCCTGGTGCATCAGAACCCGGCGGTGTGGAGGGACAAGTACTCAGGCAGCGACTGCAGGTGCTGACAGCGGCTCGCGTCGGCGCGTGGCTGGTTAGGGGTTATGTGTGGGTGCGCCATGCGAGCGCGCAGCGGGCCTAGCTAGTACCTGCGATGTGGGTGGGGAGCAGGAGCAGGGGCACTGATGTTGCGCGCGCTGGAGTTGCAGGGCGAGGGAGCGAGGGTTCAAAGGTTCTGAATGAAGAGTATCAATCATCGCCGTTGCTGGGCGCCTATTTTGTGCCGGCATGACGTGTGTAATGGTAGCTAGAAACAGTGCGCAATGAGGCAAACCCCACGGAACCCTGCCACACCCGACCCTGTCCGGGCCATGTGTCGCGCGACAGGGGCCATTGGCCACATTTTCAGGACAAAGTTCAAACGAGGTGCCCCCATGCCACTCGCCTTAGCACGGCTGGGTCTCCGGCCCAGTCCTCCGAGATGTAAAAGGCGATGTACCCGGTGTTCCCCCGGATTTTGTCTCCCTGGCTGTCGAAGCATGACAGTTTTACGCGTTGGTTTGTATAAAACGAAATTGATAGAGAAGCCAAAGTGGGTCGCAAGCGAAGCTTAATCGTCGGGGGTCTGCTGCACGCCGCTCACGTTTGCAATCTACAGCTTATTTCACGTCATGCTGCTGATATATCTTAACTCAAGCGGGCTGATTCGGGACGGAAAGCAAAGCGCGGGCAATCTCTGCATCCATGCAAGCGGAACGCAAATTCGTCCATACCAAAGCCCGGAATTGCGCTCAATTTCATACATACGCTGCAAATCTTCACCCTACACACGAAGATCTACTCCACTCGCATCCCCCACAAACTCGACCATAATGCAGCGCATCGCCCTTGCCTCGCGCGCTAGCGCCACCGTGGCTCGCACTGTGCGCCATGCGCGCCAGTGCTCATCTTCTCGCCATATCTCGGGCGCCCGCTTCGCCCCGGTGGCCCCCCGCAATGTGACTGCCAACTTCTTCAAGTTCGGCAAGAACGGCTTTGATTCCGAGGCCGCTGGCATTGTCGGCAGCCAGGGTCGCGATGAGTACACCTACGACGATGTGGAGCAGTACTTCAACTATATGGGCTTCCTGGCCACGGAGGGCACCTATGACCGCATGGAGGCGATGCTCAACTCTGGGCTGCACCCGATCGACGTGATCCTGCTGCTGGCGTGCAGTGAGAACGACACTCCCAAGGTGCAGGAGATCCTGAAGGCGGGTGCTGACCCGACCGTCAAGGGTATTGATGGCAAGCAGCCTCTCGAGCTGGCTGCCAAGCCCGAGCTCATTCGCATGATTAACGAGGCCCTCGCCTCCAAGTCGGGCGTGGCGGCGTAAGCTGGCTCGCGAGGGGAGTTGCTAATACGAACTGGTGTCAGTGGAGTGTGCATGGGCGCGTGTGTGAGTACGTGTACGTGTGTGTGTATGTTGCGTGTGCTGACTGACCGCGGTGTCAGGACCAGTGTCAGCAGTGAGTCTGGGGCCGGAAATGCAGACCCAAATCCGCGTCTGTGGGCCTTAGCGTTAGTCGCAGCCACTGCGTAGCAGACTTGACTTGATGACGGAATGGACACGAGTGAATAGACTAGATCACAGCAGGAGCGCGTGGATACTGCGTTTAGGGATTGGCCAGAGATCTGGCACCCTGTGGTGGTGTGCTAGCACGCTGGCAAGGGGCATGCGGGAGTTTTGATGTTTGTTCCTCGTATGAGCCGATGGCAGCAGCAGTGTAGCAAGCGCAAAGGCCGGATGAGGAGATAGCTCTTCACAAGAACGAGCTACACAGAACGGCAGTTCGGGATGCGCGTTGCATTGAGAGATGCGCTATGCGCGGTGGGGAGACCAGTCGGACGCCTATTGGAATCTTTGGTGGAGGGTTTCCTGTTAGTGTGCTGGCACAGCATTGAGAAGATTATCAACTAGTGCGAGAGGACGGACGGGCGTGCACATTGGGTGCAGCCTCGTGCCGAGTGCGGATGCCGGTGGCAGGGCGCCACGGGCGACAACCAGTCATGTAATCTGGTACGGGCTGCTAGTACGGTATTGCGGGGTCCTTGGTGTGTTGGAGCTATGGTATAGGTGACAGTCAGACGGACTCGAGGAAGGGGAGCACAGTCAGCTCATGCGCTGATGCGTGTTTCAGCATGGGGTCCCAAGCTCGGGACCTGGTTTGTGGGGCCTTCGCTTGCATCAGCCAGCCAGCCAGCCACGAGGAAACGGATTGCAGTCGGATCCGCAGTCCAGCAAACAGCAGTCCATTCTTACATTGTATGCCGCCAATGGTGTTAGAGACCCAAGTTTTTTTCACCCGATGCAGTCCGACGTGCAGGCGAGTACCTTGCAACCGTCATCCTGCCCTAGATCTCACGCGAATCGTGCATCAGTCCAGACCAACAGGCAGTCAGCACTATAACTCCGTCCATGAAATGAAAGAACATCCCTTTGCCGCCCTGGCCGGGCGGCCCTTCGTCGTGCTCCAGCCCCAGCGCGCCCGGACCCTTCCAACGACGTAAAATCCGCTCACTTACTTCCAAGCACGCCCACCATGTGCTGCCCCCGCTCCGCTCGTTCACGCTCCTGCCTTGCTTCGCCGCCTCCCCATGCAGGCTACCCACGTCTCCCAGGCATGCACCCAGCTCGCCGCCTTCCATCCGGCTTTCTGATGATGGGACCATGCAACCCTCGCTCCCCTCCAGCGCCGGCTTGGGCTTATCCCTCCTCCCCTCCAGCGCCGGCTTGGGCTTATCCCCTCCTGCCCTCTAGCGCCGGCGCAGCGCCGCCAGCATGTCGGCTTTGAGCTTGGGCACCTTGCTCAGAAACTCCTTGCCCGACAGCTCCATGCAGCTGTTGAACTTCTCCTGCAGAGGCGGGTGTGGCAGGTGTGGGAGGGATGCGAGATGGAGGTGGGATGGTGGGGGTGAAGGGTTGTGAGGCTGCACATAAGTGGCCGGTGGTGGGCAGTGGTTGGCGGCAAAAAGGCAGCGTGGCACCCGGGCTGACTGGGCAGGAAGTGGCGGTGGAAGTGGCGGTGGCACCGAATGCC
Organism: Chlamydomonas reinhardtii; assembly: GCF_000002595.2. Taxonomy (NCBI): domain Eukaryota; kingdom Viridiplantae; phylum Chlorophyta; class Chlorophyceae; order Chlamydomonadales; family Chlamydomonadaceae; genus Chlamydomonas; species Chlamydomonas reinhardtii. Next base: position 8,004,871 of record NC_057015.1, read on the forward strand.
CTGACCCTGGCTAGAAAACGTTACGGCACCGAAATGTGGATTCTCTCCGAGCTCTCCCCTCTGTCCCCGCTTGTGTTTCATTCACAACTGTGTGTCGTGGATGGCTAGCCCCCTCTGCTATGCCGGCCCCGGCTCCGGCGCAGTGGCCGTCATGCAGCAGCCGCCCCGCACCTGCGCGCGCATCTGGTCCGACTGGGACGGGTCGAAGCCGAACTGGTCCTGCGGGGCAGAAGACAAAAGGCATGAGGTCAGGCGGGTCAGGGCGAAGAATAAAAAGGCGGAACAAGCGCTGGCGGCGACTCCAACTGACAGTGATGCCGGGTACCAGCAGGCCGTAAGATGTGTTGACGGCACATCCATGCGATGTGTGTGACGTTAAAAGGTTTGCAGTACCCCCCACAGCCAAGACAAGGTGCGACGAGCTACCGTATGAGCACTCACCTTGACCTCATCCTGACACCGCATGGCCGCCCGCTGGAAGCGCTCCTGAAAGTGGAAATGTGCGTGAGGGCGTCAAGCGTGAGGGCGTGTAGCGGGGCCGAGTTGGCGTCACCTAGATCGGCCCTGGCATCACTCCCCCACCGACAGCAACCACCGCACGCCGCGACAGCACGCCACCATCATACAGGCGGATGTTCGTGTGAGACAGCTGTTACGCACCTGGAAGTCTCCAAGCGCTTGCTGGATGACCTTTTGGCTCTCCGCGGTGGGTTGCGAGCAGCGCTGCACGCTGCACGGGTACAAAAGCAGCCGGCACCATGTTCAGGCACAGCGTGTTGAGGGAGCAGAGTTTAGCATCCGAGGTGAAAGCTGCACATCCCCCATGGACCAAGGGCTTGCGACAGTGCGCCTGGAACGGCGGCCCGATAACGTCAACCCCGGCTGTCCCGCATGCCCCCGCCGCAGCTCCAACACGCACCACGCCTCCAGGTCCCGAGCACCCCCGGCCGAGTCGCAGCACTTGGCGCAGCATAGGAATGCCTCCTTCTGCTTCGGCATCAGGACCGTCTTTTGGAGGTCCTCAATCATGTTCTCGACCGCCTGAGCGACGAGCGATGGCGAGTCGGTGAGCATGGTTTGTCGGAGGCCCCACCGGCAGTAACACCAATGGTATCGACGGCATCTTTAGCTCACCTTTTGCACATCCTGAATGGACTGGGGCATGAACGCCATCTTTGCCTCAAGTTATGATTTGATGCTCGCAGGTCTTTGCGCTGATCAAGCAGATGATGTATGATATGTGATGCTACGAGCCTTTACATAACAGCGCTGTGCTCTAGGGGTTCTCTTACGGTCGTCGAGTCGACATGGGCTCGTGTCATGACAAAAACCGTCTGAGAACTGTGTACCCCTCGCGTTGTTGTTTTCCTGTAAACATTCAATCGACGATGAGTAATCCACTTCTCATTCTATATGGCTCACAGACAGGCAACGCGCAGGTGCGGCGGATGACATTCCTATTTTTTCCGGCTGTGCGTCTTTATGCCAGCAAGATGTAGTTTCGAGGTTTTTGACAGCTGTATAACAAATCACGGACGCCGGAACCTGCTAAGGCCAACCTGCACACTCGTCTGCCACGCCGCAGGATGTGGCGGAGCGCATTGGGCGGGAAGCCCGGCTGCGGCTGTACTCGCCGCGCGTGGTGGCTATGGACAGCTACGACGTGACCAGCCTGCCCGCGGAGCCGCTGGTGGTGTTTGTGACCGCTACAACAGGCCAGGTGAGCCCCGTCCGCTCCACCTCTCCTGGGCTCTCCGTAGGGCATGCATTACTGGCTGGTGTCCCTGATGGTGTCCCTGATGGTCCACTGTTCTACCGCCGCCACGCTGCCGCCCCGTGCCTGCAACGCATCCGCACTTCCCTCCCTCGACTCCTCCCATGGGCCCGTCCCCTCGGCCCCTGCCATCGGCCCTGAACCCAAACCAACGCCGCCTGTCCCCTCACTTCACCTTTCCCCTCTCCCCTCCCTTACCTCCAGGGCGAGCCGCCGGACAACATGCGGCGCTTCTGGCGCTTCCTGCTGCGCAAGTCGCTGCCGCCCGATTCGCTGGCGGGGCTGCGGTTCGGCGTGTTCGGGCTGGGCGACTCGGGCTACCCGCAGTACAACGTGAGGAGCAGGATGGGGGAAGGGTAGGAGGGAGCAAGGGAACACAGATGACTGCCATCTGTTCTCACGTCTGTCTCACGTTTGTCTCACCTCTGTCACGCAAGTCTGCTACTGCCGCACGCCTATCATGTCAGGTGATGGCCAAGAAGCTGGACCGGCGGCTGGAGGGGCTTGGCGCCCGGGCCCTTCTGGAGCGGGGGCTGGGAGACGACCAGGTGCGCCACCGCCCCACTGCCTGCGCCCCCCCCCCCCCGCACGCACGCGTGACTGCCGCCCCTGCACCGCCCGCTGCTTCCGTTTCCCCAGCTTGTCTCACCTGCATCTACCTTTTCCCACCTGCCTGCCTGCCTGCCTGCCTGCCTGCTGTTTACGTGCACGTGCTGCAGCACCCCAGCGGCTTCGAGGCGGCCCTGGACCCCTGGCTGACGCGGCTGTGGCCGGCGCTGCGGGTGGTCAGCCCCCTGCCGGCCGGCGTGCCCGAGGTGGGGAGCGGGGGCATGCAGGGGCAGGGCGCAGGGCCGCGGTCCCATCATGTTGTTGCAGAGTTTGGGATATTGGGACTGGGGCCAGTGTCGCTGTGGATGTGAACAGCACCCGGATGAATCCTTCACGTGTGCCATGCACAGCCGGTGGTGTCCGAGGACGCGCTGCTGGAGCTGGGGCCGCCCAAGTTCAGGGTGACGCTGCTGCCGCGCGGCGGCGAGGCGGAAGCAGCGGCGCGGCGGGCGCTGGCGGCGCGACTGGCGGCGGAGCAGCCGCAGGTGCGCGGCCTGGCCGCGGTTGTGCTGGCGCGCGGCTGCAGCAGCAGCGCCAATGGCAGTAGCAGCAGCACCAATGACAGTAACGGCAGTAGTGCGATGGAGGATGGAGGGGCGCAGCCAAAGTACCTGGCGCAGGCTGCTGACACGGCGCCTGCTGATGGTGCTGTCGGCGGCGGCGGCGGCAGACTGGCTCACTGCCGACTGGCGGAGGCGGCCGCCGCCGCCACTGACTTCCGCCGCCTGCTGCAGGCGGCGGCGGGGGCCGCGCCGCCGGACGCTGGAATAACCGCCGCCCAGACTCCCAACGGCACCCCTTCTGGTAACGGTAGCGCTAGTGCTGCCGCGGTGTCGTACGGCCCCTGGCGGCCGTACCTGGCTCGTCTGGTCTGCAACCAGCGGATCACGGCGCCGGACCACTTCCAGGACACGCGGCACGTGGAGCTGGATCTGGAGGGCTCGGGTCTGTCGTACGAGCCAGGGGACGTCATCTCCGTACTGCCCATGTGAGTGGGCCGGTGCGCTCTAGGGCTCAGGAATGGTCGAGGTGCTGAACGGAGGGAAGCGTGCGAGGCACGCGGGAATGCACGATGTGGGACAGCCGTCACCGGCCCCTCGCCTGCAGCAGCCCCCGCACTGGACGGGCCCCCCCGTTGCAGCGATGTGTTCTGGGGCAACCGCCGCGTGACCCGCTGGGCGTTGGTGCCCGCCAGACGGCTGATCTTACTCAGCGTGTCCATTCCCCAATCGGTATTCCAGCAGCCCCGCTCTGCCCTGCCTGACACGTGCTCGTCGCTTCCACCTCCACCTCCGCCTCCTCGCAGGCCAAGCGAGGCGGTGGCGGACGCCTTCCTCACGCGCCTGGGGCTGGACGGCGATCAGTGGGCGCGGGTGGAGCTGGCGGCGGAGGGCAGCGGCCAGGACGGAAGCACTGCAGGGCTGCAGCAGGAGCAGCAGGAGCAGGAGCAGGGCCAGCAGGGGGCGGGAGGGGCGGGAGCTGCGGGAGTGGGGCCGTGTGCGTTCACGGCGCGGGTTCGGTCTCTGGTGACTGGGTGCCTGGATATCGGCGGCGGCTCCCCGCGGCGGTACCTGTTCCAGGTGGGGGCGCGGCGTGGCGCGGGATGACACGGTTGGTTGGGTTGGACGGTTTGGACTGGGCGGCAGTCGGCTATGTACCGTGTAGGAGTAGTGTGCTGTTGGTGGGACATGCGTTTGGTGAGCTGGTGGGAGGTGGGCTGGTGCGAGGTGGGGCTTGTGCGCGGGATGAGGGGAGAGCAAAGCGGGTGGGTGTGGCAAGCAACCGGCCGCTGATGCACACTTTTTGTCTAGACGTCACGCGGTCTCCGTCCCCTGCTTCCTGCTGCTGTCGCCGTCACCGCTGCTGCCCCCCTGCTACTGCCGGTGCCCCCCTGCTGCTACCGCTGCACAGGTGCTGCTTCAGTCAGCCACAGCGGAGCACGAGCGCGAGCGGCTGTCGTACTTCGCCACAGCCGATGGCCGAGACGACCTGTACAGGTGCGGCGGGGTGGGGGGTGGGGGTGGGGGTGGGGTTTATTCTACCAGCTAATACCGAATCAAATGCAGGTGGGCGGGCGAACACGCGCCCGCTCCCCACCAGCTGCCACTCCCCTCCTGTCCATCACTCTCCCTCCCCATTCCCTGGTTATCATTGACGTCTGCTCTTCCTCCATTGCCTACGGCCGACCACTTCCTTAACTACGGTAGCCATGTCTGTAAAACATGCCCCCTCTTTCCCTGCCTCCCCCCCCGTGATATAAGCACTCCGTTCTCCACATGCACGGCTACACCCCCCCCCCCGCAGGTATAACCAGCGCGAGGGCCGAACCCTGCTGGAGGTCCTCCAGGACTTCCGCTCCTGCGCGCCGCCGCTGGCCCGACTGCTGGAGGCCGCGCCGCACCTGCGCCCGCGCCAGTTCAGCGCCGCCTCCTCCCCGCGCCTGCGGGGGCCGGCTGCCGCGCAGCTGCTGGTGGCGCTAGTGTCGTACGTCACGCCGTACAAGCGGTCGCGGCAGGGGCTGTGCAGCGCCTACCTGGCGGGGCTGGAGCCGAAGGAGGGCGGGGAGGAGGTGGGTGTGGGCGCGTGTGTGGACGTTTGGGGGGCTTGTGGGGGTTTGGGGAAGGGGGCTGGTCGGGTGGCGGGGATTCGGGAGGAGGGAAGGTGGCGGAGATTGGCACGTGGGCGTGGGCATGGCACGTGGGCGTAGGCGTGTCATGACAGGAGGGGCGCCGTGCCGTCCCTCGCCTCTTGAGCACTACGGCATTGACGCGGCCCACGTGTCTGCTCCCTCGCAAACCCTTTGCCACTGCCCACCACCCGCGTTCCGCAGGTGCGTGTGGCGGTGTGGACGGAGCGCGGCTCGCTGCGCATGCCGCGGTCCCTGCAGACGCCGCTCATCCTGGTCGGCCCCGGCACAGGTGGGCGCCACAGCCGCGGTCCACACGTGGGAGCTGCTGTGCCTGCTGGGCGTCGACACTTTGTACTTTGTGCTTTACACCGCTGTGTTCTCAACGGACGGCTATCAACCAACCCACACCCACCCTCCCTGCCCGGCCCTGCAGGCGTGGCGCCCTTCCGCTCCTTCCTGGAGGAGCGCTGCGCCCTAGCGCGCCAGGCGCACGCCGCCGGCCAGCCGCCGCCAGCGCCCTGCTTCCTGTTCTTCGGCTGCCGCAGCCCCGCAGCCGACTTCTACTACCAGGCCCAGTGGGAGGAGTACCGGCGGCTGGGGGTGCTGGACCGGGAGCATGGGCTGATCACCGCCTTCTCGCGGCACACGCCGGAGCAGCAGGCGCAGCAGGGGCAGGCGGTGCAGGGGCAGCAGGCACAGGGGCAGGGGAAGGGGCAGGAGAAGGGCGAGGGCGGGGAGCAGCAGAATGCGGGCGCTGCCGCGGCGCCCACATCCAAGGTGTACGTAACGCAGCGCATCCGCGAGCACGGCGCGCTGGTGTGGCGCTTGCTCAACGGCCTGCCTCCTGCTGCTGCCGCCGCCCCCGCTACAGCCGCGGTTGATAATCCTGCTACAGCCGCTGCGGCAGCTCCCACAGCTGTGCACAGTGCGCACAGCGGGGCCGGTGAGGCCGCAGCGCAGGCGGCAGCGCCCGCGGCGGCAGCCATGGAGCCGGCGGTTGTGTACGTGTCGGGCTCGGCACAGAAGATGCCGGCAGGCGTGGCCGCGGCTTTTGCAGACGTGGCGGTGGCGCACGGCGGGCTGGACAAGGAGGCCGCGGCGGCGTGGGTGCGGCAGCTGGAGCTCCGAGGCAGGTACTTTGTGGAGGCGTGGAGCTAGGCTGGGCAAGGCTTTGACTGAGTGAGGAGTGAGGAGTGAAAACGCAGTTCTTGGAGGAAAGAGTGATTAACAAGAGAAGGTGGCTCTCCCTTGCAAGGGAAAAGTGGGCTGTGCCGCCACGCCACGTCCTCCGTCTGAGGCCGAAGGTTCCGATACTAGCCTCATCTCCCGGACATAGCCGGGGTCGGTTTGTACAGGCACCGCCCGCCATATGTGCCCAGTCGCGCCCAGCTATCAAGCACTAGTGCAGCAGGCAGCAGGCCAACCAGGGAATAGCAATTTATAATACGTGGCGCTCGCGGTTTGCACCAGTTTGGCACTTTTTGTCAACGCAGGCAGGCAGGCAGGCAGGCAGGCAGGCAGGCAGGCACGGAGGAGTGAAAACGAGAGTGATTAGAAATACAAGCTTGAGGTGCCGGGGGTGGGGGTGGGGGTGGGGGGCCGTGGAGTTGCGGCGCTGCAGATGCTGTTGTCTTCGTGCCGTGTTGGGCGTGATGCGGGTGGAGGGCAGAAGGTGGCGGTCCAGCTGCGGGCGTTCGGATAGTTTCGCGTGTGCGATGGGCCAGGGGGCATGAAAGTGCATTTGGGGTGAGCATGGAGAGCGTGACGCGGAGCGAGGCACGAAGCAATCATGGAGCCGTCCTGCACAGGCTGCATGGGCGCAGTGAAAGAGGCATTCGGTGATTACAGTCGGTCCCCGATCTGCAGTTGGACGAGGCGCAGTGGCACAGTGGGGCACTGGGGCCTACCACGGATCCTCAGCGGCACGCCTGTTGCGTGCGGCGTGCCTTTGCAGTACCATTCGTGGCGGGGGTTGTGAGTTTGGGCGCGTTCCCGTGGTACGGGATACCTTACACCACCGGATGTGTATTGCTCAGGTGTAGCCGCGAGCCTGCAGAGTCGGAGGCAATGCTGTGGCACACCGTGCAGCTATCGCGATCGACTGCTTGCGCCGCCACACACTGTGTTCCAGCGTGAGACGTGTGCACAACGGTATGAACTCCCCCCGGGGGTGTGAGCGTGCTGTGCTCCCATGGCCCGCCACAGTCCGCCAGGCGGCACGAGGCGGCTGGGTGGCGCCCGGCTTTGTGCTCTCGCCCAAGCAGCTTGATGCCGTAGCTCCCGTACATGTTCCCAGCCCAGTGCCCCCACTGCACAAGCCACACCCCGACCAAAAGGATGTCGTCGTCCAGGATCGAACTGGAGACCTTTCGCGGACGCACACGCGGCAGATGTGAGGCGAATGTGATAACCAACTACACCACGACGACTCGAACAGATGACTTCACTGCCCCGCAGCGGGGACCCGACTAGACCTACATCATGCAGAGTCGATTTCAATGGAGGACACCCGGGATCGAACAAGCGACCTCACGCGGTCGTGATGGAACACGCGGTGGTACCATGTTGGAGGCCAAGTTCCCGTGCGCTCTGAGGCCGCGGGTGAGTACTGTCAGGGGGCTCCACCGGGTCACTCCCTTGGCCAGCACACTTGGCGCTCTCCCCCCTCACACACACATCCACGCACAGGTGTTTCGGTCTGGTCCCAGGCCGCCTTCGCGGCCCTGAGGTCACACAAGTTCGAGTCGTCGTGGTGTAGTTGGTTATCACATTCGCCTCACATCTGTAGGCTTCGAGCCCCACATGTGCGTCCGCGAAAGGTCTCCAGTTCGATCCTGGACGACGACAGTGTGGCTCACACCACAATTGGAATCATGGTGTAGTTGGTTATCACACCTGTCTAACATCTGGTCTCTGCGGGACCATGTTGGCACACAGGAGGTCTCCAGTTCGATCCTGGATGATTCCAAAATTAGGTTTTGATGCCCAGCTCGCCGCGTGTCGTTTGTGCCCAGAAGGCAGGGCCCGCGGCGCCAGCGGGTGTGGGTGCGGGTGCACACCGCTCCACGGCTCCACGCCACACCACTACACACCATGCCACTCAACTCCATCCCACGCCACTCCACACCTCACTCAACTCCACCCTGCTTCATGCCTTCAGGTGCGCAAGGCACTGGAGGACTGGGCACCGCGCGGCGACTCCAGCTCGGCTTCAGGCATGGCCGCCGCCACTCCCTCCCCCACCACCTCTCCCTCCTCCTCCTCGGGCCCTCAGCGCCTATCAGCGCCCTCAGCGCCCTCAGCGCCCGCCGCCGCCTCCCGCCTTCCAGTCGGTGCTGTTGAGCTCGCCGTCAGCCGGGCTGCGGTTCAAGGTGCGCAGGGGGCGCAGAGGTCACAGGCAGAGGTCACAGTGCGGTTCAAGGGGCGCAGGGGGCGAGATCGATCGCGGCCAGGCCGGAGTTGGCGGGGTTGGCTGGTGGCTGCTGGTGGCTGGCGGCGCGGGCACCAGCGGCACCAGCGGCACCAGGACAATGCAAAGCCAGCTCGGGGAGTCCAAAGGACGAAGGGGGCGTGTGCTATGTTGCAATCCCAATGTCAACCGGTAGGGGCGTGGCTCAAAGGGCCAGGGTGCAGTGGTTAGCCCGCGTCATCCTTGCCCGGGCAACGATACACGCTGTTAACAGCAAGGGCGTGCAGCTACAGCCCTAGCATCGTGCAGCCACAGCCCTAGCATCGGATGACACTCTGCCTAGCCTGTCGCCGCCGCCGCACCTCTTGCTGCTCCACCTCTTGCTGCTCCACCACCGGCCGCCTTCAGCGCGTCACACGCCTCCTTGTGCCCCGCGCGCCAGTGCGCCGATTGGCAGGCAACACAACAGTAAGGTAAGCGCACGGCCTTGCAGCCGCCGCACGCCGACAGCGGTAGCGCCGCCTCACTCTGCCCCGCCAGGTTGGTGCAGCGCGGGTTGGCGCAGCAGAGTAGCACAGGGCCCGCCGAGCGCTGCTGCTGCGGGCGCTCCTGCTGCTGCTTGCCCAGCGGCTGTAATGCCGCCAGCGATGCCTCCAGCACCACCGCCTCCACCGCCTCCAGGGCGAAAGCGGGTCCTGCCAGGCACGCGCCGTCGCCGGCCGGCATGGCCGTCATATGCGACAGCGCCACCCGTGTGGCCGGGCCGCCGCAAGACGCCGCGTGCAGCTGCGCACCATACATTCCACAACGCCACGAGCTCCCGGAGTTGCGTCTAGCGGCGGCAGCAGCTAGCATGCCCGCGGGCAGTCCCGCCGTCGCCAAGGTGGGCATGTACTTCAGCAACACGCCGCGGAGGGTGTCGGACCGCCAGGGCGAGCCCGGCGGCGGCAGCGGCAGCCGCGGCAGCCGCGGCGCCAGCGCGTCCGGCGCCGCCAGCGGCAGCACCAGGAGCGTGTTCCGCACGGACAGCACCACGCCCACAGCGTGTGGGTCGCGAGGCGGCAGCGCCGCCAGCAGTCGCAGCCCCAGCTCCAGGAGTGCGACCACGCTCACGTCATGCAACAGCCACTGCCGCCAGCTGGCGGCGGCGGCGGCGCCGCCGCCGCCACCACCGCCGCCGCCACCACGACCCGGACTGCCGCCGGGGCCGCCGCTGGCGCGCGCCGCTGCCGCCGCCTCGCCCTCCAGCTTGTAAGCTGCGCGTACGGCCGGTTCGTGGCTTTGGGCGGAGTACACTATGCAAAGCACCAGGCAAGTACGTGTGGCGCCATGGGAATCTTCTGTAATATGGCACTGAGGAATGCCGAGTTTGTATGGATGCGTCGTAAATTTAGGAGCAGACGAACTGAATATTTATCATGCGTGTATCGGAGATTGAGCGGGCCGCCGCACCCCGATCCTCTCCCTCATTTCCGGCATCACGGCACGTCGTGCGCAAGCAGGCTGGCCGCGCCGCGCATTCCGCGTTTCACACACTCTATTCTTGACTCATGCTCGCGCCTCGTGCCTGCATTCACCCTTGCCGCTTGGCCCACTGACCCGGGATGCGCCTGACTCGGGGTGCCCTGCGCTTGTTTGTACCTGTGCCGTTATGCTCATACGCTGGTTGCCCGGGCCAGTCAATGAGTCAACATGTACATTTAGTGGCGGTGTCCAGCGCTCGTATCTTACGAAGGCAGGGGCGGCGTCAGCGGCCGAATTCCTTAAAATGGCTTCGTTTAGTTGACGAAACAGGCTGCCGCCACTTCGTTCACCCCCAAAATTTTTCCGGGGGCTCCGCCCCTGAACCGCACGATGTCGACACCGACACGACACGCCCACTCCTCCCCTGCTTCCCGCCGACCCAACCTCACTCTCGCGCCGTCAACACCCATAGATACAGCCCTTTGAGCCTTCTTACCATATGCCACGCAGGTTTCGTCCGTGGAGTAGCCGCTGGAACCCCCTGTCCTTCGGCCAGAAGTGGCCGAAATCCCAAGAATGTCTTCGTCTGTTTGCCGAAAGACCCCCCAAGATCCCGTGCGTTTTGGCCGAAATTCCAAGTCAAGGTCAATAAAATTTCGTCCGCCAGAGGCCTTTCGGGGCAAATTTCGTTCCGAACGAAGGAAGATACGAGCGCTGGCGGTGTCTGTATCCCGCTCTGCCTTTTGGCGTGCGGGTTTGGCTGGGGAAGCGCACCCTCTCGGACGGCACGCGGTGAACCCCCCATAGGCGCGTAGACGTGGCGGCATCCTTGAAGGACAATCTACCAGGGGTTCTTGGTGCCGTCGCGTGGGCGCCTCCTGGGAACACGTTTTTTCCTGCAATGGGACCCGCGCTTGGCACCACTTCGCCCCACAGTTGCCTATTAGGCAATCCTGTGCTCAGCCGCCACCCAATAGGCTGGGCGTGGTGCTGCGGCCTCCAGCTCCACCCTCCGCTCTCCCCCGCCTGCTTTCTTCAAAACTGTACCCCTTGCTCAGTGATGCCCCCCCCTGCTGCCGGTGCTCAGTGATGCCCCCCCTGCTGCCGGCGTTCAGTGGGTCAGCGATCCCCCCTTCCTGCTGGCACTAGACTTGCTGGGGACACCGACCAGGGCAACTGCACGCGGGCCGGCTCACCGACTGCGGTCCCCTGCTAACTGCTGCTGCCTGCTGCTCCATATCCGCCACCCAGCCGTCGCAACTCCAAGCCAACATCCCCGCTCCCTGGCGCCTGCCGGTCGGAGCTCTACTCGCTGAGCAAGGCGGGCGGTGCGCCCCTAGTGTACGTGTGTGTGGATGGCTGGAGGCAGACGTGGCGTGAATGGCAAATTGGCAAGGAAGGCTGAGTGGATGTGTGGTGCTGTGCTGTGCTGTGCTGTGGCACCCGCGGCGACCTTACGAGGCGGGCGGCGCGACCTTAGTGCACTTGCTTATATGTGTGTGTGTGTGTGTGTGTGTGTGTGTGTGTGTGTGTGTGTGTGTGTGTGTGTGTGTGTGTGTGTGTGTGTGTGAGGGCGGGGGGCAGGCGTGGCGCGAATGGTGGGGCTGAGTGAACGAAGGTGCGGCGTGGAGAGAGTGTGTGTGGTGCTGTCTGCTGTGACGTCCGCGGCGCTCTTCAGTTGGGCTGGGTGCGGGGGATGCCCGCCCATTGTGGCGAGCGTGTGTGATGCTGTGATGCCCGCAGGGCCTTTACGAGTCGGGCATCGCATCCCTAGTGTACTTGTGTGTGGATGGCGGGAGGCAGTCGTGAGGTGCGGTGCGGCGAGCGTGGGCGGCGCGTCCCTAGTTTGCTTGTGTGTGGATGGCGGGAGGCAGGCATGGCGTGAACGGTAAGGCTGTGGCAGTCCGGCGCGGCAAGCAGTTTGATAGTACAAATCCCATGCCCAACATGCCCCAGAACTGATGACAGAAGCAGGGTTTGGCAACGCGGTTAGTGCTGCTGGCTGGCTGCCTCGGTTGTGTAGGTAGGGCTGGCGAGCAACGCATTGCACGTGGTGCATCAAATCTGGGTTGCGTCACGTGTATCACTGACCTCCGTTGCGCGTGCAGGGTATTCAGGGGTCTTTTGGCCCAGAGGCGAAACCGTCACAGTATTGGATTGCACGCGGTGCCATGAGCACAGGAATAGACTGCCTCCACTCTACCCTACCACACTCTACCCCGTCCGCAGTCATTCATTCAGCTCAGCAATATAGGTTACCCGTCAAAAACAGATTCACCTGCACTGCCGGCCAATGACTAAAACCAACGATCCATGGTGATGCATGTCCCTGGCCTTGTGCGCATCCCAACTTGCACAGCACTCGCTTGCACGAGCCGCGCCCGCCGTAATGCTGTACAGCACCGACCCTACTGCCCAATCCAGTCTAGCGCCGTTTCGTAATTGTACCTCCACCTACCAACACATATATACAGATACATCTCGACGTACGACCCTTGACCGCATCCGTGCGTGCAGTAAATTAGTGAGGATTGCGGAGTCCCTATAGCAGCGCGCGTCGTACAGGTCCACGCCATCAAAGAGCGCTCGACTAATAAACGTGCTAATGCTGCTGCCCACGTAAGCGCCTGCCGCAGCGGCCGCAGCGGCATGCGTGGCCTGGGCCGCCAGAAGCCGGCCGAACGCGCGCACGCGGTAGTGTGCGAGCAGCGCTCAGCCCCGCACCCCGCCGCAGCTGCTACTGCCGCGGCGGGTCTCACCTCCGCCACACACGGACGCCGACCACATCAGCTCTTCACCATCAGGGCGGCGGCGGCAGCATGGCCGTCAGCGCCTCCGCGTGCTTGCCGCGAAACAGGTTGCACAGCACGGGGTGCAGCAGGGTCACCTCGGAGGCGGGCGCGCCGCCCGCCGCATCCGCACCCTCAGCCGGCTCCGCCGCCGCGGCCGGCGGCGCTCCCTCCTCGTCATCATCATCATCGTCATCGTCGTCATCGTCGTCGTCGCCGTGGCCCTCACCGGCCCCACCCTCGGCCTCAGCGGCCTCATGCTCGGCCTCACCCTCGCCCTCACCCTCGCCCTCGGCCTCGTCCTCACCCTCGGCCTCCTCACCCTCCTCACCCTCAGCCGCAGCCTTCCGGCCCCGGCCCCGACCACGGCCCCGCCCGCGGCCGCGGCCACGGCCGCGGCCGCGTCCGCGACCCCTGCCCCTGCCCCGGCCGCCGTGGCCCTCGCCCTCCTCGCCCTCCTCGGCCTCCTCGCCCTCGGCGCCAGCCGCGTGGTGCTGGCGGGCGGCGCGCCTCAGGGCCCGGCGGCGGCCGCGCTGGGCGCCCGCCAGCTCGCTGACGTGGCTCACCTCCAGCCAGCGCCTACGTTGTGGAGCAGGGCGGGGCGGAAAGAGGCATCAACAATTGGCGGTAATGGCGCGGGGGGGGAGGTGGTTAAATAGGGCTCCGTGCTGCTGTCGATGGTGTGGGTTGTAAATACCAGCCCAAGCTAAAGCACGGGGCAGGGCGGGCGGAAGGTCAACGAGTGCGCACGGAGCAACGCATCCCGACGCAAAGGCGGCTGAGGTCGCGGCAGAAGCGTTTCAGCCGGACATCCCCTTGCGTGTCAAGTCAGCCGCCCTCCCCCCTGCCGAACCAGCTCCACTTTCACGTGGTTCCTTTTCCTCCATCAAGCGCCTGAGCATGTTGCCCGCTTCGCTCAGCGTTGGGGATGTTCCCGGCGCCCGACATGCCCACTGCGACGCCCCAGCCCCAGCCCCCATGCAGGTAGGGCCCAGCCCCTGCCTGGCCCCGCCCGCCCCGGCACAGCCCCATGCAGGTAGGGCCCAGCCCCTGCCTGGCCCCGCCCCCGCCCTGCCCCTGCCTGCCCCGGCCCCGCCTGGCCTGGCCCCGCCTGCCCCGCCCCTGCCTGCCCCGCCGCGCCGAGTCTTACCAGTCGGTGTGCTCGTTGTTGAGCGTGGGCGTGTACGTGCTGCGCGCGCTCTCGGGGATGGACGCCACAAACACGGTGTAGTGCTTCTGAAGAGCCTTGCCGCGCCTGCAGGATGGAGGGGGAAAAGTAAGGGGGGCCGGGTTTTGGTTCCGAATCAGATGCTGCTGTGTGGCTACGCGGGGGCTTGCGTGTTTCGCAGAACATCATGCGCTTGGGTGGTCCAGGTGTCAAGGCGCGAGACGTAGCATTGTTGGCGCGAGCGGTCAGGTGCACATCCAGCCGAGCGGTCCGCGTCTTGATGCCGCGCATACCGACGCCGCCCTCTGCACCCTGCCTTACTTTGTCAGCACGGAGCCCAACACTTGCAGCTCCGACGGCAGCTCGCCCAGCTCCTCGACCGCCTCCCGCATCGCCGTCTCTTGCAGCAGACCGGCATCAGCCGAGTCGGCATTGCCGCCTGGCAAGCCCCACTTGCCCGGGTTGCCGCCGGCATTGCTGCGGCGCAGCAGCAGGCACGATCCTTCGCAACTGCGTGCGACGAGGAAAGGGGTCGGCGTGGGTGGGCGGGTGAAGGAGAGTGCGCGCGCGCGGAACGACGTCCGCGATCGTTCGACCGGCGAGCCCTATTTGCGGGCATGTGCTTGGCTACCGAAGTTAGCCGCTCCGGAACACCGGCACAGGGTTAGAAAGGCTTCCGGAAGCGCGGCAGGCGAGGTAGACCTCGCGCGCAACGTCGGCAAACCATCATATGCGAGGCCCGCACGCACCAGATCAGTAGGCCTGCGCCTATCTTGGCCGGCTCAAATTCTGAGCCACGCATTGCGCTGTTTGTGCCTGTCACAGGTAACACCTCGCCGACACTGGTAGTATGGCAGAATTCGCTCTCCGGCCTCAACGACTTGCTGTATGCGTGAACAAGTTGGACAATATACGATGTAACAAGCGTTGCGGGAGGAAACGACTACGAAGCGACAGCGAGGAGTTCGTGTCGTGAAACCTCCGAATTCCCAACTGAATCCGCGACAGTGGGTGTTGCTCGTGTACTGCGCACTAATGTGCTTGTGACATGAGAAGCAGTGTGCCGTATGTCTATGGGCGATTACTGGCGAGCGGGCGCAGGCGAGGGCGCTCTCCCGGGACCGACGGGCGGAAAAGCGCGCGCGGAAAGCGCGGCAAACCTTTTGGGTTCGAGGGCGCGAATGCTCAAGTGTATATGGGCAACTGGAGCAATCAGCACTTGAGTCTCTACAAGAGTTGATGGGGTGAAAGCGAAAAATATGGAGGTTCTGCGCCAAACGCCAGTATAAGTGCAGACCACAACTACCACGTCATACGAAGGGGTATACAACCCTAAAAGTCTGCTGATCCAGAACAGAGCGGGACTTCAATCAGCGAGGAATGTCGCCTGGGGCCTAATGCTCTGAGCCGTATGTCGACGGCAAACGATTCGGGGCGATAGAGACGAAGTTGCGTTCAAGCAACTGCCGGGCCACGGAATGAGCTAAGCAGTACCGACTACGCAAAACGGAGCCCTGCCCTGCCCTGCCGTTTGGACACAGACCAGAGTAGTGCACACGGCGAACTGGCAGCTAGAGCTGTGGCTGCACGATGCAAGGGCTGTAGCTTGCTGTTAACAGCGTGTATCGTTGCCCGGGCGAGGACAGTGCTCGTATCTTCCATCTACACTGTAGAAATCTGCCCAAAATCCGCCGAAGGCGGAGAAAATTTTTTGGGTTTGGGTGCCACGCATCTACGCAGTGTAGACGGTTTTGGCCGGTTTTGGCGCAAAAATGGGGGAAGCGTAGACGTTTTGGGGGGCTTGGGGGCTTAAGTGTAGATGCCGCGGTCAGGGTCATCTACGCATGTGTAGATGCCGGGTGCCTGAGGGCATCTACAAGATACGAGCACTGGGCGAGGATGACGCGGGCTAACCACTACACCCTGGCCCTTTGAGCCACGCCCCTACCAGTTGACATTGGGATTGCAACATACCATACGCCCCCTTCGTCCTTTGGACTCCCCGAGCTGGCTTTGCATTGTCCTGGTGCCGCTGGTGCCGCTGGTGCCCGCGCCGCCAGCCACCAGCAGCCACCAGCCAACCCCGCCAACTCCGGCCTGGCCGCGATCTCGCCCCCTGCGCCCCTTGAACCGCACTGTGACCTCTGCCTGTGACCTCTGCGCCCCCTGCGCACCTTGAACCGCAGCCCGGCTGACGGCGAGCTCAACAGCACCGACTGGAAGGCGGGAGGCGGCGGCGGGCGCTGAGGGCGCTGAGGGCGCTGATAGGCGCTGAGGGCCCGAGGAGGAGGAGGGAGAGGTGGTGGGGGAGGGAGTGGCGGCGGCCATGCCTGAAGCCGAGCTGGAGTCGCCGCGCGGTGCCCAGTCCTCCAGTGCCTTGCGCACCTGAAGGCATGAAGCAGGGTGGAGTTGAGTGGGGTGTGGAGTGGCGTGGGATGGAGTTGAGTGGCATGGTGTGTAGTGGTGTGGCGTGGAGCCATGGAGCGGTGTGCACCCGCACCCACACCCGCTGGCGCCGCGGGCCCTGCCTTCTGGGCACAGACGACACGCGGCGAGCTGGGCATCAAAACCTAGTTTTGGAATCATCCAGGATCGAACTGGAGACCTCCTGTGTGCCAACATGGTCCCGATGAGACCAGATGTTAGACAGGTGTGATAACCAACTACACCATGATTCCGATATGGGAGCCACCCTGTCGTCGTCCAGGATCGAACTGGAGACCTTTCGCGGACGCACATGTGGGGCTCGAAGCCTACAGATGTGAGGCGAATGTGATAACCAACTACACCACGACGACTCGAACTTGTGACCTTAGGGCCGCGAAGGCCGCCTGGGACCAGACCGAAACACCTGTGCGTGGATGTGTGTGTGAGGGGGGGAGAGCGCCAAGTGTGCTGGCCAAGGGAGTGACCCGGTGGAGCCCCCTGACAGTACTCACCCGCGGCCTCAGAGCGCACGGGAACTTGGCCTCCAACATGGTACCACCGCGTGAGGTCGCTTGTTCGATCCCGGGTGTCCTCCGTTGAAATCGACTCTGCATGATGTAGGTCTGGTCCGGTCCCCGCTGCGGGGCAATGTGGTCATCTGTTCGAGTCGTCGTGGTGTAGTTGGTTATCACATTCGCCTCACATCTGCCGTGTGTGCGTCCGCGAAAGGTCTCCAGTTCGATCCTGGACGACGACATCCTTTTGGTCGGGGTGTGGCCTGTGCAGTGGGGGCACTGGGAACATAAGCTGCTTGGGCGAGAGCACAGAGCCGGGCGCCACCCAGCCGCCTCGTGCCGCCTGGCGGACTGTGGCGGGCCATGGGAGGCACAGCACGCTCACACCCCCGGGGGGAGTTCATACCGTTGTGCACACGTCTCACGCTGGACCACAGTGTGTGGCGGCGCAAGCAGTCGATCGCGATAGCTGCACGGTGTGCCACAGCATTGCCTCCGACTCTGCAGGCTCGCAGCAGCATCCTGACACTGCGTCACTGCACATATGTCGGCTGGATTGCTGGAACCTGATAAGCGTGACCATACTCAATACCGTATCGCAGGAACATGCCGACACCCACAACCCCCGTCACGCGCTTATAGACTGACAGGAATGGAATTGATGGCCCCATGGGCCACCGCAGCACACACTGCGCGCTGTCCCGCCTTGTCCACCTCCAACCGCGCCCATACCATACACCACGCACACGCGCCTAGGCGCGTCCCGGCCCTCAGCGCCGGCCATCCACCTACGCCTCCACCTACGCCTCCACCTACGCCTCCACCTACGCCTCCACCTACGCCTCCACCTACGCCTCCACCTACGCCACCACCTGCTGCACGCCTCCACCTGCGCCTCCGCCCCCCAGCCAGGGGCTACATGCCTAGGCCTGCCTCATGGGCCCCGCCCCCGCGGGCGGGCCGCCTCCCCCCGGCACCACTGCGCTGTCCTCCCCGAACACCTGCT
Source organism: Chlamydomonas reinhardtii (assembly GCF_000002595.2). Lineage (NCBI taxonomy): Eukaryota > Viridiplantae > Chlorophyta > Chlorophyceae > Chlamydomonadales > Chlamydomonadaceae > Chlamydomonas > Chlamydomonas reinhardtii. Next base: position 8,022,661 of record NC_057015.1, read on the forward strand.
GCAGGCTGCGGCCCTGTACGCGCGCCAGGTGGAAGTCCTGGCGCAGCCGCACGTACTTGATGGCCTCCCTGGTTGGGGGGAGGGGCAGGCGCAGGGGGAGGGAGAGGGGGTGGCAAGGTTGAAACATGGGGGGGGGGGGAGGAGGGGAGGGGTGGCTGGGGTGCTGCGGACCTGCCGCAGCCCATGCTGCTCCTATCCCCAGCGCCCATTTGAGTTTGGCTCTCGTAAACCCCAGTTCCCATCCCCCAACCCAAACCCCAGTCCCCATCCCGCAACCCTCAACCCCATCCCCCATCCCCCAATCCAACCCCAGTCACCCCTCCACCCACCCACAACTCCCCCACCCCGCCCCCACTCGCCTGTGGTCCAGCCTCAGTGTGCCGTTCACCAGCGGCAGCAGCTGCTCCGGCTCCACCACCAGGATGCCGCACAGGCCGCCCACCGCCGCCAGGCGCCCGTCCAGCGCAGGGCCCAGACCCCAGGCCTGTGCGGGGGAGGGCCGGTGTGTGTGTGGGGGGGGGGGGGGGCTTGTCTTACTACAATACCCCATAGGTATTGGTAAAGAAAGGCAACGAGAGAGCGCGGACTACCATACGAGGTGCAGACGAAAAGAGTGAGGAGGATGGGGCCCAGGCAGGCAGCGACACACCACATGGCTGGTGCCGGTGTGCGCAGCCTCACGCATGAACATAGCCCTCCCCCAGGGCTTGGGACTGACTTTGACACCCCTTTGCCCCGCCCCCTGACCTGCAGTGCCTCGCTGTATGCGGCCACGTCGTTGCGCCAGCGCAGCGCGCCTGTGAGCGTGTGTGTGTGTGTGTGTGTGTGTGTGTGTGTGTGTGTGTGTGTGTGTGTGTGTGTGTGTGTGTGCATGAGAGTGAGTGTTACAGAGCGCAAGGGCAACAATGCGCAAAGACAGTGTGTATATGTGTGTGTTAGGCAGCACACGGAAAGGATCATGCAAAATAAGTGTGGGATGCGGTACAGTTCTTGTGTGTTGCGGGAAGCTGGAAGCGTTTAAGACATCCAATGCAAACACGTCGCGTGCGCGTCTACCATGTGCGCGGTAATCGCGTGCTGCCGTGCAACAGCCGCTTACACAAATCGACACTGACGCGCGCGCCAGCGCAATGGCTTCACACACCTCGCAGGAGCCTCAAAACGAGCGCCATGCGCTCCACCGCCGCGTCGCGCCACCCCGCCACCCCGCCTACCACCCGCCCGGCCCCGCCCACCCACCCACCGGCGGCGTTGTAGCAGTACTGCTGCATGTGGTTGAGGAAGGTGGCGTGCATGCGGCAGCCCACGTCCAGCAGGCAGGAGGTCAGGTTGGGGCCGTCCAGGTGCGCGCGACAGGCCTGGTGGGGGGCGTGCGTGCGCGCGTGTGTGTGTGTGTGTGTGTGTGTGTGGGGGGGGGGGGGGGGTTGTAGCCCAGAACCAAGCCAAACTAGCGTAGCACAGGCAGAGGCGACAGGGGGCAGGCAGAGGCGGAGGCGGAGGTGGAGGCGGAACCGTGGAGTGCACAGGCGAGGGAGGCAGCTGTCGCTCACCCGCCCCAGCGCCTCGAACAGTGCGCACACCAGCAGGCATGCGCCCGTGGGTCGGTCCAGTGCCGCCGCGTCCAGCCCCGACTCGGCCGGCAGGAACTCGGCCGCACGCTGCTCGTACATGAGCACCTTCTCCGCCTGCAGCGGGGGGTGGGGGTACACGCATTAAGTTTACGAATTGAAGTCGTAGCCAGGTACAAAAGGGGGGAGCCAACAGTAGGACGCGTGCGTGTGTACGTGTGTGTGCGCGTGTGTATGTGGGGGCCGCTGCAGGCCCTTGTTGAGGCGAGCGGAGGGAGGAAACGAAAGCGTGCATGTGTGTGTGGCAGACCAGCATCATCAGTGCGTGTGCAACAACCCCCGCACACACACAAAACGTTTGTTCCTTGTGTTCTTTAACACACACAACGGCGGCTTTGTTCCGTGTGTATTTTCAACACGCCCACACGCACTCCGTGACACGCACCTGTATGACCAGCATATCCACCAGCGCGCCCATCACGCCCAGCACCGCCGCCTCCACCGCCCGCAGCGCCAGACCCAGACCAGCCGCACACGCCGACACCTCGGCCGCCGCGCCGCCCAGGGCTGGCAGCACCACCTGCCGAGGGCCGCGTGTGTGTGTGTGTGTGTGTGTGTGTGTGTGTGTGCGTGCGTGTGTGTGTGTGTGTGTGTGTGTGTGTGTGTGTGTGTGTGCGTGCGTGTGTGTGTGTGTGTGTGTGTACGTGTGTGTGTATGTGTGTGCGTGTGTGCTAAAGAGCACAAGGAAAACATAGCGCACAGACAGTGTATGCGATGCAGCAAAGCGACGGCGTGCGCGTGTGCGTGTGTGCGCGTGTGTGCTTGTGTGTGACGTGCGGTGCTTTGGTCAGGGTCGGGCCCTATTCGCTCTCTACCGGTTGCACCTTCGGGCTTTCCTCACAGTTTGTTCCGCATGATGTCCATG